>NW_027256882.1:41028692-41478692 GCF_029215685.1 Pituophis catenifer annectens | reverse complement strand
AGAAAGTTAACAACCGGTTCTCCCGAAGTGGTGCGAACTGGCTGAATCCCACCACTGAGTTTAAGCCCAGCAATTAAATCTTACTCCTGAATAAACATACATCCCTGCCATACTCTTTAATGGGGTATGGGGCAGGTCCTGGGGTGCAAATTCAAGTCCAAGCATGCCCCATTGTTGCTTTCACCCCTACGACTGACTGTGTCTGTTACCTGAGGCCGAGGCCTCCTCTGACTAATGCCAGGCCTGGTCCAACAGGAGGAAAAGTAGGAGCTTTTCATCATTGCCCATGATGGCAGATAATTTAGAAATGATACACGATTGACTTTATGCCCAACCTGTGTACCAATTGTTTAAAATAACACTCTTTCCTCAATTCCCTCCCCCCACCCAACCTTTGCTAACCATGGGAACATCAAGATAGGTTTTCTAAGGCCGTTTTACTACAAAGGGGTGTGGGGTAGGGAATGAAAAGACAGTATGGTCCAAGCATCTTGATAAGAAGCAGTTTATTTACATGTGGACAGGTTGATTTCAGGGTTGCGGGAGTTTACAGGAGAACATGTTAAATCCACACCTAGATTATCAATATTGTGTTTCTCAAATGTGCTTCTTCCGAGCCACACCAAAGCTCAGTCAATCCCAGATCCCATTTCAGGATAGATTCTTGTAAAGCCAAGTCCACAGCATCCCGTCTGACGGATGGTACATTCCAAGCTATTTGGGATGGGCAAGCAAAGCCCACTGAATCCCCACCATGGGCCTAGCTAGACAAAGAGAACGGCTGGCTGTTCTCTGGGTGCACATATACAAGGCCCAGGGGCGGGGAGTGTCTTCAGGCATTCCATACGCATCTTCAGGACTTATTTGCAAAAGCCTCTTCACCACGAGCAATCAATTCTGTGCTGCAGAGTATAGCAAGTGCAAAAAAACCCACAAGGCCACATCAAAGAGCATCTCCCCTGCATTCAAGAGCCAGTCACACATCATTGGCATTGAGCTATCCCAAAGTCCCAAGAACTAAAGCTAAAAAAAAATAAACTTAACAAAAGTAATTATTTTTTTAATAGTAAATAGAATCATTAGCTCTAATTTTGTCTGATTCTGTAGGATGAAATATTTCTTCAACTGTCCCTGGGAACTGCACAGGGTGTAGGCATGTTATATTTTGATGCCCCAAGCATTCTGTTTCCTCCAATAAGATACCTTGAGAAGAAGCCAGAGAGAGAGGGGGGAGGGGGAGGGAGAGGGAGGGAGAGGGGGAGGGAGGGAGAGAGATGGAGGGAGAGGGGGAAGAAGGAAGGGAGAGGGGAGGAAGGAAGGGAGACGGAGGGAGGGGGAAGGAGACAGGGAGGGAGAGAGGAAGGGAGGGAGGGAGAGGGGGGAGGGAGAGAGAGGGAGGGAGAGAGATTATTTTACTCTTTCTTGCAACTCTTGACCAGTTGTCTTTCCTATACCAAGGTTCAAGAGCCATGTTTATGTGGGGTTCTTAATGCTCCCTGAGTTTGGTTGTTTTCTTGCAGAAGTTTCTCTACCCTTTATTGTTTACAAGCAGTCTACAAGCAGTAAACAATACCCCAATCAAGGCACTACCAAATGAGACAAACTATCAAGCAGAAAAGAATAGCCTAAGACTTGTATATAAACAGAGAGTAAAGCCCACTCCCTTCTAGCACTGATAATGTTACCTAGTTGGATAATGAAAGGTCTGCAAGAAAACACCCCCCATTCAGAGAGCACTAAGGACCTCACGGTTCAACCCGGAGCTACAAATATTATCTTCTGTTAGTATCAGTGTTTGTATTAATCGGAGACCCTGCTGGAGAGAAAGAACTGAGCAAGGGAAAGCCTTCCATCCACCATTTCCCTGTTGCAAATCATCATCTTGGAACTCTTTTGGAGGAATGATGTAGCAGCTGGGGGGGAGACAGTCCTGTATGCAGTTTTGACACACTCTACCTTATCTCTGTCATACTCATTCCCTATAGCTATTCCAAAGGAAGAAAAAAATTACACTTCTTCTCAACATTCAAGGCAGGCAAGATGAAATCCTACTGAATTGTGTGATAAAATTGGGTTAGAAACAGAAGCTCAAGCCTATTAACAGGACTTCTGCATGGCGTAGATAAATTGGTGGCATCTTCCGCAACTTTGCCCAAGATTTAGTTTTCAGCCCCACTGTCATCTGAAGGTGGCCAGGTTTCTCGCATATTTTTCCCACAAACCCTTGTGTCTCCCTTGGAGGTCAGCCCCATATCAAAACAAGTAGCACTTGCATCGCCATGGCTTCTTCCTGTTTCTATCGAGGCATCCTTTTCATCTCAGGAGCAAAGTTTAATATAGGTTATAGTGGAGCACACTGAAAAGAGCGGGAACATCTTCTCTGTAAAGGCGATGTTAAAGGTAAAAAGGTGTTGCATGGTGTCAGCATTGTAGAAGGACACTTCTTCTCCTTCGTAGTCTAAGTAGACTCTAACTTTAATCAGCTTCTCGTTCAGGAAAAGCGGGGTGCGTTGAGGAGTGGTGACTGCCCAATATTGCCCTCCATTTTGCTGTAGGGCCCAGATGCCCTCTTCGGGGCAAAATTGAGTCAGCCCTTTCCTTCGCACCGATTCCTTGGCCACTCCAAAGGCCCAGCCGTCGGCAGACCCCACTTCCACCTCCCAGTAATGCCGCCCAGACTTGAAGCCTTCCGTCGCCAGGACTCGAGAGTTGGTGTCAAAGCGTTTGGGGCTGTCGGAGAGGTCTTGCTTGCGGCAGCCCATCCGCACCGTCTTGAGATCCGGCGAGATGAGGAGGAGGTGATTGGCCGTCTCCGGATCCAGAAGCAAGTCCTCTAAGTTGAAGCACATAGCGCTATGTCAGCTATCACAACCACAGTAATAGCAAGGAAAAGCAGCAGCAAGGAGCAGAGTGCAAAGGTCTGCGTGTGAAAATTAGAGGGTTCCTCTTTCTTTGGTTGAGTATTTTGCTTTGTTTTCATTTTTTTTTTAAAAAATAAATAAATAAAAAGCTATGCATAGATAGAGTCAGCAAGTAAAAAGAATTTCTCTCCTTACTAAGGGTGGGGAATTATGGCCCTTCTATGATCTGTGAACATGAGAATGGCTCAGGAATTCTCGGAGCTGAAGTTCACAGATTGTAAAAGGGCCGTAGTTCTCCACCCTTGCTTAGACCAAGGCAGGCCGTTGTAACAGTACTAAGCAACATGTTTATTTTTCACTGAAATCTCTTTCCTTACTGGGAAACCCCGAAAATTTCCATCTGAACCTACCTGAACATTCCCATCTATTAATTGGATACGATTTGTCTTGCTTATTATAACAGCACCAAACATTGAATTATTTTACAGATAGTCCTCACCTTATGCCCATAATGGAGTCCGTCCATTACGGTTGTAAGTTGTGAAGATCATAAAGTGATCATCCACATGACCAACCCAATTTTACGACCTTTTTTTGTGGTGGTCATTAAACAAACACTTCCGTTGTGGGCCAGTTTTGCTGAAAACTGGAGGTAAATGCTGGTTTTCTGCAAAATCGTCATAAAACATAGTTGTATGACCACTGGACTCTGTAAATGGCTGCAAATGCAACCGCGTGTGTTATGAAATGAGTATTACCTCCCTTGTTGGGTTGGCAATATATAAACCATCAATATAGCTTTAAGACTGCTGTATTGTATCATACTGTGTCCTGATTGGTTAGCTCTGTAGCCAATCTCCTTAAGAGGGAGCTAGAAACATGGTTTGTTTCTCTTTGTTGTTCTTGCTCTCTGATATCTCTGTATGCTACTGTTTGCAAATCCAGAAGAACTGTTTATTGTGAATGACTACAACGACTGGTAAGAAGACTTTGTTATTGGATTATCCCTGGACTATCGTTTTGCTATCTCCTGCTTTATATGTGTATGACCTGGACTGTTTATTAGACTGTGCCTTACTATTTCCTGAAAGTAAACACAACTCAGTGTATCTGTGTGTTGACTGTGTTTATTCGTATCTACTCTCAATCGCTTTCATGTACACACCCTTGCTATTGAAAGGTTATTCTGCAAATTCCTTAACAACGTGTAATGTGATTATGTGAATGTGGGGCAATGGGGATGGAAGGCAGCTGTTGGAATTTCAGAACAGAGATGTAAGTACCCCTGGCAGTGGTGAAATCCTACTGGTTTGCACCGTTTCGGGCAAACCGGTAGTGATAAAAGCTACCGGTTGGTCCAAACCGGTATTTCCGACAATCAGCTGTGCCACGCGATTTAAAATTACTAGAAAGCAGGAAATCCTGCTTTCTAGTGAATCTAAATTTGGCACAGCTGTTTCCCCCCCCCCCACTCATTGTTATACTTACCTTCCCAAATCTCCTTTTTCCACGTACAGTGTGTGTTTGGCGTGCACTGTGCATGCACAGGCACCAAACCAGGGAGGATTTCACCACTGATCCCTGGGGAGGTCTGTCATAACTTCAGTTACTAAGTAATCAGTTATAAGTCGAGGACTACTTGTAGCAAGTAATCGATTATTGAAACAGCACTTTTTAAATCTACCTTATTTACCTTTCCATCAAGTCCAGAATAGCAACCATGAACTATTATGACTATGTTGTTAAATTAATGGAAAAACAGCATGTTGGAGAGAAGGGTAACATTTAATACAACCTTGAAAAAGTGCCCTACCGTGGTAACAGGAAGCATAAACAGGAAGTCTACACCTACACACTGCATGCATGATTTTGTCTTTGACAATTTTGATTGGCTTATAACATTTACCTTTCTCCCCTTTCCCCAGTTCATCCCGGAGATGATCTGAAAGAAGAGAACACACCTGTCAAGGAGTCGGATCTAAAAGGCAACAGAAAGCAGTTTTATCCAAATACCTTGAATTCAGAGTTCCTCAATCTCATAGGCGCTGTATATATTACTCATAAGAACATAGGAACAGCTCTGCTGATTCAGACCAAAGGCCACTCTGTTATAACATTTAGTTTCAATGGCTAATCAGGGCAGAGATCTGACCCTTTCTCTGTAATAGCCCTCGGCTTGCAACCACAACTGAGCCTCAAATTTCCATTGCTGCAGTTGTTAAGTGAATTTTGCCTCATTTTACGACCATTCTTGTCAAGGTTGTTAACTAAAATCACTGCAGTTATTAAGTTAGTAACATACTTGTTAAATAAATGGACTTTGCTTGTCAGAAAGTCGCAAAAGGTGATCACATGACCCCAAGACACCACAACCATCATAAGTACATGCAGGAGTGGGTTCTACTTACCTTTACTACTGGTTCGCAACAGGGCCACGCACGCGCTTTTCTGCGCATGCGCAGAAGCATTTTGATAACGTCAGGATGGGTGAGCGGAGCCTCCTGCCAGTTTTACTACTGGTTCTATAGAACCGGTGCGAACCAGGGGCAACCCACCACTGAGTACATGCCAGTTACCAAAAGTCCGAATTTTGATCATGTGACCATGGGGATGTCGCAATGGTCATGTGAAAAATGGCCATAAGTCACTTTTTTCAGTGCCATTGTAACTTCGAACAGTCACTGAATAAATGGTTGTAAGTAAGGGTATCTGTACTTCCTGGGCAGGGGTGAAATCTATTTATTTATTTATTTATTAGTTCAATTTATATGAAATCCAGCAGGTTCTAACAGGTTCTGGAGAACCAGTAGCGGAAAAGTTGAGTAGTTCGGAGAACCAGCAAATACCACCTCTGGCTGGCCCCAGAGTGGGGTGTGAATGGAGATTTTGCAATATCCTTCCCCCAGGAGGGGAGGGAATGGAGATTTTGCAATATCCTTCCCCTGCCACGCCCACCAAGCTACGCCCACAGAACTAGTAGGGAAAAAAATTGGATTTCACCCCTGTTCCTGGGTATTTCAGAATCAGTATCAACTCAGAGATAAGTTGAATCTTCAGGACTAAAAGCCCTGGATAGACCTGTCCTCTATAAATTAGCCAACTCTGTTCTCTATAAATTAGCCAACTCTGTTCTAAAAGTAGCCATCACCATGTCTTGTGGGAATGAATTCCACAGACTGATGAGATCTCCCAACAATCTACCCAACAGAACATCATTTTTAGGCTAGTCACCATAATATTAGGACTACATATCTCTGGCCCATTTCAGGGCCATCCTACAATCCCATTTAACTACAAATCCTTCTTCTTGAATATCATTCTCAAAAGCAGACCTCTACATGCTGGAGGAGAATGGTGTGTGGTCAAAATAGATAAGTGGGCTATTCTGTTGTAAAACGTATTAGTAAAAGTAGACGGTTAGGTGTCAAGTTAGAAGTGTAGAATTTTAATACTAATTACTTTACTAATATGATTGGTTTAAAATTACTTTACTGCTAAGATTTATAAAAGGATAGCCTTATTCACTTTTATATCAATCTTCTATATCATACAATATACCAAATATAGCATGATTTTATCTTACTTGTATAATTTTCACTCTAGCTTGAGGTGTTAATTTTAATTGACATCATGCAAACTAGTTGTTGATTTCCTTTTTTCCAAGCACAGCTATATATGAACAATCAAGTAACTCTTTGTTATTATTCTTGCCCCAAGTTTCTTTAGATGCTAAAATAATCAGATTTTCATGGCAAGTGTTCGTTTTCTCTACCTTTGAACTTCTTAACTGCTCCCTTGAGCGCCACTGTCTTCAGAGAGAAGTTGGAGACATGACCCTTCATGTCAGAAGAAACTGGAATAGGCTTCGGACATTTAACATTGTCACTTCTAACAAACAAAAAAAGAAAGTTATCAGGACTGGTAGATGTATTATCCCAAACTTTCCATTCTAGTTCAAAACGATTGGCAAGTTTGAGGCTTCAACAGTTATTTCTCACCTGTGCTTTTGATCTGAGTGGAAATTTTAATGGCAAAAGTATAGAGGAAATATTTGTAATGCACCCAGGTTCTTTGGCTCTAAGTAAATTTCAGATTTTGCATTATAAAGTAGAGCTTCCAGATAGATTCTTCAAGGGCAAGTTACTAGTCTGTTTCACACTTCTGAGAAGGAAAGGTTGAAATCATCTGAATCTTTAAACTATCCTTCCCTCAGCTTGGCATTTGTTTGACTGACTGATTAAGTAGCATTAACTTGAGAGTAGATTCCTAAGAATTACATGGACAGATTCTCTCCAGGATGACCTAACCTGGGGCCCTCCAGATACATTAAGACAATTTCCAGAATTTCTTTCAAAGACACTTTTGGAAGTTCCAAAACACATCCAGGGGACACTTGTTTGGGAAGGCTCACATAAGACAACAGTGCAAATCCCTTTTTGTGTTGATAGATTCATTTGACTTACACATTGACAGTCATATTCCAAAAAGTGGATGGGGCCAAAGCAAAACTATGAACTTATGTGAATTTACTTACACCCACATATTTAAAGAATTTCACCAAATTGCAGTTTGGTGTCAGTTTTCATTGGGGTTCTGGAAGCCATGTGCTAGGATTTGCATTTTTATCTTTATACGAGCCATGGTGGCGCAGCGGTTAGAATGCAGTATTGCAGGCTAATTCTGCCCACTGCCAAAAGTTCGACCGGCTCAAGATTGACTCAGCCTTCCATCCTTCCGAGGTCAGTAAAATATGCACCTACTTTGTCAGTGTCTCTGTAAACGGCTTAGAAAGGGTTGTAAAGCACCGTGAAGCGGTATATAAGTCTAAAGGCTATTGGTATTTATGGAGATAAGACAAGTTGGGCAGCCTTAGTCAAAGCAAAAGTTTTAAGCTCAAGCTTGAGCAAACTCAAGCTCTCTTAATACGTAGAAACCACTCTTTCAATCTGACTCCTATTAGCTCTACTGCATATATAGATGAATGAAACCTAAGACTTTCAGAGCCAAAGAGTATCTTATTTCCATACAAATAAGACATCAACAGCCTAAGATTATTAACCCTGATCCAGGGGGGCTGGGCCACAGCATGTCTTTGAGACCGTATTTCTCCAAACAGCTGTCGCTGACCTTTTGATTTGTTCATACACAAAGAGAAAGAGAGGGTGGAAATGCAGCTTCATACCTGGCAATAATAATTGTCACATCCTACAAGAGAGAGAAAGGAAAAAAAGAACAGAGGATTAGAGAAAGAGATGTCCTGGTCTATTGTACTACTAACTGGGGGCTCCACTCATCAACTAAGACTCTTTTGATGGTGCCACCAAGAAAGGAGGCCTGACTGCAATTAACTAGGGTATCATCCTTCTTTGTATTGGCCACACAAGCTGTAGAATTTCATCCTCATTGAAATATAGATAGTCCTTGTTTAGTGACTACAATTGAGACCCTCAATTCAGTCGTTAAGCAAAGCAGCCACTAAGTGAAATGACAACAGTGCTTATGATCTTACTTCAGCTTTCCTTTGGTTTACAGACCTCTGAAAGTCATATATTTTTTTCATCAGTCTTAAATGCGAATAGTTGCTAAATGAGGACTATTTCTATGACCTTGGCAGTCATTATTTTTAAATGTAGTCTGAAAATTATTATAAAAATTATATTTTTATAAGCTGGCATTTTCTTCTTGATGTTCTTTTTACATAATGTAGCAACAACTGTTTTTAATATTCTGATAGCTTGCCTTTATCATTATTTACTTCTAGGTTTAATTCATTTTCACTAAAAGTTTGATTTTACTTAGTACTGTAAACCGCATCAGGCAATTTGAAAAATAAATAAATGATAAATTTGCCTTATTTCTCCCTAGCCTTCTACTCGTGTTGTTGCTTCTCAGTTTGTTTACATTTCAGGAATTACAGTATTTGCTTTAAGGAAGACATGTGGCTCAGTCAACTGATCATGAAAAGCTTCCTATAACACTCCTGAAAAAGTAGAACCAATTCAGGTTTCTGAGTTGTCATGAAATCAGATGGACATTGAATCTTTCCAGGGAAAAAGCTGCAGAATACGCAATATACCTCCCACTGCATTTTCCACCACCATCGCTAAGTACAGTAAACTATTAATAGATACCACGCACACTTAAGGAGACCTTAGCCTTAATTTCTCAAGTGCTACCGTCTTCAGAAAAGAATGTGGCAATCTTTAAATAGTCATAAGAAACTCTATAGTATGGAAATATCAGGTGTAACATGAGAGTAATGGTCATGGCCAAAACCTAAGGCAGGGGAGAACTTTTTTTTGCAAATTTCAAGTGGCAAAGATAGAAGGGTTTATTCAGTATAAATACAAAAAGCCACTGACCTATATTTGAAAAGGTTGTTGAATTGAAGTCTCCAACCTCCAAACAATTTTTTTCCTATCAATTCTAAGAAATATTACAACATTTGGCCCTAGTTCATGAACAAATAAAAACCTCCATTTATTTAGATCAGTGTTTTTCAAACTTCGCAATTTTTCAGGTGGGTGGACATGCTGGCTGGGGGATTCTGGGTGTTGAAGTCCACTCATCTTAAAGTTGCCAAGGTTGAAAAACACTTATTTAAATAAATTAGGAAACACAAACAAGTTTGTCTCTTCCTAAAACATTACACAAGTAAGCAATAATTCCAAACAGTTTCTCTTTTATATAATATTTGATCCCTGGTTACTGACGCATGGAAGCACATAAATGTCATTTCCTTGATCAGTAGGACCCTATGATACACTCCTAGAATTATGTAATTTTTAGCTTATTCAGCTCTACTATGCTGCTGGTATAATTTCTGTAATATTTAAAGAATTCAGGTAGAAAGCAATATGCATATAATTTGCCCCAAATATGTCCAGTTGAAAAGATTTCAAGTAACATAATAGTAAATCCAACTAGTAATCTCCCTCTCTCTGACATGAGTGTTTGAAAGCTATAAATTACTGAAACTAAACCCTACCGGGTTTAGCCACAGCTAGTCTAGTGTCTAGCTAGTTACTAAATTGCTGCATTGTTCTTCTGGTGTATTGAGTAAGCTATAGCTAAGTTTTCTCAACACCCAGTGATGTGTGCTAACGCGAAAAGACCTGACGTTTCTACAATATTTGTCTGTTGCTAAGTCTTACCTTGAGGAAATCAAGCAATGGTTCTTGGCTTTTGTCTTCCAGATCAGCAATGAATTTGTTGAGGAGGGAAATTTCCTTGGACAGCTCTGTGATGTTTTCATTCTGTCTTTTCACGATGCCCTTCTCCATCTTGTCCAGCTGTCCAAGGAGAATCTGTTCTTGATCATGAAGAAACTGGCGTAGCCCTTCAAATTCAGAGAGGACTTTCTGTCTCTCGGTTTCTATGGTTTTCTTTTTAAAAAGTCAAAGAAAGAAAATGAGGAAGCAGAAGACAATTATCCCAAAAGAATTATCACTGGAATAAACTTCACCAGTTTAATCACCCACCATGCTTTTCCAACTCCAATACAGCTGAAGATCACCAGTTTCAGAGAGACTGGCCTAAAACTAGAATACAGGTAATCCTTGACTTACAACTACAATTGAGTCCAAAATTTCTGCTGCTAAGTGAGACATTTGTTAAGTGAATTTTGCCCCGTTCCTTTCCAAGGTTGTGAATCCCTGCAGTTGTTAAGTTAGTAACATAGTTGATAAGTGAATCTGGCTTCCCCATTGACTTTCCTAGTCAGAAGTTCGCAAAAGATGACCCTGGGACATTGGAAGTGTCATAAAGGACAGTCAGTTACCCAGCGTCTGAATTTTGATCACATGACCATGGGGATGCTGCAATTGATATAAGTGTGAAAAACTGTCATAACTCACTTTTTTCGGTGCTGTTGTAACTTTGAACTGTCATAGATGAACTGTTGTAAGTCAAGGACTACCTGTATTTTCCCACTGATGCTAAACTGTCAGTCATAATAGCAATAACAATAGCACTTAGACTTATATACCGCTTCATAGTGCTTTTACAGCCCTCTCTAAGCGGTTTACAGAGTTAGCATATTGCCCCCAACAAACTGGGTCCTCGTTTTACCGACCTCGGAAGGATGGAAGGCTGAGTCAACCTTGAGCCTGGTGAGATTTGAACTGCTGAACTGCAGCTAGCAGTCAGCTGAAGTAGCCTGCAGTACTGCACTCTAACCACTGCGCCACCTTGGCTCTTATAAGTTGGAGGACTATCTATAATACAGTGTATGAATGCCCTATAGATGAAAAAACAAGATATACATTGAATTCTATAAATAAATGTTTCTCAAAGATGTCTCCAGTGTGGGCCTGAGAGGACCCTCTCCTATAGGAAGTTGATCAGTGGTGGGTTTCAAAATTCTTTACTACCGGTTCTGTGGGTGTGGCTTGGTGAGTGTGGCATGGCTTGGTGGGCGTGGCTTGGTGGGTGTGGCAGGGGAAGGATACTGCAAAAATCTCCATTCCTACCCCACTCCAGGGGAAGGTTACTGAAAAATCCCCATTCCCTTTCCACTCGAGGGGAAGGTTACTGAAAATCCCCATTTCTTCCCGATCAGCTGGGACTCGGGAGGCAGAGAATAGATGGAGGCAGGGCCAGTCAGAGGTGGTATTTACCGGTTCTCCAAACTACTCAAAATGTCTGCTACCGGTTCTCTAGAACTGGTTAGAATCTGCTGAAACCCACCACTGATGTTGATATATTATTCTACTTACATCCTTCTTTTCAAAGAACTACTACCCTGTTTTCCCCAAAATAAGAAATCCCCTGATAATAAGCCCAATCGGGCTTTTGAGCGCATGGCAATAAGGCCAAGCGCTTATTTCAGGGTTCAAAAAAATAAAAGACAGGGTCTTATTTTCGGGGAAACACGAGAAGAGAAGATAAAGTGACATGTTTTATTATTCCACCTCAGCATATGGAAATAGGGACACAATGCTTCTGAACATGGTTTGTGGTTGTGACATTAATCAACTCAAAAGGATTTAGCCCTTCAAATTCAGAGAGGATCTTTTGTCTCTCGGTTTCTATGGTTTTCTTTTTAAAAAGTCAAAGATGACTGAGAATCTCCATAGACATTAACAAACGTAATCCTTTTTGAAGATTTTCTTCAAAATCTTCACATATCTGCACCTGACTGAATAATGCTGTAGAAGCATGCCAATGTCCAAGTAACAGTAAGATCCCTACCAGCAATTCTTGGCTCTTCTTGTCATCCTGAGTTTTGAATTCCAGGAGTTCCTGTCTCTCTTTCTTCAAGAAATCCAAGCGAGTCTGTATTTGTTCCTAAAGTCCAAAGTATATAGTTATTTTTTTTTAATGCTTTCACAATTTTGAGGCAATCAAGATTTGAGAAGATTCCATGCATCCTTAGGAAAACTTATAAGTCTGTGTACAATGAATATTATGAAGCCCATAGCTGTAATGATTTTATGCCCTTACACCAAATATTAAATGGCATATTCTGGCATATTCTTATTTATTGTGTAACATTTTACTACTATTTCAGTGTATTGTGGTAAGCCACTATGAGGAGGGAGGGAGGGAGGGAGGGAGGGAGGGAGGAAGGAAGGAAGGAAGGAAGGAAGGGAAGGAAGGAAGACATTGCTGCATTGAAATATAATTATAATTTCTGTATAAATCATATTCTAAATGACTTGTAGTGAAGCAGTTCACAGGGGCTGTGAAGTCAAATCTTCTTGGAGGTTGTAATTCAGGGGTCCCCAACCCCTTTCGGAATTGGGCCACATGAGTGGCTGGACAGCGCATAGGGCCGCACACAGCTTGACTTGCACAAGTGGCAGGCCAGCATGCATGTACGTGTGCATCAGTGGTGGGTTCCTCCCAGTTCGGTCCGGTTCAGCCGAGCCGGTAGCGGTGACGATATGACGTCACCGAACCGGTTCTCCCCCCCCCCCGCCCTCCCACCCCCCCCATCCACCCACGTTATTCTTACCTTTTTTTTGGCCCCACCCCCAATCTATTGCTGCCTCCTGAGTCCCAGCTGATGACTAGAGGGAAAAAAACTGTTTAAACTCTTGCCGCGGGGCTTCAAAGGGCCGTCCTACAGCTGATCAGTGTTAAAAGCAAACAAATGAGTCGGGTCGTAAGTGCGAAGACTGGTCGTAAGTGCGAGGACCTTCCAGAAATGACTCTGACCAGCTAGCCACGCCCACCTAGTCACATGACCTCCAAACCACACCCACAAAATAAACCACGCCCACAGAACCGGTAGTAAAAAAAATTAGAACCCACCCCTGGTGTGCATGCAGCTCAACTTGCCCAAGTCATAAAATTTGGGGACCACTCTTGTAATATACAGATAGAGCTAATATTTTTCCTACAGAAGGGCTCAGGTGCAATCTTAGTCATTTCCAAAGAAAATAAATATTTGTGCAGGAAACTCACAAAAGCCACACCAGCAGTGTAACAAACAGGTTTGTCCAAGACGGACCTCTAGTCTGACTTGGCATAAGGCCGTTGCACACAAATATCTGTAGAGTTGACTTGCTTCTAGACACTTTACAATGAAAAAGAGTTGAACTGGGATTGGACCCAGACATCAAAAATAATGTAGGTTGGGAGCTAGTAAATCTTGCAGTTAGCTAGTTTATTTTAGCGAATGTTTGGTGAAATCTATGCCCTGTTTTTGTTCTGGGAAGTCGGGGGTGGGGGATGGTGAGGAGGGGTTGAAGATTGAGTTTAGATGGATTAGAAAAAAATTTTTTTTCTTCTTCTTGATGATAGTTCGAATGATTGCTTATATTGTATACTTGTTTGATCATAAAATAAAAACCTTTTTTTTAAAAAAAAAATAATAATAATGTAGATTGTGTGTGCTTAAATAAATTCCTAGTGAAATTTCTGGATCACACCAACTTCAAAACCTAGTCTGACCACAATCCCCATCATACCCAACCCCAGTCAACAGAAAATAAGGTTTTTATAGCTTGATGATCTGGAAGGCACTGAAGAGGGGAAAGCTGATTTAAAGTATAATCCTGCCTTAAATCACTAATCTTCTCCATGCTATAGAGACCAAGGTTGGATATCTGTACGTGGAGACAAATGTAGACATTTGAAGCTCACCTTCTAAGATGGCTGCCTTAAAGTAAAAATAAAAACAGGAGGAGATCTCTCTTACTGTTGTGATTCAACTGGTGCTTTCCCCCTAGGGGGAGGAGTGGGGAAGGGATTCTCTGTGCTTTGAAATGGAAGAAGAGAGGAGATAGACAAGTTCGCTCCCAGAGGAATAACTATTCCTGAAAAGTTGATGTAAATAGCCAGCTGCAAGAGACTCTGTTATGAGTGAAAAGATTCTCCCCCTTGGCAGATCTCAGGAAGGCTCTTAGAAACAAAACTAAGGACTCCCCACACATATAGGGATAGATAGGCTCTAAATGAGAAACAGTTGAGCTGCCCAAATTATGGAAACCATCTCTTTCTCCTCAATAAATCTTGCTACAGAGGATCTCTGCAAAGTACAGGTAGTCCTCGACTTATAACACTGTAAGTTCATTTAGTGACCATTCAAAGTTACAACAGCACTGAAAAAAAAGTGATTTATGACTGTTTTTCATATTTACAACTGTTGCAGCATCCTCATGATCATGTGATCAAAATTAAGACCAGGAGTGAAATGCTCCCAGTTCGGACCAGATCACCCGATTCGGTAGCGATGGCTGCAGGTGGTTCGGAGAACCGGTAGCAAAAATCCCTGCCCCCCCGCCCCATGCCCAACTGAGCCACGTAATCAGCATAGGTTTTTTTGTTTAATTTTTAAAAGCATTTTTTCTACAACCTCTTCGGCCGAAAAAATGCTTTTAAAAGTAAAAAAAAAAGCCTCTGATGATCGCACGGCTCAGCTGGGATCGTCAGACGCTTTTAAAAGCATTTTTTTACAACCACTTCTGCCAAAGAGGTTGTAGAAAAAATGCTTTTAAAAGAAAAAAGGCCTCTGACGATCAGGCAACTCAGCTGGGATCGTCAGAGGCTTTTAAAAGCATTTTTTTACAACCTCTTCTGCCAAAAAGGTTGTAGAAAAAATGCTTTTAAAAGTAAAAGAAAAAAGGAAAAAAGTTGGCCATACCCACCGTCACATTAACCCCCTCCCACCAAGCCATGCCCACAGAACCGGTAATAACAAATTTTACATTTCACCACTAATTAAGACGCTTGGCAACTGGCATGTACCGTATTTTTCGGAGTATAAGACGCACCTTTTTACCCCCCAAAAGGGGGTGAAAATTTAGGTGCGTCTTATACACCAAATGTAGCCCTGCCCACCCACTGGCCCCCACCCTTTGGCCTGTGCCTTGCAGCAGTTACCTCCTTGCAAGCAAACAGCAAGAAAAAACAGCTCCTTTGAGCTTCAGGATAGACTAATTAGCACAAGTTGATTAGATCGCCTCCCGACTCTCAGCTGATTTGCTCTCAGCTGTTTTGCGCAGGGCTCTGCTGCTTGCTGCAAAGAGCTAAATTGCTGGAGCACATTTTTTTTCCTTGTGCTAATCAAGCTACCCTGAAAACGAAACTGAAAGTAAAACAGGCTGTTTGCTGCAGCAAGGCAAACTTAGGCAGAGACACAGGGAGATTTCTTTTTCTTCTTTTTCCTCACCAAAAAAGGTAGGTACAAACAATGGGAAATTTAGGGCAAAAGAGGAGAGTTCAAGATTTTAAACACAAAAGAAAAAAAGGAGAACGAAAAAGGCAAAAATAAAAATGGGGAGAAAAAGAAAAATAAATGAAAAAGAAAAATGTTATACATATTTAGAATTGAAATATGAATAGTAGTAAGAAATAAATGGGAAATCATGATTGTAAAAATGAAATGAATAATAATTGGAATATTTGTATTTTTGAAATCTAGACAATGATAAGTTTTTCTTTTTTTATTTTTTTTAGAAATATGAATGTATAAACTGTAACAATTGAAATACCTTTAATGGTATATGGTCATGAAAGTAAAAAAGGATTAAATTGTAGCTTGGATAACAGCTAGAACATTTTAAAATTTAATTAGGGAAATTGTAATGAATGAAATATTTTTAATTATATATTGTGATGAAAGTAGAAATGATTTAAGTTGTGATTTGGAGGATTAATATGGGCAAAACTATGTGGGTTATTGGGAGAGTTTAAGATGTGAAAATTAGTAACATAAGAGGGGAAATTATTTGGTTTATTATTTTTGGTAAATATAATTAATTGATTTGTAAGAAATTGGATTGCATGGAAATAATTGGACTATTCATGTTCATATTGATTAATATACAAAAAATATAGTTATATAACTAATTGATTTATATTAAAATGTTGAATTTGTATTAAACAATTGTAATATTACATAATTAACCAATGTGAGGAAGGATATAAAAATAGAAGACAATGGGAAGGGGTATAATATAGAATAAAAGGGAAAAATTGAATTTGATTAAGATTAGAGATGAGGATGAAGGGTAATATTGGTTTTTTAAAAAATAGATGAGGAATAAATATGGCAAAAAGGAAATATAGAAATTGTAAATTTAATTGAAATGACTAAACACTGTTTAAATTTGTGAACCAGCCAAATACTCTGTTCGAAGAAAATACATTGTATGTTTGTATGTGTGTTTGTCTAAAAAATAAAAAAAACCTTTTAAAAAAAAAAACCCAAAAAGGTAGGTGCGTCTTATACTCTGGTGCGACTTATACTCCGAAAAATACGGTACTTCTGATGGTTGCAATGTCCCAGGGTCACACATGATCACCTTTTGCGACCTTCTGACAAGCCAAGTCAATGGGGGAGCCAGATTCATTTAACAACCATGTTACTAACTTAACAACTGCAATCATTCACTTAACAACTGTGGCAAGAAAGGTCGTAGAACGGGGCAAAACTCACTTAACTACTGTCTCACTTAGCAAGAGAAATTTTGGGCTCAATTATGGCCCTAAGTCCAAGACTATCTGTACATTTCTTCATTTATAGAAAAAGAAAGATTGCAGAAGGTAACAAGAAGGCCCTCAAGCTTACATAGGAAATTAGTTTGTCAAATCTTCCCAGAGTGCCTCAGCTCATCTGTTCTTGTCACCTCATCAGCTGCGGTTTCTATTTTTATCTGGATATTTGTACTAGGGCCACAAAGAAGCAGCTTGGCTCCTGCCCTCCAGGGAATCAGTGTCAGTCTGAGATCTTGTGCCCACTTTGGGAAGGTTTCCTTCCTGAAATAGAAAAGGAATTCGGTTCTTGACTTAACCATTTCTTGCCTGGTATGGATTGTCTCAATGACTACAGGTTTGCAGTCAACCCATCTGGCAATCCCTATTTTGTTATTCCAAAGCAGAGAAGAGCAACAAAGATGATTAGGGGACTGGAGGCTAAAACATATAAAGAACGGTTTCTGGAATTGGGTATGTCTAATTTAATGAAAAGAAGGACTAGGGGAGACATGATAGCAGTGTTCCAATATCTCAGGGGCTGCCACAAAGAAGAGGGAGTCAAGCTATTCTCCAAAGCACCTGAGGGCAGGACAAGAAGCAATGGGTGGAAACTAATCAAGGAGAGAAGCAACCTAGAAAGAACTAAGGAGAAATTTCCTGACACTTAGAACAATTAATTGGTGGAACAACTTGCCTCCAAAAGTTGTGAATGCTCCAACACTGGAAGTTTTTAAGAAGATATTGGTTAACCATTTGTCTGAAGTGGTGTAGGGTTTCCTGCCTAAGCAGGGGGTTGGACTAGAAGACCTCCAAGGTCCCTTCCAACTCTGTTATTCTATTCTGTTCTATTTACTCCAAATGGAGTTTAGGATTCATCCGTAGGCAGCTTTAGAAGTTCACGTATTAAAATTGCAGGCTTCATCTTTTGTTACTAACTTACTTTCTCTACACTGTTTAAAAATGTATTGCTTTCAATCATTATTAAAGAATTGGGGAGGGGGGAGGGAGCCAAAACCATGGCACAGCTTTGTTTATCCTGGTGGCATAAAATCTTCACCTTCTTTCTGCCTTCATGCTAAATTGTGATTATAGCCATTGGATCAAAACAGGACGTTTTTCTGACTTAATTCTTGCAAGCTAATTTGAGTGTTTTGAGATGTTTGAGAAATCCTACTAAATGGAGTAAGGAATGGGTATATTGGAAGACAATAAAAAAGTAATCTTTGCTACTGTAATGAGGAACCGTGTGATATTTTCATGATAAACAAATGTACTACTGTGCAAGATTTCATGGACCAGGTGGAATAATGCATGTGTGAAATTTTAGGACTGTACAATGCACCCTGGTTTTAATGCAAGGGAATAAAAGAGTTATCTCTCTGGGAGCAAATGTTTACAAAGTGTTATTTTTTATTATTATTATTTTGTTTACCCTTGGAGAGCACAAAAAATGGAAAACTGTGGAAAATGAAAAATGGAAAACTAGATTGGTCTTGGATTGTAACTTAATTTTGGATGAAAAACACCTAATTCTTGTGCGATAAGGCACAATCAGCTCCTCTCTTTGTCCCCTACCTAAAAAGGGTTGAGGAAAAGTCCTGCCCATTTGGTATGGGGATACCCAGGGAGCTAAATCTGCTCCTCCCCCTGAAAATCCCAACTCACAAAATCCAGGATATGGTGTCTACGAGGTGCCCCTGTCCACACCTGCCTGCAGAACTTCTGCTTGATCCAGCTAGCAGACTAGTAGCTCAGCTCTTCTGTTCACTCAGGGGTTTTGGTGGGCTTTGCTGGCCTCTTCCCTCCATCCCCCCTGTAACTTTTAACCCTATAAAGAGAAATATATGAGTAGGAACCAGCCACTAACCTGGTTCAGTCGTTGGAAGCTGCTACCGTTTCATCCAGTGCTGAAGACTAAAACAATTTTATTACTTTTCAATAGATGTGATTGAGCCTGGTTTAATTTGGAACAAAACCTGGGGGCAACTATGGAATTTAATTCCAGCTGGAAATCATATTGTATAACCCACACCCACCCACAGGGGCCTCACATATTGATTTTTACACGGGATCCAAGTGAACCTGTCCTTTGTTTGAAATCTTCTTCAGTTTTCCCATCACAGGAGTACATGGTTGGACTTTTGAAAGGAACCAGCAAGACAATGATCTAAATCCCAACTGCAACCACAGTGACTTTTCCAGCCATTATCATATTTCAGGCTATCATTCCTGGTTGCTGCTTTTGGATGAAATCCAGGGGTGGGTTCTACTTACCTTTACTACCAGTTCGCAACGGGAACGCAGATCACCCATGATGATGTCCTGGTGGGTGGGCGGAGCCTCCCACCGGTTTTACTACCGGTTCAACAGAACCGGATCGGACCGGACCAGGAGCAACCCACCACTGATGAAATCCCCATGTACCCTCCCTTAAGATTTTAGAAGAAAGGTGGGATATTAATGGAAGAAATCAAAAGGAAATACAGAAAATTTAGCAATGATTTTTTTATAGGTAACATTTGAATGTTTTGTGCATACCATTATTTTTTTCTCAAGATTGCTTCCCTTCTATTGGTTTTTTTTTTTCTGGAAAAGTTAAGGAACATAGAAAGACAGGTGACGTTTGCACATGAACTAAAATAGGGCTTTCTGGTTTAGCAGATGTCAGAAACTAGCCATTGGCTTGGCTGCATGTTGGATGAATCAGGCCATCCACCCCATTCAACCAGAGGATGTACTGGGAATAAAGCAAGTTTGAGGTTTAGCATGCTGTCTGAACCTAGCTGCTGAGTCAGCTCTCAGCATACTATTGTTGATTCAGACATTCAACAACTCCTCAAGGTTATAGAGATGGGCTTTCCCCAAGCCCTTCTTGGAGATCCCTGGAACTGAATGAGGACTTTCTCCATGGAAGCTCATTCCGAGCCCTTTGGTAGTTTTTAGCAAAGAACAGGTACAATGTGGAAAGGCTTTCAAGACAGGTAGACCTGAGACATTTGTAAATATGAGAAGAATATTTGTGCAACAGACAGGTAGGTGCATACCTTGTATTCCTGGGCTGCCTCTTCTACAGGCACCACTGCATGAGGTCGATGGTCCCGAGACCGGTCACACACCACACAAATGGTCTTCTGGTCATCTTTGCAGTAAAGCTTCAGGGCCTCCTTGTGCTTCTCGCAGATCCTGTCGTCCTCAAGGCCTCTCCCACCATGCAGGATGAACTGGCTGATGATCTCAGACATGTTGGCCAGCTGTCGGTTGGGCCTGAAGCTTTTCTCCTTGAACATTTCCCTGCACTGAGGACAAGGGAAGTCTACCTCCAGGCTCTTCCAGCTCTTGGTGATACAAGCCCGGCAGAAATTGTGCCCACATTGGATGGACACGGGGTCTTTGAAATATTCCAAGCAAACCGAGCAAGTGGCTTCATCTTGAAGGTTTCCTGGGAGGAGAACAGCAGCCATGGCTCTACCTTCTCCTTCTTTTTCTTCTTCTCTTCCTGCTTTCGCTGCAGCATATAGAGCACGAATGCTGGGCACAAAACCCAGGGCAGGGTTTTCTGTGTCAGAAGCCAGCTGATGTTGCAAGGTCATCTCTGAAGCTTCTGGTTTCTTACTTGGCAATGAGTCAGCTCCTAGGCAAGTTGTGATATGCTAAGGGATCTTCAGAGTTTAGAAGAGAAAGAATACCAGAGCAGGAGGTTTTGTTAGGTTTGGAGAGACAGAAGGCACGTTTCCAGATTCCTCGTGACTCATATTGTTTTTCAGTCCTGTCTAGGATGAGAGCAGAGGTTAATTTTTAACAGTGCTGAGAAGTTTCAGCTCGCCAGCAAAGCCAATCCTTCTGACCTGGAAATTGGCCCTGCTAACCCACTTGAATAAACTTTGTTTTAAATAACCAACAATTAGGGAAATCCAGAAAATTCACCAAAGCCACCAAACTTAATCTGATTTTGCACTGATTTTTAGATGACATTTTAAGATAATTACCATGCAAGTATGAGCAAAGCAGAAGGAAAAATTCTGAAGAGGGAAGTTCTCATTCATGCAACGATGTTCACCTGTTAATAGGGAAGCAGATCAGTGGTGGGTTGCCCCCGGTTCGCACTGGTTCTATAGAACTGGTAGTAAAACCGGCAGGAGGCTCCGCCCACCAGCCCCACGTCATCAAAACGCTTCTGCGCATGCGCAGAAGAGCGCACACGCAGACCTGCTGCGAACTGGTAGTAAAGGTAAGTAGAACCCACCCCTGAAGCAGATGCATTGCTACGATAGTGATCCAAAGTGTTGAAAAACATTCTGCACATCCTCAGATGCACCAGTTTCTAATTCTTTAAATTCAAGAACTGGATCTAACAATTGTGTAACCTGAAAATATGACAATTAGTAGAAAATTAAATAAATTCTGACCCATTGACTCGATAGCTTAAACCAGTGTTTCTCAACCTCAGCCGTTTTAAAAATATGGGGCTTTCAATTCCCAGAATTCCCCAGCCAGCACCAGCTCAGATTTCCTTTGTAACAACAATGCCCACCCTTCATGTCCATCTTTTGCATATGTTTTAACTGTGTTTGCCAATGAAATTGTCTTCACTAATGATGTCACAATTTTTCTGATTGTAAACATTTAAAACTCGCTGTGACCAAATCCCTCTGCTTGTGTGTAAACTTTAGAACCAAGTGCCATTTCTTCTGTACAGAATAAAGCAATTAAAGAGATTTTCCATCTTATGTGCTTGACAAGGTTTTACATGTCAGGCATAAATGAAAACACTGTCCTGGGACAACATTTCTTTTGAACCTACAAGTATTTTCTTCCTTCTCTTCCTGAGTGGTGCCCTTTTCCTCCTGCCATTTTCACCCAATTACATGGAACGACAGGGGAAATAGTTTGATGTAGTCAGGGGTGGGTTCTACTTACCTTTACTACCGCTTTGCATCGTGCCCGCGCATGCACAGATCGCTTTTGATGATGTCCGGGTCAGTGGGCGGAGCCTCCTGCCAGTGTTACTACTGGTTCTATAGAACCGGGGGCAACCCATCACTGGATGTAGTGCTTAAGGCACCAGGGAGAAACTTATAGAGATGTCCCGCTGCCTGGAGGCCGTGCGGGCCTGGATGGGGAGAAACAGGCTCAGACTCAACCCCTCCAAGACCGAGTGGCTGTGGCTTCCGGCGCCCCGATATGGTCAGCAGGTGCCATCGCTGACTATTGGGGGTGAATCTTTGCCCCCCACAGAGAGGGCTCGCAATCTGGGTGTCCTCCTGGATGCACGGCTGTCTTTAGAAGAGCATATGACGGCCGTGGCCAGGGGGGCCTTTTATCAGGTTCGCCTGATTCGCCAGTTGCAGCCCTTTCTGGATCGGGACGCCTTGCGCACGGTCACTCACGCCCTTGTCACCTCCCGGTTGGACTATTGTAATGCTCTCTACATGGGGCTCCCCTTGAAGAGCACTCGGAGGCTCCAACTGGTCCAGAATGCGGCCGCGCGGGTGGTTATGGGTGCAACCCGTTGTGCCCATGTGACACCCCTCCTGCGCGAGCTGCACTGGCTCCCAGTGGTCTTCCGGGTGCGATTCAAGGTGTTGGTTACCACCTTTAAAGCGCTCCATGGCATAGGACCCGGGTACCTTCGAGACCGACTTCTGCCACCAATAGCCTCCCACCGACCAGTTCGCTCCCACAGAGAGGGTCTCCTCAGGGTGCCATCAGCCAAGTTATGTCGGCTGGCGACACCCAGGGGGAGGGCCTTCTCTGTGGGAGCTCCAGCCCTGTGGAATGAATTGCCCCCCGAAATACGAAAGATTTCCGACCTCCGGGTGTTTCGCTGCGCTCTGAAGACCCTGTTGTTCCGCCAGGCAGGGCTATTAACATAATGTTTTAAATTGGGGTATTTTAAATTTCTGGGATTTTAATTGGAGCCTAATTATTTAATGATTTTAAATTTTAATTGTTGTCGTGTTTTTTGTGTTTTTAAATAGGCTGTACACCGCCCTGAGTCCTTCGGGAGAAGGGCGGTATAGAAATAAAATTATTATTATTATTATTATTATAATCACTCAGCCAGCTGCATAGTTTGGGGCCGGTCACCCTCCCTCAGCCCTAGGACAACCACTTGTAAAATCTTGCCAAGAAAATTGTAGAGACTTACTCAGGCTGTCGCCAGGAGCCAAGGCTGCCTCAAGAGCACAAAATGTTACTGTTCATTATTGATAGTTTAGAATACAGAACAACGGAGATGGAAGGGATCTTGGAACTCTTCCTAGTTCAACTCTCTGCTCAAGCAGGAAGCGTTATAGTACCATCTCAGACAAATGGCTGTCCGTTCTCTTCTTGAAAATCTCCAGTGTTGGAGCACCCACAACTTCTGGAGGCAAGCAATTCCACTGATTGATTGTTCTCACTGACAGGAAATTTCTCCCAATTTCTAGGTTGGATCTTTTCTTGATAAGTTTCCATCGATTTCTTCTTGTTCTGCTTTGGAGAATAGCTTGACTCCCTCTTCTTTGTGGCAGCCCCCTAGATATAGGAACATGTCACCTCTACTCCTTCTTTTCATTAGACTAAACATACCTAATTTCTGCAACCATTCTTCATATTTTAGCCTTTATCCCCCTTAATTATCTTTAATGCTTTTCTCTGTACTGTCTCAATCTTTTTTTATGTAATTTTTTTTGTTTTATTTTGTGACATTTTGTTTCTATATCTTATTATGCACATTTCCCTTTTCTTTAAGATAATGTTTTATTTGCAGTCAAGAGTGCATTTAGTAAATTAACTTATCTCCATTTATTTTTTTTATGAATCTATAGGCCAATAATATTCCCAATACAGCCAGCAGGGGGCACTGGAACTCCAGGATCTTGGATTTACAGTCCTACATTGTATGCATATTTAATAGGCAATCAGTATGTGTTCACCCTACAAACAAAAAATAATTATCTCCTCTCCATCTGGTATATATCTACCTTTCTATCTTAGTTGGAGAGAAAGAGAGAAAAAGTCTCTGTAACTAAAATTAACAGGGAAAGTCTAACTAAGTTAGTCAAAAACAATCTGATGGCGTATAACCAAGAAAATTATTTGTGGAAATAAGAAATTCAGCAGTGCATCCGATAGTAAACCGATTAGATTTTTAAGATCGCAAACTCAAAGATTACTTCCAGTAATTGTGTCTCTAACCTCGTAAACGTTCAAAATGTTTTCATGACCCTCAGCATGGGTGGATTTTTGTTGGTTTATTGTGGTGGAATGTCTTTTTGTCCCACCCCCCCAATGAAATATGTTGAGACTATTAAAATCTTATCCTAAAACAGAGGAATTTTTGATATAGCTAACAGAATAACAGTTGAAAGGGACTTGATGATAACCACAGTTAAATGGCAATATATCTGAGACAACACCACCAGGAATCCATTGTTGATATTGCCATCAGTATTTTTTTTTTTTTAACTTTGGCTCCCCTGGTAGAAATAGCACCAGCCAGACTGAGCTCAGCAACCAGAAGGCAAGTCATTTTTCTTCCACTCCCAAGCAAAAATCTGGCTCCTGGTCCATCCCATAATATGTATGAGCTGAGATCAGCGTATTTCAGCTTCATGACTGCATGAGCAAGAAGTAAAAAAAAAATGACTTGCATATCCCAAAGGTGCTTTTTTCAGAAGGCAAATGGACTTCGTTGTTTTTTTCTTTGAAGATGTTTCGCTTCTCATCCAAGAAGCTTCTTCAGCTCTGACAGGATAGTGAGGAATGGAAGGATTTATATTCCTTGCAGACAGCTGCTCATTTGCATCCTTTTAGAGCAGGGCTGTCAAACTCTGGGCCCGCAGGCTGGATGCATCACGTGCTAGCTACACCCATGCCCACTTTAGCAAAGGGGGGAAAAGTCCCAATACGTCACATGACACCGTGACACCGTGAGTTTGACACCCCTGATTTAGAGGGTCATTTCAAAGAAGAAAAAGAAAACAAGAAAGTCCAATTGCCTCCTGAAAAAGCATCTTTGGGACAACCATGACCTGGATGACTGAGAATCTCTAGACTTTTAAATGACTTGCATGCCTGAAGTCAGAAAAGGCAGCCAAAAGGCCTATGACTTAATATTGTTTGCCAACTGATGCTTTACAAGTAACCTGGACTCCAATTCCCATCCTCCTTTACCATGGAAGAATGGAATCTATTCTAACACATCCAGATATGCAAGGCTGGGGAAGGCTGCTTCAATTGATCGGACTACAGCCAAGTTTCATACCTTGTTTAGATTCCCCTATTTTCTTCACAATTAAAAGGGAGACTCCCTTGTCTCAAATTCAACTCAGCTTTTTATCTACAGTATATAGCCGTGATGGCGAACCTATGGCACGCGTGCCACAGGTGGCACGCGGAGCCCTATCAGTGGGCATGCGAGCTCAGCTCCACCAGCTGATTTTCGGGCCTTCCGGGCCCACCAGAAGTTGGCAAACAGGATGTTTTCGGCCTCTGGAGGGCCTCCGGGAGGTAGGGAAGGCCATTTTCACCCTCCCCAGGCTCCTAGAAAGGCTCTGGAGCCTGGAAAGAGTGAAAAATGGGCCTCCTGGGCCCACCGTGCCATTACGTGCCAAAAGTGGGGAGAGCACGGGGGGGGGTTCGCACGCACATGCAGGGGGGTGGGGCACATTGAATTATGGGTATGGGTATGCCCGCACATGACCACTCTGAGCTCCCCGCCCACTTTTGGCACGTGATAGCAAAACGGTTAGCCATCACTGGTATATAGTCTAATTTCCACTTCAAACATATCAAGGTAGTTCACCATTGCCCATTTCAATTTTCTTTTCACTTCCCAGTTTAGCCAGGGACTTCCTGGTGATCTTCCATCCAAATCATGCTTGACTTTTTCTGAGATCAACTAGGTCAGCTGGGAGTTGAAATCCACTCTCAAAGTAGGGAAATATAATTTGAAATACACCAGGGTATTTTCAACTTTTAAAGTTCAATTTTACTGAAGCAGAAGCCACTGCAGTCAACCAAAATCATTGGATAATACTCTTGTCGGGTGTTAGGCAGAACTAAGCTAAATAAGTGATTAAAAGATAATGTTATTAAAATTGGGCCTTGGTTTTTCTCATAATTTTGAGAACTTTGGGTACTTGCTCCTTCTTACAGAAACACGCTGTGTTCAACAAGCAGACATGGCAAAATTTTACAAAAAAATACGCATACAGAAAAGAGATGCTACACAAACAGAATATGAAATATACCAAAGAACATACTAACAGTCTTTATTATGATTTGTATGCTCTGTAGGCATCAACCATAACCCCAGGGTTCCTTTTACGTATCTTTCAGACATTGCATTTCATCTTTTAAATCAGAGCATCCAGATTATTATTATGGCACAAACATCTGTCCATTTCATCTCCAGGATCAGACTGAAGACAGGGAAGATTATAATCAAGTTTCGGAGAACGGCAGCAAAAGAGAAGGACCTACAGGTGTAGAGGAAGGACGGTCCAGTCAAAGCTGCCATAGATGCCAAGACTCAGTGCTTCAGTTTAGGATCTCTGACCCAGGGATGGCCAAATTTACGTATGGTACTCAAAAACATTTTTCAGCACAAAGGACAGAGTTTAAAGCCTTTCCTTTCAAAGGAAAACATGCTGCTAGGTTATTGCAGCCGAAACACATGCAAGTCATTTTTAAAGTAAAATCATTAAAATGCAAAATATGAACTGATTGAAGAGGAACTAAAAATGCAAAATTCAATAGCTAATTTTCTTTTTCTTTCAAAATGAAAAAAGGTCGAGCCTAGCGCTAGAAAGGGGTCAATTTTGATCCCTTGGTGAAAAGAGGATGTCCTAAAAGGGATATTATGTCAGGAAGGCCAAGCCAGCCTCCCTACTCTTTATAATTCTTCCTTTGTTCCCCAGGGCAACAGTCTTAAGGCCTTGGTGTGCAAGGAGAGCCGTTCTGCTTCCGTGTCACATTCTACAGTACACAAGGCGGAGATAAAACAACCAAACTTTCCAATTTCATTAAATCAAAATGGCTCAACACCCTGCTCTGATCTGGCAGGTTTAAGAGATCTATAAGGTTTTTTTTCCCTCTGGGTACATGGATACATAAAATTATGGACTCATTATATCCATTTCGTGTATCCCAACTGGGTATTTTACACCCATGCGCCTCAGAAACACAGTCTGGGCTGGGAAACCTACTACCCACAGCAACGGATGGGCACGTGTCCCGTTAAAAGAAGCTGGTGGGAACGTGAAGATGGGGTCCTCCGTGTCTGCATCAGTAAAGGTCACACATTCCCCCACGTAGTCCAAGGACACTCGGATTCTTTTGGGGTGTTTGCTCAGGGACAAGGCGGTAACAGGGGAAGTGAGGGCCCAGTGTTGGCCCTTCCACAGCCCCACAGCCCAGATTCCTTCCTCTGGGCTGAAGTCCATCATCCCCTTCTTCTTGGAAGGATCTCGGGTGACCCCCACTGCCCAGAATTCCCCATCGCCCACTTCCAATTCCCAAAAGTATCTCCCAGAGGTGAACCCATCGCAGCCCAGAACCAGAGCTCTGGAATCCAATCTTTGGGGAGTGTCAGGGACATAATGTAAGGCAGGCAGCCTGTGCCGAGATTCGCCATCTCCTGCATTTCTTTGGTCCAGGGGCAGAAGAGCACTTGAGAAATCCAGATCAAGAGTTGGAATTCCTGTGAGCAGAAAGAAGCAACATTTGTCAGCACCTTCATTTCCCTTCCACTGCCGATGCTTCCTTCTGTTTGCTCAGCTCAGTGTCACTACATCTCTCTGTTATCATTAGCTATTCCTGGCAACTTCCCCAAAATTCAGGTACACTGCAACTCTCTACCCAGGTACACTGGGATCCCCAGAAACCACAACAGCATGGAATCAGCAGGCCACCTGCATAAATCCCCCGGGTGGTTCAAAAAAAAAATGTGAAAAACAAATAAAAACAAATATAACTATTATCTATTGAACCCAATAATCCTTGCATCCCCAGTTAAGGTGGTTTCAGGGCTGTGAGAGCTCCCTGCTAAGATCTTAAAGAGAGCCATCAGATGGAATTAGATAGATCAATAGATTAAAGCAAAGGACAAGGACCTTCAAGTCCAATTCAAAGGAACTTGTTACACCCAAGAGCCATACAATCGAGACTCCGAGTATTAAAATTAAAGAGCAGCTGCCTCACAGATTAAGGAAATAAAACCTCACTCCAGAGAGTACTTTTCATTCACGTACCTGCCAATATATCTCAGATATGCAGAGTTGCACAGGTTTTTTTTTATTATTGTCTCATTCACACAGTTAAAAGGAAAGGGGGAAGGGGGGGAAATCAAAGCTCCAATCTGCAGATGACTAAAAAATAAAAGAAAGTTCCACACAATACTTTAAAAGAATTCAGAGTTTTTAAAATCTCCAGCTTCGGGCTGTTTCTAATCCTTGGATTTACAGTTTTGATTTTCTTTCTTTAATAAACTGGCAATCATTATCCCTTTGGCAAAATACTCTACAAAATAATGGTGAATGTGAAATGAGTAACTTGGTAAGAATTTGCATTAGATTATACACAGTACTGGAATAAAAGCAAGCCATGTTCCCACTCTGCATTAGCAATATATCCTCAGTAGCTGAAGTAGCAATAAAAACACAGAAACAATTACAAATTCAACAGACGTTTCCCAAAAACTCACCGTTCTCATTCAGTGATTTCAGAGTGTCTGTTCTCTCGATGGCATATGTCACATTATCTAGAAAAAGCAGGTATTTGCCAAAATTTAGCTCCTCCAATGTAGAGAAAACTACGTTTACTGATTAACCAGTGAAACCAGAGGGATGTAGTGGTACAGTGGCTTAATAATGCTGGAACTGCCAGACAGAAATGGTCTGCACTCCGGCGGTTCAAGCCTGGCTCCATGAGATGGAGTGAGCTCCCCTAGCTTGATCCCTAGCTCCTGCCTACCCAGCAGTTTGAAAGCATGCAATATTGTGACTAAATAGAACTTAAAATGGGAAAAAAAACCTAGCCACCTCACTGGGACAAACCTAGCTGTGTTTGTGTAGGCTGAGAGAGGAAGCTGGCTGTCAGCCTTGTCCCAGCTTGGGCATTTAGGAAAGACCCTCGACTCCATTCATAGCGAAAGGTATACTTTTACTAAAGCCAAGTGGTTACAGCATAAGCAAAGCTAGATCTGAATATTCCTCTGTAAACCCAGTGATTTTCCCTTCTCCCAGGCCCCCTTGGTCATCTTGTTAATGGCCAATGATATTCAAACTACCGTATTTTTCGGACTATAAGACGCACCTAGCTTTTGGGGAGGAAAACAAGAAAAAAAATTTTTTGCCTCTGCCTCCCAGCAATTTGCCTCCTTGCAGCAACAGCAAACAGCCTGGTCAGCTTCAGCACAGCCTGATTTAGCAGGAGCAGCTGATTGGATCTGCCTCCCAGAATACCGCCTATCAGCTGTTCTAGGCTGCAGGGATCACCACTGCCCATTGCCACCGCCGCCTATCCCTGCCACCTGGAACCAGCCGAAAATGGGGCACGCGGAGGCGGCAGTGGTGATGGGCCATGGCAATCCCCGTAACCTGGAACAGCTGATAGGCAGTATTCCAAGAGGCAGATCCAACCACCAATCAGCTGCTCATGCTAAATCAGGCTGTGCTGAAGCTGACCAGGCTGTTTGCTGCAAGAAGGCAAGTTGCTGGGAGGCAGAGGCCGAAGGGTGGGGGCCGGCGGATGGGCAGGGCTTCAGCAACATTCGCTGTATAAGACTCACAGGCATTTCCACCCACTTTTTTTGGGGGGTGGGGGGGTGGGTGCGTCTTAGACACCAAAAAATACGGTAGGTGTTTTGCTAACAGTTCTAAAGTTTGGTGCCTTTTTGGTGGGCATCTGCATTCAGTTCTCATGCCTGAGTCCTTGGATCTTTCACCTGTTGTCTCCGTCTGGCACTTCTGGTTCCTGTCATCTCCCCTCCCTATATTCCCTCAATCCCTCTCCTTCCTTTTTATGGCAGGATGCCATCAAAGCGAAGCAAGGCTGAAGCGGTATGATGGCAGATCTGGACCTGGCTTCCTGGTGGAGCCCGCAAGAGCCAGCAACCTGAGTACTGCTAGTTAATTAGCATAAAGCTAGTTTCCCTTTCTCCCCCCCCCCCAAAAAAAATAATGCACCCAAAATAGATGTGCAAGTGCAGAGCAGGATCTAGGCTGTCAAGACTGCATTGTGTACCTAGCATGTGTAGATTTCCCTGACATTGTATGCCATATGCTAAATAAATAATAATTGTTTGACCTCTATCAACCTATGGTCAATCTGTTAGTAAGGCATTATTTTATCTTCCAAAGAAAGTATACACTTGACACAACTTGCTTTTAGCAGAGTAGGTCTGATAATTTGATTCCCTCACTCTAGCTGTCCATAACAGCTGAATTCTATTTTCCCTCCATATTTATTTTCTCAGCACATTCCGCGTAGGGAACCATTTTGATTTTCTTTTCCTACAGCAGCTTCTGCCTGCCTCATATTCTGACTTTCAATTCAACGCTTCCATTGGCCATGTCATTGAAATATATTGTGTGTTTGTGTATATCCTACCTTCCATTGCCCTCACCGCCTATCACAGATTTTCAGAAGTAAAACAGGGGCTCCTCCTATCTAAACTGGCACTTAACGTATTATGTCAAGATTTAAAGACTCGCCTATTGATAAATAAATAGCATACAAAATGTTTTAGGATGAGTATAGTCTTTAAAAAGGCCCGCAATACCCTAGGTTAGCAATTAGAGATTACCGATTTCGCGTACCTTGAAATCTATTCATAGTTTCCTTCAGAGCCACCCCTTTCCGTGACAACAACTCCAGTCGTTCTCCCAGCTTGGATGTTGCTTCCTCAGCTGACGGGAACTGTTCTACGGTGCATCTGAATTTTTAAAGAGCACATTTACACCACTTACGAAAAAGTTCCAATTTTTGACACATTCTGCATTTTTCTTATGTATTTCTTAAGGACTACACTGAGAAGAGAACATACTAGCCTAGTATCCTAATCCAAGGAATGAAGCACTAAGGCATACCAAATTCTAGCATCTCACTTTTTATGTATTTGCCTTTCTTGCTCCAGAAATGCTAACTCCTACTTCAAGCATGCAAGGTGATGTTAATTGCTTCAGATGACAGATTTTTGAGCGCTGGCAAATAACACCAGTGATAGAAACTACTGGACTTTTTTTTAATGCAAAACTCCCAACATCTATTTTGACAATATGTACCCTGGAGAATTAATAATACATTATGCTCTCTGTTAATTAGCATATAGTGTGGCAGCTCCACTATTCTAAAAATAATTCTTCTTGCTTCACCACGGTTGACATTTTTCTCTTTTTATGGCAGATAAAGCACTTGGACCCACTTTTCCTGTAAGATTAGAGCTAGTCTCACTGATGTGACTTCCCTCCGAAAGCACCGTGGTTGCCCTGATTTTATCAGAGAACATAAGAGCATCGAGCATGGCCTTCCTTTGCCTACAAACCCAAGAACGGCGCTTTAGAATGGAAGACCCTGAGGAGAAAGGGAAGGAGGAGAATCATACATACCTGTCCATGTTTTTTTTAATGTCCTAAAAGAGAAAAAGAAAAAAAAGAAAAAAGGCATTGAGCCTCACAATGCTCTACCCCTGCAGTCTATTGCTGGCTAATGGGGAGCATGCCTCAGCACCCTTGTCTCGGGCTGCGGAGGAGGACTCTGTGAGCGCTGTCCAAGGCATGACAGGTGGGAGCTTTGTTCTAGCCTCTGGTGCTTACAAGGCAGGGGGAAGTAGCCTGCCCCCCCAGTCACCCTCAGGCTCTTACCTGGGATCCCTGAGGTGGAACATCGGATGTTTGCTTCAAGACAAGAGGTGGGGGATGCTCCGGTTACACACGGGAGCCTTCAGGCCACGTTGCTCTCCCTGGTGCTGTAACTGGTTCTCTGAGGAGAAGGGCTGCCCTAATTCTTTCAGCAGCCTTCTCCTCCCCGAACTGTCCGCCCACCCTTTCTGCCAGTGAGCAGGCTGGCTTTGCGCCCCCTCCAAGGCCTGCCCACCAGCTACACCTTGCTTCACCACCCACATGACCTCTAAGTGGGCTGTCTGGTAGGCACACCTAATGAAGGGGAGGGCATGACTTATTTCAGCCCAACTGAGGCAATTGTGCCTTGTGCTTTGACAAGCCCAGGCCCAGAAGGAAGGACCCCAAAGGCCTCCCCACCGCAATGCCCCGTCCCAGGATCACGGTGCCTCTTCACCATCACCCGTTGTGCCTCAGAGAGATTCTCTGCACGTCACAGGTTACCTAAAAATCTTGTCCTTGTTGCTTGTGATCAGAAAGCTGGTTGCAAAATAATTAAAAACAAAACAAAACAAAACAAAAAAAAAGGATTCTGTGCCAAGAGATCAAGTGCGCAGGAGGTGCTGCTCGATTTTTAAAATAAACCAGCCTCACATCCTTGGAATAGCTACATATGATGTTCGCCACGGAGTGGACCACAGGAAGACCCTAAGGAGATCCCAGAAAATGCAGGCTTTTTTGCAGGCACACATACGGCACAACACCCTCTTGTTCTTCTCCACAAAAGAAACCCCACTTGCTCACTATGTGCCCAAGTTACTTTCCCCCCCACCCCCTCCTCCCGTGTCTCTTTGAAGGCATGCAACTCATCCATGGACCAAATGTTAGGAGCAACATCGAATTCCCATCCCGTCACTGCAGCGGCTGCAGCCCGAGAACCCAATCACCCTTGAGAGAACCCATATTAACAGGACAGTACGTACTAGAGGTCTGCATGGCAGCCATACCCGATGGGTCCCGACATGAACCTGAAGGAATGGGGTCATCCAGGCCAGCTTCTCAACAGCCTTCAGGTCAGGCTGAGGGACCTGGAAGTACATCTGCCAACAGCAGAATGCTATGATGTCATAGCATTCTGCAATGGGAGGAGCTCCAGAGCTCCAGCTCTCCCTTGTAGATGTTCAAGGGCACCGTTCCACGAGAGCACAGATCAAACTAGCAAGGTCCCCCTTCGCCTTCCCATGAAAGGCCAACACTCTGCAAGGGTGGAAAATACTCCCACCCACAGCACTGAATGCTTCATCACAAACAGCCACATCAACCAGAAAGGCCAAAGCCAGCACCTGTGCAGAGTAGAAAGGGAAGGGGGAACACTTTGCAGAGAAGCCCCCATATTACCTGTCTATGGCCTGTACCCCACTGTCGCCAATGCGCAGATTTTTTTTTTCCCCATAAGAATAAATAGTTGAATCCTTGTTCTGGGTTCCAGTAGGGATCACATCCAAGTTCATGTTTGAGCAACTGTATCTAAGGGCCAGGAATTCACAAACCTGACATCCAAAACCTTGGGAGCCCAGTGCCAGGGCCTCTGACTCATTGGCAAGGTCACCTCCAAGCCAGAAAGAGAGACCTTTGTGATCGCAAAGTCTCACCTGCAAAAATTCACTCGCCGGCTGCTTGCACTTCACCTCCATCTCGGTGATGACATCACCAAGACGGGAAAGTTCTTCTGAGATTTTGGTCATCATGTCGTCTTTCTGCTTCTCTAGGTCTTTATCTAGCTCTTCCAGCTGGGTCAGCAGGCATTCCTCCTGTTCTTTCAGGAACTGATGCAGCTGTTCAAATTCAGTGACGATGTCCTTCCTTTCAGTTTCAACTTTTTCCTGCGAGGACCAGAGGTGGGATGAGAAAGGAGTGGACCATCCCCATGAGGAATATAACCAGAAGATCATTACGGAGTTGAAGGACGCACAATGCAAAACTTGATTGCGTTATACAGCATCCTGGAGTCATGGAATCATCATTTTGGCAACTTTCCTAGCCAGCTTCCAACAAGCAAGGTTAATAGGGAAAGAGGGATTCACTTAATGACCATGTGTTTCACTTAACAACTGTGGTGATTCGCTCAACAATTGTGGCAAACTAGGACATAAAATCAGGCACAACTCACTTAACAACTGCTTGCTTAGCAAGGAAAGTCTGGTCCCAATTGAGGACTTCTTGTAGATGTTGCATAAGAGACAGTGCAGGCAACAGAAGAAATGGCCATAGAACACTTTGAAGAAAGGGAGAATCAAAACACAACAAGGAGAATTTTTGAGAAGGGGAGAGGGGGGAGGAATTCAGAAATTCAAGCCTTACTTCTCTGCTCATGGTATGTAATGGTACCTACCGTGTATTCTTGGATTTTCTTCTCGCCTGTCAGTTTCTGACTCCATAGATTATTCTTTTCCTGCTTCAGAGTTTCTAATTGTGCCTTAACTCGCTCCTGAATAAATAAAAATGGCTTGAGATAGGGGGGAGAAGATTAGAGGCAGTAAGACCTTGGAAATTACAGCACAGGCAGCCTGTGTTCACATAATATGCTAATCTTTGGTTAACTACTTTACCTCGATTGGCTAGTTCACACAATATACTAACCAGTAAATAAACCAAACTGGATGGGACTGCATACAAACTAGATTAGCCTTTCTCAGCTGGGATCCCTGAGAAGTTGCTAGGGGTTCAAGCAAGAGGCTGTGATTGACTTTGTATGCCACACAATGCTACTGTAGATATTTATTTTACTTATATGTCAAATTTAGGAACTGCCATCTCCTTCCCAGAGTGACTCTGGATGGTATATAATAATTTGTATGCAGGGAAACCCTGACACATTATTTCAAGTGTCCTTCAGAACAAAAAGGTTGAGAAATACTATAGACAATAATTGCAATATAGGTTAGAATGTTGTTGAGCCAATATTCCTGATCCACTACACTGCCATAATGCCTATCCAAAAGAGATAGGTATACAAAGCAGAATACTGATGTCTTCTCACTCCCATTAGTTTGAATGTTCTTCATTTTTTTAGGCTTCATAACTGATGACAGCCATAAAGCTAACTCTTGCTTCTTAAAACAAAATTCAAGAGTCTTGGGCACTGATTCTATCTGTACCCAACCCCATAGTCCCATAGATCACCAAAATAATACAATACATAAAACCTTGATATTGGACACCAGAGATCACAATGCTCTATTCGGTTGCAGGTTTTATTTCATTAGAGCTAAAAATAGAGAAGGCCCTTATGCAAATGTTCTTCTAGAGCTTAATGTTGGTGACAGTTGAATTTTCAAATGCTTGCATGGATTTGTGAAGCAAAAGTAGGTGGTTTTTTTTTTTAAATACCTTCAAAACCTAGTGTAGAGTTCTGGGATCCTCTGACAGTCTTTCAACTAAGTACTTTCAACTAAGTACTAAGCTCTAATGCTACTTAGCCTTAGCCTGATCAGATAGTCAATCAGTGCTGCTAACTCATAAGAACATAGTGTAGCAAGCATAAACAAACAAATAAATAAATAAATAATTTCTCTTCTGAACCTGGTCTTGTCAAAGAAACAGGAAAATATAGTAAATGTTAAGCTCTATCAATAAATACATGAGATTAAGCTACAAACAGAAATATGATTATTTAAGATGTTGTGCATTCCATATAGTAAACTAACTGTCATGTATATGAGCTACCGGTATACATATTTTAGCTTTAGGTGCTATAGAAAGGGAACACTAAAGAAGCATTGGTAGCTTGATGGGCAATTGCTGCTACTTTACTTGGCCCAAAAGGTTTGATGAACATAAAGTACCAAGTCAAAAAAAGATAAATAGCAACAGAAGTAGTCCTTCACTTACAAATATTCATTTAGTGACTGTTCAAAGTTACAGTGGCACTGAAAAAGTGACTCATGACCATTTTTCAGACTTACTGTTGCAGCACCTCCCATGGTCATGTAATCAACATTCGGCTGCTTGGCAACTGGCTCATATTTAGGATGGTTGCAGTGTCCCAGAGTCATATGATCAACCTTTTGCAACTTTTTGCAAGCAAAGTCAAAGGGGAAGCCAGATTCATTTAACAACCATACTAATTTAACAACTGCAGTAATTCACTTAACAACTGTGCCAAGAAAGATAAAAAAATGGGACAAAACTCACTTAACCACTCCTAGCAACAGCAACTTTGGACTCTTGAGGACTACTTAAGTGTCTTGCCTTCCAGATCATTGCACAAACATATGTTTAGTACTTCTGACATTGCTGGATACCCATATTCATAACCCTGCTGTCAACACAGCAGATAGCTCAGTCGAATTTACACTTAAAATGACCATATTATCAATTCACAATTCATTCAAACCCTGGTCACTTCATATTTGGACTACTGCAATGTGGCTTTACATGGGGAAGCCCTTGAACACCATCCAGAAACTATAGCCGGTTCAAAACACAGTGCTGTGAACAGTAACGGGGGCCTTATGTATATGAGCTATATCTATATTAGCTTTAGGTGCTATAAAAAGGGAACATTAAAGAAACATTGGTAGCTTAATAGGCAATTGAATTGTACAAAACAGTACCGCTAGTGAGCTGCATTGCCTGCCAGTTGGCTTTTGAACACAATTCAAGGTACCAGTTCTTACTTTTAAAACCCTTTGTAGCATAGAACCTGATTCCCTGAGGGACCATTCTTCTTCCATTGTTACTGGCTGGCTGGCACCTTTGGGCTGAGCATTACCTAGTTCCTTCTATTAAATGTTGCCATATTATGGTACCTGGGAAGCGTGCATTCTCTGTCATGGCCCATACCTATTTTACACAGCAATCCCCAAAGATACAAATGGCACAACTTGGTGCTCTAAAAAAGCCCTTAAAATCTGGTTTTGGACTATATATGTATATGTATATGTTTTAAGGGCACGGCGGTGCCTTCCGCCGTGCCCTTAAAACCTTCTTTTTCCAGCAAGCCGGGCTGGCCTAACACTTTTTAAAATGTTTTTAATTGTCTGTTATTGTTTTTAATCATGGGGCCAAATTTATATATATCTTTTTAATTGTATTTTAATGTTTGTAGTTTATGCTTTTACTTGGCTGTTCACCGCCCTGAGTCCTCAGGGAGAAGGGTGGTATACAAATTTAAAAATAATAAATAAATAAATAAATAAATAAATAAATAAATAAATAAATAAATAAAAAAAAAAAAAAACTATGTATATGTATGTGTGTGTGATGTGTGTGTATGTATGTATGTATATGTATATACAAATACATACATATATATATGTTTTCTCAGGTTTTCGCGGGTGTTTGTATGTAGGTCTTTGGTTATTCGGGTCTTCTCCCACGTAGAATTGGAAGTGTCTTGGCGACGTTTCGACGAAGTCTCATTCGTCATCTTCAGGCTGGTGTTCCTGGAAGCACGAAGCCGAGAACACCAGCCTGAAGATGACGAATGAGACTTCGTCGAAACATCGCCAAGACACTTCCAATTCTATGTGGGAGAAGACCCGAATAACCAAAGACCTACATATATATATATATATATATATGGGGGGGGGGGGGCTGCGTTGTATTTTCATAGTTGTTTTTTAGTCCAGGTTGTCGTGTTTCATTTTGCCTTTAACTGTTTTAATTTAGCATTATGTTTTTGTAAGCAGCCTTGGCGGCTCTATTAAACGATGATTATTTGGGGGGAAAACTATCTCCTAAACTGGAAACCAGAAATTTAATAAGACACTACTTCCCTCTGGCATCCCCGATATGTAATTTTCCTCAGCAAAAACATAACAAATTATTTTTTAAAAAAAGAAAAGAAAAAGAAAAGGAAGGAAGAGGTGGGGGGGAGGGGGAAGAAAGCGTTTAGACGCAGGGCCCCCAGGCTCCTCCTTACCCTGTAATCCCGGGCTGCCCTCTCGACGTGGAAGATGGTGTGAGCGCGGTGCTCCTGGGACCGGTCGCAGTGGGCGCAGATGGGCGTCTGGTCCTCCTCGCAGAAGAACTGCAGCACGTCCTGGTGGATCTCGCACAGCCTCCCCCCGCTCCCGTCTCCAGCCCCTCCGAGGCCGACGGGCGCCCTTTTCCCGGTCGGGGAGGCGACGGGCAGAGGGGCCGGGGGCGGCGTGATAGGGGCGGCCGGGGACGGCGCGAGAGGGAGCAGCGGAGGGGTGGCCGGCGGCGGCGTTGGGCACGGAGGCGGCGGGGTGGCGGGCCTTGAGACGACGGGCGCCGGAGGGACGATCGTCGGGGCGGTCACCAACGCCGGTGGCGCTGCCGCTGGTGCTATCGCTGAGCTCGCCGGGGAGACTAATGTGGCCGCCGCCGCCGCCGCCGCCGCTGCTGCTGCTGCAGCCGCCGCAGGTCCGGTGAAGGAGTCGAGCCTCTGCCGCTTGGGCCTCTCCACCACCAGGTTGGCCAGGAGCGGCGGCGGCTTGATGGGCCGGAGGTTCCTCTTGCGGGCGCTGGCGCCGCATTCCAGGCAGGAGATGTTGATCTTGGGCTCTCCCAGCCGCTGCCCGATGCAGGCGGTGCAGAAGTTGTGGCCGCAGGGAAGGCAAACCGGATCCGGGCAGTAGACGCGGCACAAGGAGCACCAGGTCTCGCTCGGGTAACGCGGGCCGGCGGGGATCTCGGCGGGCGTCGTGCCGGGAGGTGGAGAGTCTGGCGGCGAAGGAGGAGAGAGCAGGCATGGCGGGCCGGGCTGGAGCAGCGGAGGCGGGATCGGGCCTCCGACGCCCAGGCCTGGGTGCTGCGTGCCTCGCAGGCGGCTCCGGAGAAGCCTCTGTTGCAAGAGCTGCTCCGCCGTCATCCCGCCCAGGCCTCCGCTCATGATGGTGGCTGCCTGCCTGCCTGCCCGCCCCGCCGGCTGACCGCGCACGATGCCCGCTCTCTTTTCGCCAAGGCGAGGCGCGAGGCCCTTCCGGCGGGAGCCCCGATTGGCCGAACGGCCTCGCGGAAGGGGCGCGGCCGAGGCGACGTCGAGGCAGTGAGCCGGCCCGACGGGGGGGTGGGGGGGGGGAGAGAGACGTTAGCGCGGTAACGCTTCTCGCGCGCGCCGGAAGGGGCGGGCAGCAGGACGGGAAGTCCCCTCTTCGTTCTCTATGGAGGTTGTCAGTCATCCGAGTCATGGTTGTCCCAAGGGTGCTTTCCCCCCGCCCCCCCCCCCCCCCCGCAGGAGGCAACTGTTTTTTTTTTCTTGGAAGATGTTTCGCTTCTCATCCAAGAAGCTTTTTTTAATTCAAGTCTTTTATTGTCAGTGCACAACATAGGTGCAATGAGATTGGTTGAGCTCCCTTAGTGCACCCCCCCCAAACACAATAAAGAAAGATTGCTGTACAATTTAATTTAATTTAATTTAATTTAATTATTTAATTTAATTTAATTTAATTTAATAAATTTATATGCCGCCCCTCTCCAAAGACTCGGGGCGTCTCACGGCGGCAATAAAAAATGTGGGAGAAGGGCAGCTCTGAACCAACAAATATAAATATATTAGGAAAAAGAATGAATTGTTAAAAAATAAAAGAGGGCAAAATATGTACAACTAGCAAAGTTAGAATTCAGGGATAAATGAAGAAGGTGTTTATATATGCAAGTATAGAAACACTGAGGTATATTCAAAAAAAAAAGGAAAGGGGGGAGGACGATATTGCTAAAAATTGTAATTGAGTAAAATGTATTTGAATTTGACTAATTGTATAAGGTAAGAAACGACCAACACTGTTCAAAAAACAAAAAAAGAAAGAAAGATGTGGGTGAAGGTGGGAGAGGAGAAAAGAAAAAAACAATAAAACTTGTTTTTTTTTTTAAAAAAAGAGATTGGTTGAGCTCTCTCAGTGCACCCCTCACAAACACAAAACAACTCACAGTGAAGACAGAAAATCCCTAACCCAATAAATCAATATTAACAAAACACCCAGTCCTATTGCACCAGTGTGAACATGTTACACATTGCGCGGGCCCTGCAGTCCATCATACTACATAGTTATGATGTTATTTATTTATTTATTTATGCGGAAATGGAAGGATCTTTATATTCCTTGCAGGTAGCTAGTCATTTGCATCCTTTTGGAGAGTTGTTGAGGCACTCGGAGGTTTGTTTGTGTCCTCAGGGTTGTGTGAGTAGTGCAAATGTTCCTCTAGTCTGCAATTTTTTCCTCTGGAAATCCGTTCATACTTTTAGCCATGCACTTTGGGATGAACACCCTTCGAATGGCAGGGGAGTATGAACGGATTTCCAGAGGAAAAAAATTGCAGACTGCAGGAACATTTGCACTACTCAGGCGACCCCGAGGACACAGATAAACCTCAGAGTGCCTCAACAACTCTCTAAAAGGAGGCAAATAACCTAACCAACTATCTGCAAGGAATATAAATCCTTCTATTCCTCACCATCCAGTCCAAGTTTAAGAAGCTTCTTGGATGAGAAGCAAAATGTGTTCAAAGAAAAAACAAGAAAAGTACAGTTGCCTCCTGAAAAAGCACCTTTGGGTCCCCTCTTGTTGGAACTCATTTCCTATTACTTCAAGTAGCATTGGCTGGGGTAAAGGGAATCGCAATCCGGGCCACCAGAAATTGTGTTCCCCAAACTAACATCAAGGCTATTGTCCGCTTATTTGAATTGCAAACAAACTAGTTTCAATAAAGGGGAATATTTGGAGCTCAGGATTGAAATGAGGGATCTTTGGTGTTCTCTCAGCTTGTTTGTTTTCTTGCAAACATTTCATTTAAAACAGTTAGGGTTTTAGTTTTCGTGCATACGTTCTAGGCTTAATTAATTAATGTTCTTGCTTGATCTTATATTTGAGGCCAATTTTAACTGTGTTATTGTAATGTAGGTACTGATGAGTCAGTACGAAATGCTTGCATCTACTTCTGTTTGTCTTTTGACTATATTGTTTAAACATTTCATTATCCAAACTTAGGTAACATCATCACTACTAGTAGGAGTGGAGTTTGCTCTTTGTAATCCAATGGCTTGCCCTGCCATAGTTTACTTTAGTGCATTGTGCAGCATTAGAACGCAAATATTTTGAAAAATTTGGGTGACAGCTTGAAATTCAAATATAATTCAGTTTTATTTTATAAATCAAGAAGCATTGCTGTGGTGGAATATAATTGTAATTAAGCCATATATGTAGCACTGAACCTAGCTCAACTTTTATTCATAAAGGATGATCCTGCTTCCTTGATGACTTTTCTGTTTACAGAGCCAACAAAATGAAAATAAATATTACAGATGTTTTGGATGTTCTTTTCAGGGCAAAATCCTGAAGTAGAAAGCTGAGTGGAACTTATAAATTTACTTTCAGATGTATCAATCAATTCAAGGGCAGTAACTGGTACGTCCTCATAACACCTAAACCATATTGTATTGACATATTGTAATTTCTGGTTTTGGTCCAGAGATATATGTGAGCCCAGCAAGTCAACTGTGACTTAAACCCCTCCTATGCAACATACTAAAATGGAATGTTAAAATGTTTAATACAGGGATCAACAAATTTCATGGACTTCCTGAAATCTATCCATAGACTACAAAGCTCACCAAGCCACACCACGCTCACCAAGCCATACCCACAGAACTGGTAGTAAAAAAAATTGAATTTCACCACTGATTGATACCCCTCTGCAGAGTTTCCAGGGGACTTTCCATAGCCATGGCTGGAGGGGGCAGGGAGGGAGGCAGGAATGCCAGCTGCACTGACCTCCTTCACCACATTTTTTTTTTTTTTTGCATGGGCTGCATTGGCTGTGAGACCGCTGAGAGTGCGGGGCTCCGCTCCTGCGCATAAGGCTCCCAACACCAGAGCGGACTTCTCCATGGGGCATTGGAGAGTCTTGACCTGCACGCCGGGAAGCCTCTGGGTGAGGACTCGAGGGGAGGGGTTCCTTCCTTCCCCACTAGAAAAGACCAGATTCCCGAGAAGGGAAAGGGAAAGATGCCTGCCGGTCTATTGCAACTCCAAGAAGAAAACAGTATTTTTACACATGTGTACAGTAGAGAGGAAAAGGTGTATTCGTTCATAAGATTTTTCACATACCAAACCAACTCTGCAGAAACAAGGGAGAATATTTAGAGAACAGAAGCGCATTGCATCCAAAGTAGCTTGGCACACTTTCATAAAATAATTGCTCATTCCTCAGTTCCCTCACCACAAACACATAAGTTATGAAGTACTGCCTCATTGTGGCTGGAGTAGGATGTGTTCCTGGGAGTGATGAGTGAAAAACTTGAGGAGTAGCTAAAAGTCTTTATCCTCAGTAGGGTCACTCAGGTGTGAAGCTCATCCAAGCTACCCAGCTGAGGAAGCAAGTGGCTCTAACTGGGCAGCAGCACACAGATGACCACTAGCTGCGACAGTGACAAAGCCATCAATTCATGCAGAGTGAAAGAGAAGGCCATAGTAAACCATTCCTGTATTTTTGCCAAGAAAACCATAGACAGAAAATATTGTCATGGAAAAATCTGTATGGTCATTAGCATATGAAAATGACCAGATGGCACATAAACAATGTAACATAGGTCACCATACATATTAACTGCCATTTTATGTAAAAAACTCTCTTTGCCAAATAGTTTTTTAAAACAAAGGTTTCATTTTTTGTTGCCTATATACATGTGTTTATATAGCCACATGTGTTTGCATGTGTGTAAATATGTTCTCTGCTAATGACACTACTCCAGTAATTGAAAATGCAAGTGATGTGTATGATTTTGTAGTGAAAGTCAAGTATCAGCAAAAAATTCACAAAGGAAGTCTTGCTTTGCCACAGAAAAGACATTTGTAGTTTATTCCTCCAAATTTGTCACAAACACAAAATCTCCTAATACAGGAGTACGAGTATTGAAGCACCTGCTTTTTTAATGTTTATTTTAACATATACGTAAAAGGACAATCATAAAACAAAAGAGATTAAATAAAAAAGAGATTTACAAGCTGTGTGAAACTGCACAAGAATTTTCAAATTAGTTTAGTACTAACATAAAGATAATCTTATATTGATGCTAACTTACTTAAAATCAAATCAGTAATTAGCAGAGGCAACTGTTATAAAAAAAGTCATCAATCAGAATAAACAACATGAGTCTTTAGCATTAGAATCAGACAAAGTCAAGTATGTTGAAGCCTTATGTAAAGCACTTTTTCCACTTGATTTAACTATTATTTTCACCTTCAGTCCATGGGGTCCAAAAACATCAGATAATGCTTATGCCATCTCCTTTGACAAAATGATAAAGACTTATTACAACAGATAAGGAACTGATGAAGGGACAAGACTACACAACTTTACAGGCTACCATATAATTAAAACCAGTTATTCTAATCCACTTCGTAGATTACAATGCAGACATCATCAACATTCGGTGTCATACACAATACCTCATCTCAATGATCTATACTAACTACATATGGAGAACCACTTCCACTTTTTAGTACTTGCAGCTATTAATGCAGACCAGAACTCGATTCAACATGCATAATTCTTCTTTTAAACTCCTCTTGAATTCAGACTTAATATAATGTGGATGCATCTTCCTCAAAGGGAGCTCTTCAGCCATCCAGCGTCAGCTGAGCAAGCAACACCTTAAAAAAGGGGAAAATCCTCTCGCCAGCAAACAATGCTGAGGGAAAAAGGAAGATGGAATCTTTTGTGTCGGCATTGAAAAATTCTACTTGTCCTCTTTCATAGTCCAGAAACACTCTGATTCTCCTGGGGGTACAAAGGAGCGGCAGAGCAGTTACAGGTGAGGTGAGAGCCTGGTATTGACCAAAATCTCCTTGCAAGGCCCAAATCCCTTCCTCTGGAGTGAGTTTAAGTTCTATCTTCCTCCTCACAGAGCCCCTGGCTACTCCTATCGCCCAGATGCCTCCATCTTCCACGTTGACTTCCCAATAATGTCTCCCAGATGTGAATCCTTCACAACCCAGCACACAGCAAGAGGACTTGAATCTCTTTGGATTATGTGGCACGTCAGTCCGAGTGACATCCCATCTTGCACTTTTTCGATCCTCAGAAATTATGACTTGGGGGTTTGCCGTGTCTTTGTCAAGGGTTATGTTAACTGCAGGGAGAAGGAGGGAAAAGGATGAATGAAATGAATGAATTTCAATGAACCATTGAAATGAAAGCACTTGTTTTATCAAAACAATAATAATGCAAATAATCCTTAGGTAACAGCAGCTAAACACCTGTGACTGGTCTTGGGTTCCCTGTATTGAAGGTAAACCTACATGACATCCTAGTTCATGCAATATTCACCTAGATAGAATGATGAAACTTAAAATCAAAAGTAAAAGCATGAAGTTTAATCTGCTAATTAAAGTAGCTAACATATCAAATCTTATATAGTATGTAACCAACAGCTATCATTTCCTTGCAGAGCCAAAGAAGCATGAACAAACTTCATTTCAAATCTCACATACTTACCCCATTCAGTTCCTAGTTCTGAGGGCAGAGTGTCTAAAGAAAAGACAAAAAGGGCATTTCAGTTTGAAGAAGCTGTTAATTTTCAAAATGGTTAAAATGTTAGAATTTGAACACTAAGTCCCATATGCTTCCAATGAATGACTGATGATTTCATTTTGGTGGTATTGAAGAGCAAATTTTTCAGGAAAAAAGCTTGTTGTTTATACTGTTTTATTGAATTAGAACTTAGTTGACTTTGGCTGATCTTTAAACAGGGCAGTATGTCATCAGAAGACTATCAGAAATCCCAGATTATAGACTGGAAGTTGAATAAAATATCCTAGAAAAAGAGAGTGCTAAACCACTTCCATATTTCTGCCAAGAAATACATCATTCTGAGATGAGCTTGATTTCAGAGAGACTATATGTATTCAAAAGAATACTGTGCGGAGATTTGGATACTTTGTGATAATTGTAGTATTTATTTTTTTTAAAAAATATTAATTTTCCAGTTGATTTAACTATTATATCTATTTTGCAAGTGACAATATTGATTTAACATTAGACATATTTATAATATTTATTGAAATTAAAATCACAGATTTAAAGTGCTTTTAGAGGACTAATTTCCAGGATGATAAGTCAAAAGAAAAAAAAATGTAAATTACTGTAGAAACCTAAAAGTTTTATAAATAGAAATTACACATACAAGGTCATTTCTAACCAGAAAGAAATTGACAGTAATACCAGAAAAATGCATGGAAGGAAATTAATAAAATCCAAACATGTCATAAATTCGTATTATCATTCACCAGGAAGCTCTAGAGAAAAATAAACATACTGCTGCATTTGAGCACTTTGTAATACTTTTAAAGTACTTTTAAGCTAGATTCCCCCCCCCCCATTGGTTTTCCATCCAATAGAAACTACATAATACAGCTATTGAGCACTAACTAGATTGTAGCCAGGAATTGACCGGAGAAAAAGAGGTGTCAGCCACTTCAAGGAACCTCCAAGGTTTCAAGAAATATAGTACAGTATTAGAACAATCCAGTGAGGTCACAGTATGAACAGAGAACCCAGAATGCCTACTACATCTAGTCCTTGACCTACGACCACATTTGAGCTCAAAATGTCTGTTGCTAAAGGAGACAGTTAAGTGAGATTTGCCTCATGTTATGACCTTTCTTGTAACAGTTGTTAAGTGAATCAGGGCAGTTGTTAAGTTAGTAACATGGTTGTTAATTGAATCTGGCTTCTCCACTGACTTTGCTTGTCAGAAGGTCGCAAAAGGTGATTGTATGACACTGTAACTGTCATAAATATGAACCAGTTGCCAAGTAGCACAATGGTTAGAATGCAGTATTGCAGGCTGACTCTGCTCACTGCCGGCAGTTCAATCCTGAGAGGCTCAAGGTTGACTCAGCCTTTCATCCTTCTGAGGTTGGTAAAATGAGGACCCAGTTGATTGGGGGCAATATGCTGACTCTATAAACTGCTTAGAGAGGGCTGTAAAGCACTACAAAGCGGTATATAAATCTAAGCGCTATTGCTATCCAAATTTTGTTCACGTTACCATGGGGATGCTGCAATGGTTGTAAGTGTGAAAAACGGTTATAAGTCACTTTTTTTCAGTGCTGTTGTAACTTCATATGGTAAACGAATGGTTATAAATCGAGCATTAACTGTATCTATCTGAAGGTAACAAAGGAAAAGGCAGAAAAACTGGAGGGAACTTCATACAGAATCCTAAAAAAAAATATAGCTAGCTGGTTGGGGGAATCCTACATTGTTTTGTTGCTGAGTATAATCATAATTCATACAGATTTTTTTTTGTTTTGTACCTTTGAGATTCTTCAGCATTTCTGCAAGCACCGTATTTTTCTCCGAGAACTCTTCTAGTCTCTTTTCCATCTTGATTGGCATCCCCTCAGGGACTTGGAAGGGCTCCTTATCAAACCTAGAAAGAGAAGGATCAGATCATTTTCCCCTCATGGTGCTGGTGTCTGAGGAGATTATGGTTAATATTGTCAGTAAAGGTTGCATGACTCTTGTTTAGAAAAAGAGAACTTTTTCTGAAGGGAGTCGAGCTGCTTTACTAGCAGTATTATTAATATTCTAATATTCTAATTATGCTCTTTTCTTTGGCAAGCCTACAGGATCTGCAAACCTGTGAATCGAGTGATACTAGATGAACTGCCCCCACCTTATTAACAGATGCGGTCCATCACTTAACATCATTGATACTTTTGTTTAGGATGACCAGCAGTCTATATCCAAGGAATTGGATTAACTATACGTTAAACTGATGCCCTTAACAATGTACTGTTTGTTGTCTTTTTTTTTTTTTACTGCCCTATCACTGGTTTGGATCCAAAGTATTTAAAGACTTACATGATACCTTTTCAAGCAGTTTTCTCCCTCCCCCAAATTTTTGACACACTGATTTGGTGTGGTGAGTTAGTCATGGTTAATGTGAATCCCAGAAATGGTGGTGCATTTATTTATTTATTGAATTTGTTAAGGCACTATTACAGGTAGTCCACAACTTACAACCATAATTAAGCCTGGAATTATGGTCATAGGTTGTTGCGGTTGTAAGTTAAGGCATCATGTAATTGGGTCTGATTTTTTTGTGTGTCATTAAGCAAATACTATGGTCATTAAGCAAATCCCTTTTACCCAACAGGCATTATTTCCCAGAAACCGGAAGTAAACACCAGAAACTGGCAAAAAAAGTAAAAAACCACAGTCACATGACTACAGGATGCTACAAAGACCAATAAAGATGAGCCTAGTAGCAAACACCCAATGCAATCACATGACTGCAGGGGATGGGGTATGCAGCCATTGTAACTTCAAAGTCGGGTCATAAATAGCTTGGGGGGGGGTGTCTGTCATACCTTTTTACAGTTGTTAAGCAACTGGTTGTAAATAGAGGACTACCTGTAAATCTAGATTCAATGCATTATTGAAACTGGCTTTACAATAGTACAAAAGTAGAATTTTGAGATCAGGGTAAATTGTTGTTGGAGTTGGCTGTTATTTGTAATTTTTATCAATTAGCCAAGCTCTTTTTTCTCATTTCTTTATTCACTGGGACAAATTATGTCCATTGCTTTTTTTTAAAAATCCAAAATCTGGCAACGACTTTTCAGACCAGTACTATTTATTAAAAGGCATAAACTTTCATGAATGAAATTCACTTCATCAGTTGCATGGAGTGGCTAAATCAGTGTTTCTAAACCTTAGCAACTTTAAGATGTGTGAAAAATTCTGGGAGTTGCAGTCCATACATCTTAAAATTGCTGAGGTTGAGAAACACTGGGATAAACTAAATTAAGAACAGGGAAGAGAGGAGAAGACGGTGTTGTTATGCAGATGCAGATTAAAAAGATAAAGGTAAAAGTCAGAGGTGATTTCAGCATATTCTGATCAGTTCTGGAGAACTGGTAGTGGAAATTTTGAATAGTTTGGAGAACCGGTAAATACCACTTCTGACTGGCCCCACCTCCATCTATTCTCTGCCCCGAGTCCCAGCTGATCGGGAGGAAATGGGGATTTTGCAGTAATCTTCCCCTGGACTGAGCAGGGAATTGAGATTTTACAGTATCCTTCCCCTGCCATACCCACCAAGCCATGCCATGCCCACCAAGCCACACCCACAGAACCAGTAGTAAAAAAATTTGATTCCCACCACTGATAAAGGTTCCCCTCGCACATATATGCTAGTCGTTCCCACTCTAGGGGGCGGTGCTCATTATTGACTATTGCAAAGGGTTAAACATTTATTGTATATGTGTATATGTGACCCACGGTCTCCTACTCAATTATGCTGGTAAGAGTTTGTTTCAGAACAGTTCCTGGGAGGTTAAAATGAACTATTACTATTTTGAACTGTTTTATACACCAGAGTCAAACATGCATTTTATTCACTCTTCTGCACCAAGTCTGGACTGTTTGTTCTACATAGAATCAAAGAGGAACGTTACTCAAAGATAATACTTATCAAATTGAAAGAAGATGTGATGGTGCCCCTAATCCTGTGTTTCAAGTTATTTGGGGCTTGTAATGGTGCTGTTGATATAGATATGGGTGCAGAGTAGGTTTTTGGGTCTAGTTCCCATGTTAATGCAATTTTCTTGCTATTTCTATTTGCCTGTGAATTCAGACAGAGTAGTAAAGCAGGTATGGACTGCCACCCAAGGCTATAGAAAGTGTCATGTCCTTGTCCAATGTGGGCTATACCTTAATTATTTATTTACTTTATTTATTTACTAGATTTTTATCCCATTTTTATTACTTTTTATAAGTAACTGAAGGCAGAGGACATACATCATACTTTTCCCTTCTCTTATTTTCCCCGCAACAAAATCCCTGTGTGGAGATTTGAGCTGAAACTGACTGACCCAAAGTCACCCGGCTAACTTTTATGCCTAAAGCGGGACTAGAACTCCCAGTCTTCTGGTTTCTAGACTGACATTTTAACCACTGCACCAAAAAAAGGGAACAGTAAATAATTTCTATGCCTTTCAACTGGGAACTTCCTATCTTATGCTATACTGTTCCTCTATATTTTGGTGCAAAGTAGAAACTGACACTACTGTATTTTTTTTTTTAAATTTGATTTATATGCCGCCCTTCTCCGGAGACTCAGGACGGCTTACAATGTGTTAAGCAATAGCCTTCATACTTTTGTATATTTATACAAAGTCAGCTTATTGCCTCCACAAACTGGGTCCTCATTTAACCTACCTTAGAAAGGATGGAAGGCTGAGTCAACCTTGAGCCTGGTAAGATTCGAACCGGCAGTAATTGCAGGCAGCTGTGTTAATAACAGGGTGCTTTAAACCACTGTACTACCAAGGCTCTTTTGAAAGAGGCAGACTTTCTCCCCGTATTGCTAGCACTAAAAAAAAAAACTTTATTCCCAACAATAGAGCGTCTTCTACCTGATTATCCATCATAGTGGCATTTATAGTTGTTGTGGGTAGAATTGGGTTTTTTCTCAGGTAATCTGCATAAAATGCCCATTTTTCATGTCTCTTTTCATCTACGTGGCATTGTATTGTTTCTTCCTGCCTCAGTGCATCATTTTGTACCTAGAAAATTTATTAATGAATATGTGGACAACATGTGATCCTCACTTGTTTCCTGTGCATCCTACAATGCTTTGGGAAGGTGACTGGTTACACGCTTTTACTAGCTGTCCAAATGGCAGCCTGCTCACTGCACCGACCCTCTGGAATGCCTTACCCACTGAGCTCCAAACGGCTCCTGATCTCCGCTCCTTCCGCAAGGACCTAAAGACGTGGCTTTTTAAACTACTCATCTGATCTGCGGGGTGTTTTTAATTGATTTTAATATGGGTTTTAAATTGTGGGATTTTAATTATGCTAAATTAATTATATTTTTATTGTTCTTCGGTTTTTAACCTTTTGTGAGCCGCCCCGAGTCCTTCAGGAGAAGGGCGGCATATAAATTTAACTAACTAACTAAATAAATAAATATTAGCTATGAAATAGAATTGTAATCTTAATTACAATTATTAGGATATTGATTAGAACTGTGCGGACATGCTCTCAAAATGACCCACAAAACCTCCCTTTCTCCAAAGTTTGCCCATCTGTGTCTGAGTGCTGCACAGCAACTAGAAATGTCTGACAAGAATTTGGTGAAATGCCTTCCTGTAGAGGTAATGGTTATCTACCTCTCAGTTTCTAGTTATCTCCCCCACCCATCCACCCATCCAATATTATTTTAATAAAAGCTTCCTCTTGTGCAGCATGAGGAGCTTAGAGACGTTCTTCAATGGAGTTAGACCTGGGTGAACTACAGAAAAAAAGCAAAATAGGAAAGCCATACCAACTTCAAAAGTGAGGGAGGGGGTGGAGAGATAGAACTTTTGCTTTGAAAGCTCAAACCCCCAGGTTATTTTGGACTCTGCTCTTAAAACACTAGTAGCTGATCAAGATAATCTCTGCTAGTTGCAGTAGTCAGAACTGAGAAGGAGGAACTATCTTTATGTTGCTGCATCAAGATGCTTTGCTAACTCTTTTTTCGGAACATTTCCTCATTGCTGCCTTCATCTTATCTCAGTCCACCATGAAGGCAGCTCATATCCTATTTAATTGTTCCCATTTTAATTTTCCTTTTGCTATAATAATAGTCTTGCCATAGACTATAGACTTGCTATAGTAATAGTCTCCAAGGCTTCACTGATTATGTTGGTAGTGGTAGACTCATGAGCTGGGGTCTGCCTAGCTCCTCTTGGCCTTTCTAGGCTGCTGCAGACATACCCTCTGGCCACTGATCTTCATAGACATTTGGGCCACAGTGTGGAAGAGGGCAGAAGCCACAGAGGCGTCTGCTCCAGGGGTGGGCTGCTCGGGTTTGGGAGAACCTCTAGCTAAGATTCTGTGCAGTTTGGAGAACCCCCAAATGCCACTCCTGGCTGGCCTTGCCCCGCCCATCCCTCCCAGGAGTCCCCACACAGCCCGTCTTGGATGAAGGTAAGTGCAAGGCATGTGCGGAGGGTTGGGGAGGGCGAAAAATGGGCCTACCGGAAGTTCAGGAAAGCCGGAAATGGGCCCATTTCCAGCCTCCAGAGGGCCTCCGGAGCCTGGGGATGCTGTTTTCGCTCTCCCGGAAGCTTGAGGAAAGCCTCCAGAGCCCGGGAAGGGCAAACCTCCCCACACCATGGCCACATCCACCCAGCAACCAGGCAGAGAACCCCTTGCTAAAATTTTTGAAGCCCACCTCTGATCTGCTCCCTTACTGTTTGACTGGGCTTTACAGAGCCTTCTTATGTTATAATACCGTGTTTTCCTGGAAGAGTTCTAGTCCCTGTTTTAAAGACTATTGATATTTTGCAAGAGTGTTAGAGTTGCGTTTTAAAAAATGGACCACCGAATTGGTTAATTTAAAGGAAAAGGGTAGGTTTCTGCCAACAGTTTGTTGTTGGTTTTGTCCCAAATGAATGTGTTACAGGTTTTCTGCTACTACTGCTGACAAGGGATTGCATGCAGCCATACGTTTATAGTTTAATGTATGTGTGGCACGGGTAGCTCCATGGCCTAGAGGGCTAACAGCAGGGGTGAAATCCAGCAGGTTCTAGCAGGATCTGGAGAACCGGTAGCAGAAATTTTGAGCAATTCAGAGAACTGGTAAATACCACCTCTGGCTGGCCCCAGAGTGGGGTGGGAATGGAGATTTTGCAGTATCCTCCCCCTGGAGTGGGGTGGGAATGGAGATTTTGCAATATCCTTCCGCTGCCAGCCCACCAAGCCACGCCCACAGAACCAGTAGGGAAAATAATTGGATTTCACCCCTGGCTAATAGTACACAGTCTCTTTATGCCACACTACCTACTACACTACACTAGTACACTATCTTGTGGTACTTATTAATTTGGGACATTGGTAGGAGTGGGGGCAAAATTGTCAAAGATTTCTGCCTTCAGCTTGAGTGACAGGTCACAGACGCTGCTGGCCATAGACAGGTACCAACCGCCCTTTCCTTTGCACGTCTTACTGATTGCACCTTCCTACTTCGCTTGGCAGACAGGCTGCATGTACAGCACACGGCATGGATCAAAGCAAAAGTCTGCTTTCTTGATGCTCCTCACATCCCTCTGTTTGGCCCATGACCTGTTAGTGGGTTACCGTATTTTTTGGAGTATAAGACATACTTTCCCACCCACCCCAGAAGAGGGTGAAAATTTGGGTGTGTCTTATACACTGAAAGTAGCCCTGCCTGTTCGCTGGTCCCCACCCTTTGGCCTCTGCCTCCCAGCAATTTACCTCCTTACAGCAAACAGCCCGTTTCAGCTTCAGCACAGCCTGATTAGCACAAGCAGTTGATTGTCGGTTGGATCGGCCTCCTGACCCTCAGATGTTTCAGGCTGCAGGGATTACCATTGCCTATTGCTGCGCGGGTCTCTGCTGTTTGCTGCAAGGAAGCAAATTGCTGGGAGGCAGATTTTTTTTTCTTGTGCTAATCAGACTGTGTTGAAAATGAAACTAAAGCAGGCTGTTTGCTGTTTGCTGCAAGGAGGCAAATTGCTGGAAGGCAGAGACAGATTTTTTTTCCTTGTTTTCCTCCCCAAAAATAAGTAGGTATGTCTTATAGTCCAGAGCGTCTTATATTCTGTAAAATATGGTACTTCTGAATATGGGTCTGGTGCTCTTCTGGAAGATAGTTAAGCCTTTATCCAAGCAATAGTCCGGGTACCAGATCATGTAGAAAGGGGAGAGGTTTGGGACAAAATGGAAAGTCACGCTTAATGCCCATTCCTCTGCAGTGCACGTGCAACCTATCAGACAGATAATTTAGAATAGAATAGAATAACAGAGTTGGAAGGGACCTTGGAGGTGTCCAAGTCCAACCCCCTGCTTAAGCAGGAAACCCTAGACCATTTCAGACAAATGGTTGTCCAATCTCTTCTTAAAAACATCCAGTGTTGGAGAATTCACAACTTCTGGAGGCAAGTCGTTCCACTGGTTAATTGTTTTAACTGTCAGGAAATTTCTCCTTAGTTCTAGGTTGCTTCTCTCCTTGATTAGTTTCCACCCATTGCTTCTTGTCCTGCCCTCAGGTGCTTTGGAGAATTTTTGGGACACTAGTTTAGTGCTCTACCAGAAATAGCTGAAAGTGATGGGATGCATACATAAAGAAAATCTACTGCAATGGATTATCAATCAGGAAGCTTGAAAAGCTGCTGAATCTTCTATCCCAGGAATCTATCCAAGCCCACTCATCATATGTTAAGGATGTGGTGGCTGATTTTCCTGCTGGCTAAGGACACTCCATGGGAGGGGAAATAAAACCAGGACAATTCACCAATCACTTCCCCTTAAATTGTCCATGAAAACTCTTTAAGGGCAGCAACAGCCATCAACCACATCACTGAGACTTTTTTTGGGGGGGCGGGGGCAGGATAGATTTCTGCTGGTCAAAGACCACAGGAATGCCTATGTCCATGCCTGAAAAGAAAAGCCATTGCATAGGTCAGTGTCTAATGCAGAAGCCAAACGCTTTCAAAGGCAAACTATCTGCCCCAAAATAAGCAAGGCCACTTTTGAGGAAAATGTGCCTCTAGTTGCGAGTGTGGAGCCACATACCTGCACAATGTGCTTCTGATATCCTAGAGAAAGAGAAGTGTGGGTGGGGAGAGAAAGACAGGAACTCTGCATGACAATGAATATAACAGTTCGATTCTCATTAGAGCCACTATATCTGAAGAACAGAGAAAGTATATTTGAGAAACTGTGGTGCAACTGTTTTTAGGTTGCTCTCTAATCATTATAAGGAAAAGGAACCCCCCCAGGTGGAAAAATGAATGAATCGGAATGAAAGCAGACGACAATACACAGATCTAAACTTGATGATCATGAAGAGACTTGCTGAGCAAATTTTAGCAAAAAATATAATCTAACAATATTGTTTGCTATTTCTATAGTATGTTCTCAGGTGGTGTGAAATGTTAAATGCATATGATTTTGATCTCCCAACAACACATCAGTACAAAATATTGTACTGCTTTGCTGGTCAGAAAGGAAGGGTGAGGTGAAATATCAAAAGTTAGTCTCAACAACAGTCATGTTCTAGCTTTTTTCATTCAACATTATTGATTTTACACATTTAAATATCCAAGCTGCATGCATGCTAGCCAGGTTTCGCCACAGAGTATCTCCAATGGATTAACATTGATTGTCAATAGAAATGGGGGAAATTTTGAAATCAAAACAATTCCTAGTTCCATTTCTGATCTGTAATACTACTAGCAATGAACTACACAACAGAGTTTCTGTAATTTATTCTCTCCAAGAACATAGATATACTACTAATAAAAAAACACAAAGAATTAAAAGCTTTTGCTGTGGGGTAATTAGCAGATTTTTTTTTGAAAAAATTGCTTTATGAGGATTTGGGGTAACAAAACACTGCATACCAAATAGCAATCAAGACAGAGAGAGATTTGATTTCTGTTGCTTAGGGATTTGGGTGGGTTAGGTAGGAGACAGGATAGTCATGCAAATGCCTATTTCTGTCTATGTTTTTAGAATATAGATTTTTTAAAAAAAAAATTCCAGAAGTATTTCTCTTTGTGGACTTTTCTGTAGGAACCGAGAAATAACCTCTTTAAATAGAATTATAACCTATTTCAACACCATTCCTTCAAGTGAAATTCTCTTATTTACTTCTTTATATAATAGAATCATAGAATATATAGCTTGAAAGGGAGCTTGAGGTCATCTAGTCAAACCCCGATCCCAGTGCAGGCATCTGCAATTACAGCATCTCTTGACAGATGGCTGTCTTGCCTGTTTAAACACCTCCAGTGTAGAGGGTCCTCCCCATCACCCAGGGCAGCTATGTAAGGCTTCATCACAATGTATTTGGTACACCTTCTTTTCAAGGTTCCCTTCTGAAGCCACTCCTCTCACCTGAAGGAATTCACTGTCTGGCTGCTCGAGCTTCTCTTCTATTTCATCAATCAGGATAGTAAGAGCAACAATTTCATCAGAAACCTTCGTGTCATATATTTTCTGATGCTTGACAATCTCCCTTTCCATCTCCTTCAGCTGAGCCAGCAGAAGCTTCTCCTGTTCATCCAAAAAGTGATGCATTTGCTCAAATTCCATCACCACTTTTTGTCTTTCAGTGTCTGTTTGATTCTGTAATACAATAGGGAGATGAACTTGAAAAAAGGGCGGGGCAAGGCTTTTGGAAGATAAGCAGTCACTGAATGTCTGGATGCAATTTCCTAAAATAAGAGCCTTGGTAGTACAGTGGTCTAAGGCACCCTGTTATTAAGCTGGTTATTAAGACCAGCTGCCTGCAATTACTGCAGGTTCGAATCTCGCCAAGGCTCAAGGTTGACTCAGCCTTCCATCCTTTCTAAGGTAGGTAAATTGAGGACCCAGTTGTGGGGGCAATAAGCTGACTTTGTATAAATATACAAAAGGATGAAGGCTATTGCTGAGCACATTGTAAGCCGCCCTGAGTCTCCGGAGAAGGGCGGCATATAAGTCAAATTAAAAAAAAAAAAAAAAAGAGTCAAGGATCTGAATTTTTGGATCTTAAAACCAGCTTTCCAAGATATGCAAAGTAGATGGTCAGGCCAGGTCACAGTCAGAATGGAAGACAGCCCAAAACCCCCATTACCTGCACTGTTTCCTTTTTAAATGTTTTGTTAAGTTTCATTATATGATAAAAATATATAGAAGAAACAAAAGGTAGAAAAACAAGAAAGAGAAAGAGGAAAGTACAAAAAGAGAAACAAAAGACAATGACTTCCGATTTTCTTTGGTGCAGGAAATTACAAAAATATGCAACTTCAACTTTTGTTTTATATTTCACAGCATTTCAAACCATTGCTATAATTACAAAATCATTCTAATCATCAAAATCTAAAATCAAAGTTTCATGTTTTTACACTGTCAAGCAAGAAGTCCAAAAGTGGTTACCAAACAGAAACAAAATTAGGTACATTGTTTTCTTTAATTAAAACAGTCAATTTCTCTATCTCTGCTAACTCCATCCACTCTTCCATTGTGGGAATTACTGTCTTTCCATCAAAACTCTTAAAAAATATAAAGAATTCAAGGGAAAAGAAATGTGGTGTTACAAGAACAGAACAACAAGCTTCTGGAGCGGGAAAGAGAGAAACAGAATAGAGAAAAGACATTTGGGGAGGGGGAATGGGAGAATTTAAGCACCCAGGTAGCCACTGAAATCTGTCAACAGAGTCTATAGTATACTAACCAGAGATTCCTGATGTCTAACCTCTCCAGCCAGTTTTAGTCGTAGAAGTTTCTCTAGTTCTTCCTTCAGTTTTTGCAGACGGCATTCAATTTCTTTCTAAAGAAAGAGAATCTAAGTTTGAAATATTTTGTTATAATTAATTGTCCCCATCCCTCCATAGATTTCTACCTAGCAGTACCTGGCTGAAAATACTATGCAATATAGAACTTGGTTAATAGATGGCTCAGAAACCACCAGATAATCACTCCTGATGGGGTTGAGATCGTGCATCACATCAGGAATTAGGTAGTAGAGCATGGGAAAGATATCTACAACTTCGAGAGGCTGCTTGAAAGAAATCGCAAGGGCGAAAAGGTGGGGTTATCTGAAAAAGCAACATTGGACAATATTTGACTATTGCGCTGAAACAAATGGGGTTACCACACATCTTTCTTTGTATGGGAAATCTAAAATGCCAGCCTGCTAATGGATGGGAACAAAGGGTTTTAAGTCGAGGTCTACCTGTAATTTCTCATCTATAATTATCAAATGCAGTAGTATTTTTCAATGGAAGCAGTAAACCTATCTGTGAAAATATTACAAGAGTTGCAATATTACAAAAGTTGTTCTACATACGCTTCGGATTGAGTCAGGATGCAGACAGGAGAAAGCGGGGCAGCCTTCAGATGAAGATTTTGCCCTCCCTCCTTCCGGGGATTTTAATCCTGATTTGGGAGTTGCCCGGAAGGAGAGCCAGGCGCGCGTAAACCTGTGCGGGGCAGAGGGCGAGGGCGCCTCCCGATACCTTATAATCCTGGGCGGCTTCTTCGATGGGGAAGACCGTGTGGCTCCGGTGAGCCCGCGCCTCCCTGCAGATACAGCAGATGAGGCTTTCTTCTTCGCTGCAAAAGAGCTTCAGCGCCTCCTGATGCTTTTCGCACAGCGGCCTCCCTTCTCCTTCTTCTTGCCCTGCGGCCCCTTGCAAGGCGTGCAAGCTCAGCCGCCTGGTGATCTCCACCACGTTTCCCAGCTCCCGGTTAGGTCTGAAATTCCTCTGCAGGGCGATTTCCCGGCATTGCGGACAGGAGAAATTGGTGCTCTGGTCCTTCCAGCACTGGGTGATGCAGGCGCGGCAAAAGCTGTGGCCGCAAGCAATGGAAACCGGGTCTCGGAAATACTCCAGGCACACGGAGCAAGTGGCTTCCTTGTGCAGGCTTTCCACCGGGTTCTCCATGGTGACCGAGAGCTCCCCTCTCCTTGTTCCGGATCGACTGTATCACGGATAGCGCTGGCGGATGAGCAGAACTACGGAAAGAATGGCTCTGATCTGCGCGCTCCGCCCGCTGGAGAAACGTCACCCTCTCCGTGCTGCCGCCGAAGGGGGCTTGATCAGTCCGTCTATTTACCCTGATTTCCAAAATCGGGGTGATTTGGGGAGGGAGAGACACCAGGTGGCAGAAGCCGTAAACCGCTGCAATCGCCCCCCTTGAGTTCAATCAGGCGCGTCTGGAACAAGGCCCGAAGCCTGCAAAGCATCTCTTTTGCGGAAACTATCGCAGCGCCCGCTTCGGTTTCGCACGGCCGGTGCGAGCGGTTCGCAGCGCCAATGAAGCAGCCGCGCTGCGGAGGCCGGAGGTGCGCTGACTCTGTCCGAGCCCCCCGGAGGAAGAGCTTGATCGACGTCAAGCCGCTACCCAGTTAGGCGGCTGCGCGTTCCTGTCCTCCATCCCGTCTGAGTGCTAGAAAATGGGGATGTAGAGGTGGTGGTGAAGAGACTGGCAAATCGCATTCAGAACAGAACAGAATAATAAGAGTTGGAAGGGACCTTGGAGGTCTTCTAGCCCAACCCCTTGTACAAGCATGAGATCCTATATCAGTGATGGCTGACTTTTTTGCCATCGCGTGCCAAAAGCGGAGGGGAGCGCAGGGTGGTTGCACGCGCGCGCGTGCCCGCACCCATAATTCAACGCACCCCGCCACCCGTGCATGTGTGTGCGACCCCCCTGCGCTCCCCCCGCTATTGGCACACGACGGCATGGTGGAACCGGAAGGCCCATTTTTTCACCCTCCCCAGGCTCCAGAGCCTTTCTAGGAGCCTGGGAAGGGCAAAAACAGCCTTCCCCAGCCACCCCCAGAGACCCTCCTGAGGCCGGAAATGGCCCATTTCCCAACTTCCAGTGGGACTGGAAGGCCCGTTTTTCACTCTCCTCAGGCTCCAGAGGCTTTCAAGGAGCCTGGGGAGGGCAAAAATGGCCTTCCCCTCCCCCCCAGAGACCAGAAACAGCCCGTTTCTCAACATCTGGTGGGCCCGGAAGGCTGGAAAATCAGGTGGCTGGCACATGCATGCACGCTGGAGCTGAGCTAGGGCAACGGCTCGCGTGCCCAAAGATATGGCTTCGCGTGCCACCTGTGGTACGTGTGCCATAGGTTCGCCATCACGGTCCTATACTATTCCAGACAATTGGCAGTCCAGTCTGTTCCTAAAAGCCTCCAGTGGTGGTGGAGCACCCACAACTTCTGAAGGCAAGCCTTCCACTCAGTGGTGGATTAAGGCTCGCTGGTGCCCTAAGCACTGACAAATCTTGGTGCCCCAAGATTCAATTTTTATCTTTTTTTTTAGAAATCTTCATTGTTGTTTTTTTTCCTTTCTCAACTTTGTGGTGCCCCCTTTGGGCCTGAGGCCCTAAGCATGTGCTTAGTCTGCTTAATAGTTAATACATCACTGCTTCCACTGGTTAATTGTTCTCACTATTAGGAAATTTCTCCTTAGGTCTAGGTTCCTTCATTCCTTCCTCAGATGTGGGAGGGGAGACTTGGGGAGACCTCTTTCAGCAGTGCCAATAGGGGGGCAAGAAGAGAGGTCTGTAGTTGTTGGAGAAAAATCTTCAGGGGCCATTTGCAATTTACAGGTTTTCTCTCCCTTCTTACATTGGGGTCCATTTTGGCTACTCAAGCAAGACTCTTCTTCAGTTTCCCAACATTTGCGGGACAGCTTCCCCAGTACCTGGATGAAGCGTCGTATCTGGATCCGTTCCAGTCGGGTTTCAGGCCTGGGTACAGCACGGAAACGGCATTGGTCGCGTTGGTTGATGATCTCTGGAGGGCTCGGGACAGGGGCTGCTCCTCTGTCCTGGTCCTGTTAGATCTCTCAGCGGCTTTTGATACCATCGACCATGGTATCATGCTGCACCGGTTGGAAGAGTTGGGGGTGGGAGGCACCGTACTAAGGTGGTTCTCCTCCTTTCTCTCCGACCGGTCGCAGTCTGTGTTGACAGGGGGGCAGAGGTCGACCCCGAGGCCCCTCATATGTGGGGTGCCGCAGGGATCGGTCCTCTCGCCCCTTTTGTTCAACATTTATGTAAAGCCGCTGGGCGAGATCATCCGTGGTTTTGGGGTGGAGTACCATCAGTACGCTGACGACACCCAGCTGTACATCTCCACCCCGGATCACCCCAACGATGCCCTTGAAGTGATGTCCCAGTGCCTGGAGGCCGTACGGATCTGGATGGGGAGGAACAGGCTCAGGCTCAACCCATCCAAGACCGAGTGGCTGTGGTTTCCGACGTCCCGATATAGTCAGCTAATGCCATCGCTGACTATTGGGGGCGAATCATTGGCCCCCACGGATAGGGCTCGCAACTTGGGTGTCCTCCTGGATTCACGGCTGTCGTTAGAAGAGCATGTGACGGCCGTGTCCGGGAGGATTTTTCATCAGGTTCGCCTGATCCGCCAGTTGCGTCCCTATCTAGATCGGGACTCCCTACACACAGTCACCCATGCCCTCGTTACTTCTCGTCTGGATTACTGCAACGCTCTCTACATGGGGCTCCCCTTGAGGTGCACTCGGAGGCTCCAACTGGCGCAGAGTGCGGCCGCGCGGGTGGTGATGGGAGCGACATGGAGTTCCCATGTGACACCTCTCCTGCGCGAGCTGCACTGGCTCCCGGTGGTCTTCCGAGTGCGCTTCAAGGTTCTGGTTATCACCTTTAAAGCGCTCCATGGCTTAGGACCTGGTTATTTACGGGACCGCCTGCTACCACCAATAGCCTCCCACCGGCCAGTACGCTCCCATAGAGAGGGGCTCCTCCGGGTGCCGTCGGCCAAACAATGTCGGCTGTCGGCCCCTAGGGGGAGAGCCTTCTCTGTGGGGGCACCTACGATTTGGAACGAGCTCCCCCCGGAGATACGTAGGATCCCGGATCTGCGCACCTTCCGCCGCGCGCTTAAGACTTTTCTATTTTATCAAGCTGGCCTGGCCTAAATCTTCCCCCCTTTTTAAATGTGGAAATTTTAAATTTTTAAATTTTAAATTCGTCTTTTTATAGGGGTATGGGTAAGGCATTTTAAATTGGGGAGCCATTTTAGATTTAATTCTGTTTTAAACGTATTTTAATTGTTTATATTGTATGTTTTTTAACTTTGGCTGTGCACCGCCCCGAGTCCTTCGGGAGAGGGGGCGGTATAAAAATCTAATAAATAAATAAATAAATAAATAAATTTCATGACTTGGTCTACCAGTTTAGTGTAGTGGTTAACATGCTGGCCTAGAACCAGGAAACTGTGAGTTCTAGTCCTGCCTTCAAAACAAATTGGGTGATTTTGAGCCAGTAAGTTACTCTTTTCTCTCAACCCAATCTACCTCACAGGGTTGTGGGGAAAATAGGAAGCAGAAAGAGTGTTAGGTATTTTTGCTGCCTTGAGTTATTTATAAATAAAGGCTTTGCAAAGATAGATCAAGCACATTGATACGTTCAAGCAATTACTCCATGGGCAAGATACACAGGAAGCAGTGTATTTATAGCCAAGCTTCAAGAATATACAAAATTATTAATGTGATTGGTTACAGATTAATTATAAAAAGACTATGTTTTAAAATAGACCCAAGTTGCTGTGCTTATACCCCCTAAGCTCTGACCAACTTTATCTTGAAGTGTGAACAGAATATTGAAAGTATTCTTTTTTTTGTAAAATGTTTTATTTTAATTAAAAATTAAAAAACAACATAAAAATATCATCCTTAAAAACAATTACAGACAGCATCTCAATCGGTTAAAATCATTTTGTGCTTACAATTTTCCAAATCTCATCCTACAACAATTATTCTTTACTCGAACAGAAAATAGGTATTTAAACATTTCATCGAAATTTCTTTTCATATATACTATCTCATCTCCATACTTTATTGTCAAACCATTGATAAAATATCTCCCATATCAAATAATATTGTTTATCTTTTTTTTTTTAACTTCTATACTGCCCTTCTCCCAAAGGACTCAGGGCAGTGTACAGCCATATTAAAACACATATAAACCACAAAATTTAAGAACAATTTAAAAAACAAATATATAAAATTTGGCCCACAAAATTAAAAACTAACAAACACCCAATTTAAAATTCCTATTAGGCCAGCCCGGCTTGTTGGAATAAAAGAGTCTTCAGGGTGCAGCGAAAGGTACGCAGGTCGGGGATCATACGAACCTCTAGGGGCAGCTCATTTCAGAGGGCTGGTGCCCCCACAGAGAAGGCTCTCCCCCTGGATGTCACCAGTCGACATTGTTTGGCCGACGGCACCCTGAGGAGCCCCTCTCTATGGGAGCGTATTGGCCGGTGGGAGGCTATCGGCGACAGAAGGCAATTTCGTATATACCCCGGTCCTAAGCCATGGAGCACTTTAAAGGTGGTAAGTAACACCTTGAATCGTACCCAGAAGACCACCGGGAGCCAGTGCAGCTTGCGCAGGGGAGGTGTTACATGGGTGTGCCATGTCGTCCCCATAATCACCCGCGCGGCCGCATTCTGGACCAGTTGGAGCCTCCGAGTGCTCTTCAAGGGGAGCCCCATGTAGAGAGTGTTACAGTAGTCCAGACGGGACGTGATGAGGGCATGAGTGACCGTGCGCAGGGCATCCCGGTCCAGAAAGGGACGCAACTGGCGTATCAGGCGAACCTGATAAAAAAGCTCCCCTGGCCACGGCCGTCATATGATCTTCCAAAGACAGCCGTGCATCCAGGAGAATACCCAAGTTGCGAGCCCGCTCTGAGGAGGCCAAGATCTCGCCCCCAATAGTCAGCGATGGAACCCGCTGACTATACCGGGACGCCAGGAGCCACAGCCACTCGGTCTTGGAATGGTTGAGTCTGAGCTTGTTTCTCCCCATCCTGTTCTCTTTATTTCAAATGTCAATCTACTCATTTCAGCACAGTCCAACATTTTCTTAATAATTTCTTCATCGGTGATTATCTTCTCTCCTTTCCAATTTTTTGCAAATACAATTCTAGCTGCTATTAAAATGTTCACAATTAAATATTGTAGTTCTTTATTAAATGTCTCTGGTAAGATCCCTAATAAAAATATCTCTGGTTTAAAGTCAATATGTCTCTGTTATTTTTTCCAACCATATGTGTATCTTAGTCCAAAATCTCCTTGCTTCCACGCATGTCCACCACATATGGTAATAAGATCCTGGAGTCTGATGACACTTCCAACATTTCTCCGATTTGTTCTTGAACATTCTGGCTATCCTCATCGGGGGTAGATGCCACCTGTAAAACATCTTATACAAATTCTCTTTATATGCTGTAGACATTGTCATTTTATAATTACGTGACCACAATTTTTGCCATTTCTCTAAATCAATACCATAACCAAAATTTTCCCCCATGCTATCATTGATTCTTTAACTTGTTCTTCTTCCAATTTTACTTCAAGCAAATATCCATATAACTTTTTAATTACATGGTCATCAGAACCCATTAATATCTTATCTAAACTAGTCAAAGCACTATAAAAACCTTCTTGTTTGAGATCTTCTCGATATCTGGAAAGTATTTGCATATATGAAAACCAATTCATCTTAAACCCCTGATCTTCTAAATCTTGTTTCAGTTTAAGTTCACCCTTTTCATCCAATAATTCACTACATCTAACAATTTGTTTCCCCTTAAATACCACTAGATAAGAGAAAGCTTCAATTGTAGATACCCAGACTGGAATCTTCAAATAATGGTATTTTTTAATCCTCTCCCATGTCAAAAACAAAGCTTCATGTATCTGATGTCTTCTAAATACCCCTGAATTTTGGTACCTTTATACCATAAGAAAACATGCCACCCCATCAACAAATCATGCCCCTCCAAATTCAATAATCTAATGTTTTTCAATGTTACCCATTCTTTAATCCACATTAAACAAACCGCTTGGTAATATAATTCAAAATTCGGTAAACCAAAACCACCCCTCATCTTAGCATCTTGTAACAACTTAAGTTTTATTCTTGCCTTCTTTCCCTGCCAAATGTATTTCATTTTATTTAAATCTGCAAAGAATTCCTTACCCAGCTTTATTGGAATCGTCTGAAAAAGGTATAAAATTCTAGGTAAAATATTCATCTTAATGGTTGCAATTCTACCAATCAAAGATAACTGCAAATTTCCCCATTTCACCAAGTCTTGTCCTCTCTGTTGCTTAAGCTTATTATAATTATTTTCTTTAAGAGAACTACATCTTGTTGTCAATTGAATCCCCAAATATTTTACCTTATTTGTGACCTGCGTCTTTGAAATCTCCATTAATTCTTCTTTTTGTTTTTTTTAACATATTTTTAGTCATTATCTTCATCTTTTCTTTATTAATTTTCAGACCAGCAACTTCCCCAAATTCTCCTATTTTTTCTGTCAGTTTATTTATTGATATTAATGGTTCTTCAAGAATAAAGACCAGGTCATCAGTAAAAGCTTGTAATTTATATTCTTCTTTTCTAATTTTCATTCCTTTTATCTCTTTTTCTTCTCTGACATTTCTATTCAGCACTTCCAAAGTCAATATAAACAACAATGGGGATAATGGGCATCCTTGTCGAGTACCTTTTTCTATTTCAATAGAGTCAGTCAATTCTCCATTAATCATTACCTTTGCCAGAATATTGAAAGTATTCTAATGTGTCTATTTGCTTCTAGTCTTGCTAAATATTTACATAAAACCCTCATTACTAGAGGAGTGGTTTAACTCCTTTTATATTTCCTCTTTAGCCAGGAATCTGGAGTTCTGCCAATCAGCCCAAACAAAACCTCTTACAGATAGGGCTGGGGCCACTCTGACTTCTGATACATGAATCATCATTTCCAGCACTTCCTGCTACTTCTGTTCAATGATTTCTTTTCGGGATCTTGTTCGAGCCCAAAACACATGGCTCTGCACTTTCCATGTCAGATTTTAATTATTTAACTACTTTTCTCTCTCTTTTCTTCCCATGTGAAACTCTAAAGTCCAGAAGTTTCATTAATCTTGTTATTGTTTGTGTAAATCTTGCCGACATTTTTTTTTAGTGAAAGCAGTGAGAACATAGCACTGTTTCCTCAGCGGGATATCTAGCAACAGCGGCAGAAAGAAACTGTTTAGCACAGACAGCCATCATGTCCACAGAAGAATTGACAAGAAGACTTAAAGAAGAACTGATCTGCTCCATTTGTTTGGACTGTTTCCATGATCCAGTCTCCATACATTGTGGGCACACCTTCTGCCAAGCTTGCATTACCAAACACTGGGTTTTCATTAACAAAAAATATTTCCACTGTCCTAAGTGTAGAGCAACCAGCCGGAAAAGAATCCTAAAGCCCAACCGAGAGCTGGGAAACATTGCCAGAATTGTCCCAAAGCTGGACGAAACAAACAAACAAAAAGAAAAGACAAAAGAGGAGGTATGCCAGACGCACCAGGAACCACTGAAGCTTTTCTGTAAAAATGATCAAATGGCGATCTGTGTGGTGTGTGACAAATCGAAAGAGCACAAGGAGCATACGGTGTTTCCTGTGGAGGTAAGATCAAACAATGTTAGGTGGCATATTTGTTGCTGTGAGGGCTAAAATGTAGGCCACTTTTTCATGTATTCTTCATTTGCTGTTTGAGACTGACATGTTTGGTATACTAGCTTCATGGCTTTCTGCAGATTGGGAAAAAAATAGAGGTTGGTTGGTTGGTTGGCAGTTAGTAAATGAAGAATCAGTATATTTATTATTTATCACCATTCTACACTACTAATCTCACTTGTGACTGGGCAGTTTATAAATAAACATAATATTTATTAGGTTACATAATAAGTTAGTACAAATTAATATGCTGCTCATGGGGATAATTTGGTGAGGGGAGCAGTGGTGAAATCTAAAATTTGTTACTACTGGTTCTGTGAGCGTGGCTTGGTGGGGGGGTAATGTGACTGGGTGGGCGTGGCCAATTTTTTTTTAACTTTTAAAACCATTTTCTCTACAACCTCTTCACAAAGAGGTTGTAAAAAGATGCTTTCAAAAGGCTCTGACGATCCCAGCTGAGTTGCCTGATCGTCAGAGGCTTTTTTTCTTTTAAATGCCTCTGACGATCAGGCAACTCAACTTGGATCGTCAGAGGTTCCAACCTGAGTTGCCTGATTATCAGAGGCTTTTTTTCTTTTAAATGCCTCTGGCAATCCAAGCTGAGTTGCCTGATCGGCAGAGGCTTTTTTAAAAAGCTTCTGCCAATCAGGCAACTCAGTTTGGATCGTCAGAGGCATTTAAAAGAAAAAAAGCCTCTGATGATTGCGCGGCTCAGCTGGGCATGGGGGGGGCAGGGTTTTTGCTACCGGTTCTCCGAACCACCCGCCTCCATTGCTACCGGATCGGGCGAACCGGGAGCATTTCACCCCTGGAGGGGAGGACTCCAAACAGCCCTTCTTTGTGAGGAAGTTGATAGACAGGAACTGTCTTGCCATGTTATATAATTGCCAGATTACAGATTGCTAAACAGTTGTGTAATGATACTTTGGGTGCTTGGCAGCCCACCTGCACTTATGACCACAGTGGTGACTAACTCCCTCTACCCGCTTATCTCTTACCCATCTCTGCACTTTTGGCCACCCTGCACAGTGATACTCCTTGGAGGTGGTGGCAGCACTGGGATCAAAGGCCCAGGCTCTTCAGCAATCTCAGCCAGCTGCCACACCTGTTCCTCAGGGCATCTACTTTTGCTCTACTGCCAGAGCCAACCCCTGCTGCTCTGCTTTCTGCCAGTCCCATCATGGCCAGCTGACTTTCACCATCCTCTTCCTCCTGCTGACAGAATTTAGAACAGAATAGAATAACAGAGTTGGAAGGAACCTTGGAAGTCTTCTAGTCCAACCCCCTGCTTAGGCAGGAAACCCTACACCACTTCAGACAAATGGTTAATTTGTTGCTTGGAAAAGATGCCGTGAGCAACTTGGGATTGCATGATGAAGACATTTATCCATGGCAAAAGTTATGTTGACAGGAGAAGGAGAATATTACTTTCAAATTGGAATAGCTGAGGATGATGTTAATGCTGCCTTAGCTCTGTTTTGGAGACCAGACAAATGCCACGACATATGAACGTGGCAGGAAAAGCAAGAAAAAGCACCTATTTTTTCAGGGACATATATGGTACCCTAAGAAAGGGGCACATCAGGGGTGAAATGCTCCCGGTTCGAACTGGATCACCCGATCTGGTAGTGATGGAGGCGGGTGGTTCGGAGAACCAGTAGCAAAAATCCCTGCCCCCACCCCCATGCCCAGCTGAGCCGCACAATCTTCAGAGGCTTTTTTTTTTTTACTTTTAAAAGCATTTTTTCTACAACCTTTTTGGCTGAAAAAATGCTTTTAAAAGTAAAAAAAAAAAGCCTCTGATGATCGCGCGGCTCAGCTGGGATCATCAAAGGCTTTTAAAAGAAAAAAACCCTTTTTTTCTTTTAAATGCCTCTAACGATCAGTCAACTCAGCTTGGATCGTCAGAGGCATTTAAAAGAAAAAAACCCTTTTTTTCTTTTAAATGCCTCTGACGATCCAAACTGAGTTCGCCGAAGAGGTTATAGAAAAAATGGTTTTAAAAGTTTTTTTAAAAAGATTGGCCACGCCCACCCAGTCACATTACTCTCCCCACCAAGCCACGCCCACAGAACCGGTAGTAACAAATTTTAGATTTCACCACATGACTGTTAAATAGAGTTCTGCTCTGTTTTTCTTCTTTACATCTTCTTTGTATCTAACTAGAGACCTCAGTGCTGTGTTTTTTTTCACACATGGAACACCTAAAAAAATTAGCCAAGAGTGTCTGTTTAATGCCATATGAAAACACTCTTCAAAAGGCCAAAGCAAGCAACTACAGCCTGTGCTTGTGATCTGCAGCAAAACAGGACAGGCCTTTTTTTGTTTTATCATTTTTGCTGCCAAAAGCTTCTTCAAATGATCTTGGGGATTCTAGTTTTGAGATAAGGTAGATCAAATTTTCCCGCAGTCGCTCTTGGTCTTCGATAATCTCCCAGGTGTTGGCAATCTTGGCTGGTGGATTTCAAGAACTGAACTTTAGAATAGGCTTGACTGTTCATAGTTAAAGTTAATGATTTATGCCTTAGCGGGTTTATAGTTTCCATGTTATTCTTGAAAGTTGGACATTGAGAGTGTTTAAGTCTGGAGTGCAGATATATTGCAATAGTGACTGGTTTAATCTTAAATGTGCTAGAATAGATGGAAGACTCAGCTCAGGAATAATTAGCTGGATTAAGATGCTCCACATAGGGAGGGTAAGGGTTGTTAAAGATTCATTTTGTAGGTATCTAAGACGGGTGGGTTCTAAATTTTTTTACTACCGGTTCTGTGGGCGTGGCTTATTTTGTGGGTGTGGCTTAGATGTCATGTGACTGGGTGGGCGTGGCTATGTGTATAGGGACTACTCAGAGGGCTGAAATGAGTCATTTCTGGAAGGTCCTCGCACTTACGACCAGTCCTCGCACTTACAACCTGACTCATTTGTATGCTTTTAACACTGATCAGCTGTAGGGCGGCCCTTTGAAGCAAGAGTTTAAACAGTTTTTTTCCCTCTAGCCATCAGCTGGGACTCAGGAGGCAGTAATAGATTGGGGGTGGGACCAAATAAAAGGTAAGAATAACATGGGGGGTGGGAGGGCGGGGGGGGGAACCGATTCGGTGACGGCATATCGTCACTGCTACCGGCTCCGCCGAACCGGACCAAACCGGGAGGAACTCATCACTGATCTAAGACTACAAGGTCAGGGGTGGGTTCTACTTACCTTTACTACTGGTTCGTATTGCGCCCGCATGCGCAGATCACCTATGACCGTGATGGCAAACCTATGGCACGCATGAGCATATATCTGTGGGCACGCGAGCATTGCCCTAGCTCAGCTCCAGCACACATGCGTGTGCTGGACAGCTAATTTTCTGGCCTTCTGGGCCCACTGGAAGTCGGGAAACGGGCCGTTTCCAGCCTCTGGAGGGCCTCCGGGGGGTGGGGAGGCCGTTTTCGCCCTCCCCAGGCTCCAAGAAAGCCTCTGGAGCCTGGGGAGGGTAAAAAAACAGGCCTACTGGGCCCACCTTGCCATTGCATGCCAAAAGTGTGGGTCGCGCGTGGGGTGGGGCACATTGAATTATGGGTGTAGGCACGCTTGCTCACGACCCTCCCGCACTCCCCCGCTTTTGGCACGTGATGGCAAAAAGGTTAGCCATCACTGACCTATGATGATGTCCAGGTCAGTGGGCGGAGCCTCCCACCGTTTTTACTACCAGTTCTTGTGAACCGGTCCAAACCGGGGGCAACCCACCACTGCACAAGGTATAATAAATAAATCAAATACTGTTCTTCTTTATTTAGCAAGAATTCCAGGACCAACTGATATTTTTGAAGACAAAAAGAGGAGAACTTGTTAAATTTCAGGCAATGAATACAGCGAGGAACGAAGAAGCCCTGGTAGGTTCTTCAATTTATCTACTGGCAAACTGGAATTTGTCCTCAGTCTGTCTTTTAGAGCAGTAACCATGTTTCCCTGCTGGAATTTATTGCAGAATACAATCGGTGCTGGGATTCAGAAAACGTCGTTGGCCTTTAAGCAGATTTATCAATCCCTTGAGGAACAGAGGCAGCTGCTGCTGGCCCAGTGGCACTCACTCCAGACAGCAGTTAAGGAACATAATGCCACAATTTCAGAGGAAATTTTTTGCCTGGATAGCCTTATCACTATGGCAGAAGAGAGATGGCCAACAGTAGAGGTTGAGTTTTTACAGGTTAGAAAGTTGACATTATTTTCTTCCGAGGTAAATAAGGGTTATCTTACTGAAGATGTGGTGGGACAATAGCTCTAGGGTACTGTATTTTTCGGAGTATAAGACGCACCTTTTTCCCCCCTAAAAAATTGGGGTGAAAATTTAGGTGCGTCTTATACACCGAATGTAGCCCCGCCCGTCCACTGGCTCCCACCCTTTGGCCTCTGCCTCCCAGCAGTTACCTCCTTGCACCAAGAAGAAACAGCTCCTTTCAGCTTCAGCACAGCCTAATTAGCACAAGTTGATTGGATCTGCCTCCCGACTCTCAGCTGTTTTGCCTGGGCCTCTGCTGCTTGCTGCAAAGAGGTAAATTGCTAGAGCAGATTTTTTTTTCTTGTGCTAATCAAGCTATGCTGAAAACAAAAATGAAAGTAAAGCAAAAATGAAAGTGGCTGTTTGCTTCAACAAAGCAAAATTGCTGGGAGGCAGAGGCAGATTTCTTTTTCTTGTTTTCCTCACCAAAAAAGATAGGTAAGTCTTATAGTCCGGTGCGTCTTATACTCCGAAAAATACGATAGTTCTTGAAATTTAGGGAACAAGAAACAGACAGTCCTCTTTTTATGGTAGATCTCTTTCCCAAACTAGTCCCACTAGATGTATTGGTTTTGCATATTCCTAGCAGCATGACCAGGAAGGTGGCTTGGGGGGGAGGCAAAATTAGATAAAAGTAGCTTAACAAAGTCATTGCTTCCCATGTGGGATACCTGTGAGAGAGGCTCATAAAGTGATATATGTCAGGAACAACTCAAAGAAGTAGTGCAAGATCAGAAGATGTGGAGAGACCAGGCCCATAGAATTGTCAAAAGTCAGATGCAACTAAATAGATAACATCATCATCATATGGTAGAAAAAAATTGGCTTCCTCTCCCATATTTCTGATGCGAGGCTGGATTCACACATTGTTTTGACTAATGATTGTGGTTTTTAGATTATGATTGACAATGTTATGGCTTGTTCTATAAACTATGGTTAAAACCAGACAGTTAATGTGCTATGTGCTAATGAAAATAGACACTGATCTTTGAAATGGCATCATCTACATAAAAGAATGTATCAGAAAGGCTTATGGCGGTGTTTCTCAGCCCTGGCAATTTTAAGATGGGTGGGCCTCAACTCTTAGAATTCCCAAGCAAGCATTGAACAGTTGTGGTCCATCCATCTTAAAGCTGCCAAATTTGAAAGCAGTGGCTTCGGGGAATGTGAGAACAAAATCAAAGGAGGCTTTGCAGGCTCAATAGTCACTGCATGCTGAAGATCTGTTAAAAGATAAACGAGAAACCACATCCTGGGGAAAAATGGAATGTCTAGGAAGAGAGCTAGAGACTCCAAATCACATGGCAATATTTCGTTGTAGACTCTTTATTACGTAATGCTAAAATACTTCTTATCTTTCCTTTCCCAGGAGATGCAGACTGCATCAATGAGGTATTTGACTTTTTTATCTTTGATTTGTGCTGAATGATCTAAGAAATGCAAGAGTATAAATCCACGGGTAAAAATTGTGTAGCCCGATAAACTTTCCCTAAAACCCAGCTCCTCATCTGTATTCGGCCTGACCTAGTATTCAGCCTTCTCCAAATACTCTATAATATCTTTGACCAAGCAGCAAGTTTACCCCTTGATCAGTGGTGGGGTTCAAATTTTTTTACTACCGGTTCTGTGGGCGTGGCTTGGTGGGTGTGACATGGCTTGGTGGGCGTGGCTTGGTGGGCAAGGCAGGGGAAGGTTACTGCAAAATCCCCATTTCCTCCTGAACAGCTGGGACTCTGGAGGCAGAGAATAGATGGGGGCGGGGCCAGTCAGAAATTTTACTACTAGTTCTCCGAACTACTCAAAAATCCCTCTACCGGTTCTCTAGAACTGGTCAGAACCCGCTGAAACCCACCTCTGCCCTTGATGCTTTATGACTTCAGGGCAAAAATGATACCAATGGTCTGTATAGGCCTCTTTCACCTTAAAATCGTCCACCTGATCTTCATATACAAATGTTTCCTTCGTATTTTAGGTTAAATCAAAAGAAGTTTCAAGGGTTAGATGATTTTCTTCCTGAAATGGAAAAATGGCTTGCTTCTCAAACAAGACATAATGAGGTTGTCACACATACTTTGTGGAAATTCAAAGGTATGAGCTTAGCTGATATTTAAATTTAAATTTAGGATCAAGTTTTTAAACTGAGAGATACAGTCCATGCAGTTGGAACAGAAAGGAACCTTACATGCATGCTCCTAAAAGTATTGATTTGTTTTGCTATACTCTAGTTCCTGTTTCTGAAGATAGCATATATGTTTTGAAAGATGTGAGTCCTGCCTTCCTATCACAAGAACCTTCAAAGCAGCCTGAAACACTACATTAAAACAGGAGCTAGGGCAAAAGAGAGAATGAGAAACAGAAGGTGAATAACAGCAGTCCAAGCAATACAAGAAGTTTCTATTGAGGCTTAATTAGAGCAGAAAATATTGACAAGATGCATGAGTGATTGATCTGAAGCTTGGGTCTATACATTGCTTTCAGCCGCAATGTAGTTTAACACATGAGAACCCAGCCAATAATGATTGTTAAGGTCTAATGGTTTTTTTTATTATTATTATTTTTCAATTTATATACCGCCCTTCTCCCTGAGGACTCAGGGCAGTGCACAGCCAGAATTAAAAACATGAAATACAAATATTAAAAACAATTAAAATCTATATAAATTTGCCCCAAAATTTAAAAAACCACAAACCAATTAAACATTTAAAAATTTTAAAAACTTTCTTCCTAAGCCAGCCCGGCTTGCTGGAAAAAGTGGGTTTTAAGGGCACGGCGGAAGGCACTGAGGTTTTGGATTCTCCTTATCTCTGGGGGCAGCTGATTCCAGAGGGTAGGTGCCCCCACAGAGAAGGCTCTCCCCCTGGGGGTCACCAGTCTACATTGTTTGGCTGATGGCACCCTGAGGAGGCCCTCTCTGTGGGAGCGCACGGGTCGCTGGGAGGTCGTCGGTAGCAGCAGGCGGTCTCGAAGATAGCTAGGCCCTATGCCATGGAGCGCTTTAAAGGTGATAACCAACACCTTGAAGCGCACCCGGAAAACCACCGGGAGTCAGTGCAGCTCGCGCAGGAACGGTGTTACATGGGAGCGCCATGCTGCTCCCATCACTACCCGCGCTGCTGCGTTCTGGACCAGCTGGAGCCTCCGGGTGCTCCTCAAGGGGAGCCCCATGTAGAGAGCATTGCAGTAGTCAAGGCGAGAGGTGACGAGGGCGGGCCAAGGACTCGCCCCCAATAGTCAGTGATGGAGTCAACTGACTATATCGGGTTAAAGCACCAGACTAGAAACCAAGAAACCTTAGGTATGAAAGCCGACTGTGTGACTTTGGGCCAGTCTCCCTTCTACACAGGATTGCTGTTGTGGAGAAAATAGGAGGACGAAGGTGTATTAGGTATGTTTGCCATCTTGAGTTATTTATACAAATAACTTTTGTATAAATACGATTGCTAACAGGGTGGTGTGTTTTGCTCTTTTTGTTTCCTTTTTGTTTTTTTTGAGTTGTCTCTTGAATGTTACGTAGATGTTGTCTGTCTCTATGTGCCTATTGATAGCTGATTTGTCTGAGTGCCAGGCTTCTAGGAATTCTCTAGGCTTTTGAGATTTGGCTTGGTGTATTATATATATATTATATAGATATATTAACCCCCTGCCCCTGTTTACTCTTGGATTTTTTTTGTTTCCACCAGATGATCTAACACCTGTTAGGAAGAAGGAAGATTTGAGCTTTATTGAAAAAAAGAGGAAATCAGAAGACGAAACAGCCAATGATGCTTTTGATTATAGCCCAGAGAGCAGAATGCATTCCTCATCATCTCAGCAGCCTGATAAAAGAGCACCAGTAGGAGATAGTAAGTGCAGGACAATGGTTTCTCTCTGTATTTTGTCCAACTTTCTCAGTTTTCATTAAAAAAAACACAACACACACAAACGTACCTTTGATATAAAAAAGGGGTACAAAGGCTAAGTTTCCCATTTTTGTTATGTCCCCTTCCCTCTTCAACTTAGTGTGATTGTGTATGGTAATAATATCTTCAGACATTAGCAGTTGATACTATTACCGTGTTTCCCCGAAATAAGTGCTTGGCCTTATTTTTGGGGATGTCTTATTATTTTGGGGCACATGGAGCAAGATGGGGCTCTTCTTGCCGTCTTACCTGATTTCCAGCTCTCTCTCCCTAATCCTAACCAGAGGAAATGGCGGGGACCAACTGCGCATGCATTTAAATATTTTCAGGGAGGGCTTATTTTCAGGGGGATGCTTATTTTACCAAGAGCCTTGGTAGTACAGTGGTCTAAAGCACCCTGTTATTAAGACCAGCTGCCTGCAATTACTGCAGGTTCAAATCTCGCCAGGCTCAAGGTTGACTCAGCCTTCCATCCTTTCTAACGTAGGTAAATTGAGGACCCAGTTATGGGGGCAATAAGCTGACTTTGTATAAATATACAAAAGGATGAAGGCTATTGCTTATTGCTTAGCACATTGTAAGCCGCCCTGAGTTTCCGGAGAAGGGCGGCATATAAATCAAATTAAAAAAAAAAAAATTAGTGCATGTGCTCAAAAACCCGATTGGGCTTATTATCAGGGGATGTCTTATTTTAGGGGAAACAGGGTATTGAAAACTGGTATGAAGGAAATATTTTAATCTCCTTAAATATTGAGACCAGAGTTTACAGGAAAAAAAAGTCATAATAATTAGCTCTCAGTGGGGCTTTGGGTGCTGCAAAATAAATCCATAAGTTTCTACCTACTTTCTAATGCTCTTTTGTCTCTTTTTTGACTAGTTAACATGAAGAAACATCAAAAACCATCTCAGTGTCCACTATCCTAGCTGGAATTATGTACAAATTTTTGTAGCGATTTTTCAGCAGAAGCAACACTTCCACTGTACTAGCTTCTATAATCAGATGATGTCAAAAAAGCCCAGTGATCAGTTGATATTGCTGATAGTTCTCTTTGATGTATCCTTGCAAAGTGTCCATGGAGATTCTCAGTCAGGGTTGTCCCAAAAGTGCTTTTTCAAGAGGCAATTGGACTTTCTGATTTTTCTTTGAAGACATTTCACTTCCCATCCAAGAAGATTCTTCAGCTCTGACTGGATGGTGAGGAAGACTCTTTGCAGACAGCTAGTCATTTGCCTCCTTTTAACCTTCTTTCATTGAGGAATTGGAGCTGTGCTTTCTGAAGGATGTTTTCCGCTGAGTCCCTTCACTGTTGAAGACAGGCGCAGCCTGTTGGGGGATGAGTCTATCCTGTCTGCGTCTCAGACTGAAGCGAAAATATTTCCTGTAATCTGCAATTTTTCTGGAAATCCATTCATATTCCCTCACCATTTGAAGGGGGAATCATCCCAAAGCATATCGCTAAATATCTATGGAGATTCTCAGTCATCCAGGTCATGACAGGTGGGGACCCAAAGAAACGTCTTCAAAGAAAAACCAGAAAGTCCAGTTGCCTCTTGAAAAAGCAACTTTGGGATATCCATGCAAAGCCAAACAACATGCTTGGACTAAATTCAGTAATTGTTAAAACTCACTTGCTGTCCTAAACCAGCTTACTTTAAGAAAAGTGAGTCTGATCATGTGGTGACCTGCTTTACAACCATCATCAAAACTTACAACTGTAATAGGCAGGCTTCATTACGCTTGAAAGTCAAGGACTACCTGTACATCAGAAGAACAGGCTGGTTTGGTTTTTATGAGCAGCTTAATAAGAACTATGAATCCCAGTAAAAATGTGTATTTGTATACAGTCCATTATAGACACAGAGATACACTAGCAAGCAAACCAAATGTACACACCAAAACAAAGAATACTATTCTCCTTTATCAGATGCATGAACAGCAGCAATGTGTGGAAAGGATGGAATTGGAATTAAAGGAGAAAAGGAAGTCATGTTTATGTAGTTAGATTTGACCTGGATTAATGGAAGGGGTAAGGAACTGCAGTGGACAGAGGTGGGAGGTGTAGAGAAAGCGAGAGTTATATACATATATGAGATATAGGTGGATGGATGGGTGGATGGATAGATGACAGATAGACAGACAGGCAGACAAACAGATACTATATGTATGCATATTGCATCAGTTCCAGAAGAGAGTAGGCTTTACTGTCTACTTATATAGCTTGTCTTGTCAATGTTGGTGGAAGTGTTCTTGATAGTTCCTTGATTAGGCAGTTGTTTACTGGTAGCTTGTTTGTCTAAATTAGTACTTTCTTGATTGGGGTATTGTTGATTTCTTGATTGTTGGTGGAGTGTTAATATTGGTGTTAATCTCTGGTCATCTGGTGTTGATTGCTAACAGGGTGGTGTGTTTTGCTCTTTTTGTTTCCTTTTTGGTTTTTTTATTGTCTCTTTCAAATGTTACGTAGATGTTGTCTATCTCTATGTGCCTATTGATAGCTGATTTGTCTGAGTGCCAGGCTTCTAGGAATTCTCTAGGCTTTTGAGATTTGGCTTGGTGTATTATATATATATTATATAGATATATTAACCCCCTGCTCCTGTTTACTGTTGGATTTTTTTTGTTTCCACCAGATGTTCTAACACCTGTTAGGAAGAAGGAAGATTTGAGCTCTCTTATTGAAAAAAAGAGGAAATCAGAAGACGAAATAGCCAATGATGCTTTTGATTATAGCCCAGAGAGCAGAATGCATTCCTCATCATCTCAGCAGCCTGATAAAAGAGCACCAGTAGGAGATAGTAAGTGTATGACAATGGTTTCTCTCTGTATTTTGTCCAACTTTCTCAGTTTTCATTTTTTTAAAAAAAGAAAAAAATCTTACAAATGTTCCTTTGATATAAACAAGGGGTACAAAGGCTAAATTCCCCATTTTTGTTATGCCCTCATCCCTCTTCAGCTTAGTGTGATTGCCTATGGTAATTATATCTGCAGACATTAGCAGCTGATACTATTATTGAAAGCTGGTATGAAGGAAATATTTTTATCTCCTTAAGTATTGGGACCAGAGTCTACAGGGAAAAAAAACATAATAATCAGCTTTCAGCGGGGCTTCAGGTGCTGCAAAATAAATCCATAAGTTTCTGCCTACTTTGTAATGCTCTTTTGTCTCTTTTTTGATTAGTTAACATGAAGAAACGTCAAAAATCATCTCAGTGTCCACTATCCTAGCTGGAATTATGTACAAATTTTTGTAGCGATTTTTCAGCAGAAGCAACACTTCCACTGTACTAGCTTCTATAATCAGATGATGTCAAAAAAGCCCAGTGATCAGTTGATATTGCTGATAGTTCTCTTTGATGTATCCTTGCAAAGTGTCCATGGAGATTCTCAGTCATGCAGATCATGGTTGTCCCAAAAGTGCTTTTTCAAGAGGCAACTGGATTTTCTGGTTTTTCTTTGAAGATGTTTTGCTTCTCATCCAAGACTTATCTCCTCAGCTGGCACACCTCCAGTCATTTGCAATGGGCCACCGGCCCCTGCGTCTCACACCCTTCAACACGGCCCATTCGCAGAAAGAGGGTTCATCCTGGGTGTTCTGCCGCCCCCCCACCCCCGGTGACAGTTAGCCCCCAACCAATCAGCTAGAGGGGGTGTAATAGAAATCTAGTGAAAGGAGAGAGGTGTAAAAGAATTTGCCAAAATGCCTTCCTCCCCGCTCTCCCCCCCTCCTCTCTCCCCCCCCCCATACAGGGAAGAACAGTTGGTTTACTCAGAAGTAAGTCTCACTAAATTCAATGCTAGGATTGCAGTGTGAAATATTTGAATTTGAAATCACCTAGTATTTCAAATGGAACAGTTTGTTTACTTGGCGCAGTGGTTAGGGTGCATTACTGCAGCTACTTCAGCTGACTGCTAGTTCAGCAGATCAAATCTCACCAAGGCTCAAGGTTGACTCAGCCTTCCATCCTTCCGAGGTGGGTAAAATGAGGACCCAGATTGTTAGGGGGCAATATGCTATTTAGTATACTGTCTTTGATGTAAGCCGCCCAGAGTCCTCGGAGAGTGGGCGGCATAAAAATATGACTAATAAAATAAAATAAAATAAAACTCTTTAGAGGACAATTAATAGAAATTCAGCTAAAGGGGAGAGGTGTAAACATTTGCCAAAATGCCTTCCTCCCCACCCCACCCCCGGCCATCCTTGAAAGCATATTTAGACTCCTTGGATGCATCGGGAAAGGTTACACTTGGGAGGAAAGGGATGAAGAATTGCCTTCAATTAGATTTTGACCTGCCCAGGCAGGTTCTGTCTTGGACAAATGGCATTTTAGCAACTTTACCTGGCTGGGTGTCTTTTTAAGAGTCATAAAAGAGTTCAGACAGGGACGCTGTTATTGAGCGGGTGTAACTCAGTTTTTTCAGTGCTGTTTTAACTTAAAACCGTCACTAAATGAACTGTTTTAAGTTGGGGACCACCTGTATTATGCAACTCTCCCCAAACAGGTCAGCTCTTATCCAAGCTACTTTTGAGCATAGGTTTAGCATTACTTTGAAATAACACCAAAACTGCGTATAAAAGTGACTTTAGTTTGTTTTGTGCAGTCACTTGGACTGAGTTTAGTGGCGTTTCAGAATACTGCTAATCCAGTATAGCACTTTCCCACAGTAGCGCTCAACCAGTATCTCAATGAAAGTTTGTTTTTATATACCGGTAGTCGGTGAAAAATCATAACAAATTTGACCATTGCAAAAACAAAAGACTGATAGAAACAAGGGCTCCTGTTCAAAATGAGAGTCTATTCTATAGAGTTAGAATAAAAAAAAAAGCATTAAAAACATTTAAATATTGTTTCTTTATAGATTTTTTTTTCTTAAAAGTACTGCAGTCAATACAATTCTTTAATTACGGCTCACCTTCTATTCTTCAATAAAGATTACCTATTACGAATTTTGGGGAATTTGTCTTATTCATTCATGTCCTACTTATCAGATGATCTCAAAAAAAGCCCAGTGATCAGTTGATATTCCTGATAGTTCTCTTTGATGTATCCATTCAAAGCCAAACAACGTGTTTGGACTAAATTTAGTAATCGTTAAAAGTCACCTGCTGTCCTAAGTCAATTTACCTTAAGAAAAGTGATTGATGATTGTTTTCCTGCTAGCTGCCGAATTGGGTTAGTAAAGGTGAGAGATGTCATAGGAATCTACCTGCCATTGATATGCAATGTTCTCTAGAACAGAGGTTCCCTGACCCCCGAGCTGCAGAACCGTACCAGTCCGCAGCCTGTTAGGAACCAGGCCGCGCAAATGAGCAAAGCTTCATCTGCACATGTGTGAGATCTGGGTAAAGTGCAAAAAAACTCGCGCCCCCCCCCACCTCCAGTCCATGGAAAGATTGCCTTCCATGAAACTAGGCCTTGGTGTCAGAAAAGGTTATTCTTATATCCATTCTGATGATGGATATAAAAACAGAAGACAATAAGAAGGGGTTTAATATAGAATAGAAGGGAAAATTGGAATCTGGTTAAAATTAGAGATGAAAATGAAGGGTAAAATTGGTAAAAAAAATAGATGAAAATGAACACTATGGCAAAAAGGAGGTATAGAAACGGTAATTTTAGTTGTAAAGATTAAAAATTGTTTAAATTTGTTAACCGGCCAAATACTCTGATCAGCAAAAATACATTGTATGTTTGTGTGTGTGTATGTGTAAAAAATAAAGAAAAACTTTTTACAAAAAAAAAAAAAAGAACTTTGTTAGGAGAGAAAGCAAGAAATTCCTAGACTGGATAATTCAGAAATGGTGTTAAAAGGCATTGCAGTATTTTTGTGGAGAAAACCAGAAATCAAACCTAATGTTACCTTGTTGCACAACTGATAAAACTACACAAGTCACATCTGCTTTTGCATTTGATTCCTTAATGCATCTGCTCTGATATTTTTCTTCTGTTAACAATGAACATTCATATTCACTGCTTGCATTTAGGCCTCATTTGGCTGTTCAGGATAATTTATCTTAAACTCTTTGTGCTTTAGCAAACTTTGCAGTTCTTCCAGGCCTCCTGATATATCATCTTGTGGGATAGGTACTGTTATTTGTGTGTATACATTCTTAGACATTGATTGCCATTACTATGTAGGAATTAAAAAAATGCATTTCTAATTCCACATTTTTAGAGAAGCTCTTAAGCAGGAATCTGTTTACTATTCCTGAAGAGTAATGCCCTTGACATAAATTTATATCTCAGTTTTAACTATATTAAGCCAATGTTATCTGTCTTCAGTTGCAAAAAGTTAGCTAAGCTGGGGTTTTGTATATTCCTTAAATGCAAAGTCTTCTTTCAGTTGTGGCAGTCCCAAATCTGAGCAGTTAAAAAGGATCTTCTAAGGGACGTCATAGGTCTATAGGCTGTAGCACGGGTGTCAAACTCGCCGCATCACATTGCCGTCACATGACGTTTTGTGACGCTGGGATGGGTGTGGCCTGTGTGTGACGCATCCAGCCCACAGGCCACCAGTTTGAGACCTCTGGGCTATAACATATGATATGGCACCAATTCAAGTCTACATAAATTTGGGGTATAGTCTAAAGCGTTAATGTCGAGCCGGCTGAGAATTAAGTTTTGTTCCACCTTTTCATATTACTTTGTACAATAAAAGTATTGGTGAAAAACCAAAAATACACAACATTCTATATCAGGATCACTGCCCCAAAGCAAAGGACCCACTGATGAGTTAAATAAATAAAGTCAAGAAGTTGGTCATTCTGCTTTCAGCAAAGTTAGCCCTCCTGCAGCACCATGCCCACAAGCCAGCTGGGCTACATTTCTGGGCCTAACTCAAAATTACAAGCTTGAATTCCTTCTTGCCACAAAATGTGTGTGTTTGGAATCAGTTCAACTTCTTTTTCATAGCCTGCAGGGGCTTAATTTTTTCAAGCATGCTCTGGAGATGCCTTTCTAATGAACCCCCGAGAATGGAAGAAAATGACACATCCAGGCAGAAAGAGAAATTGCAGATTCTCCTATAGAAAGTAGCAAGAAAACAAGTCTTCTGAGACAGCGGAGTAACCAGGTTTTGTCTTCCCTGCCAGGAAAGTTTCAAAAATCCTATTTTATTTATGAAATTCATATGCTGCCCATCTTACTGTCAGAATGACTAATCCATCCACCGTGGACATAATTTCTATCAAACTTGCATTGTCTAGTGCAAGTAGCCCTTGTTTAGTGACTGCCTTATTTAGCAGCCTTTTGAAGTTATAATGGTGATGGACAAAATAAATAAATAAATAAACTTTATTGTCATTGTATGTGTATATATGGTATACACATACAACGAAATTTACTTGACACCCAAAGACCAGGTCCCACACACATACTCCCCAAACATACTCCCACCCACAATTCCCCACCCCTAAACCACCCAAACATCCACACAATAGACCAAGTAACACTGTCCAACAGCTCACTGATGGTGGCCCTTTAGTTCATTGTTGAGTGCAATTATAGCTCTGGGATAAAAACTATTCAGAAAACGTGTGGTCCGAGTTTTAATTGTTCTGTATCTTCTGCCAGAAGGCAACAGTCCAAAAAGATTGTAAGCAGGATGGGAAGAGTCTCTGAGAATGTTATGCAACTTTACAACCAATCCTCACATTTATGACTTCTGCAGATCTGTCTGAAGATCATAAGCACAGTTGTGTCTGTGTCATAAATATACATGTGGGTATAAGCCTGTAGAGATTCTCAATCATCCAGGTCATGGTTGTCCCAACTGGATTCTTCTTCTTTCTTCTTTCTTCTTTCTTCTTCTTTCTTCTTCTCCTTCTCCTTTCTCCTCCTCCTCCTCCTCCTCCTTCCTTCCTCCTCCTCCTCCCTCTTCCTCCTCCTCCTTCTCCTCCTCTTCCTCCTCCCTCTTCCTCCTCCTCCTTCTCTCTCTCTTTCTCAACGAAATTTAATTTTAATGCCGATCACTGACAAGAAAATTATTCTAAGTTGTCCAGTTGCCCACTGCGCACCGTTTCTCTGACATCCTTCAAATAGGGGCTAATATTTAGCACACGCTTTCCGTGCCGTTCACACACACCAGAGGGACCCATCCACCAATCAGACGCGAGAGGCTCGGGAAACGACTCCTCCCATCGCCCAGGTTGGTTGCAGAGGAAAACGAAAGTTATCTAGGAAATTTTGGGCGTTTTGAATGCGAAACGCTGCTCTTCGACCCATCCACCGCCGTTTTCGACCTCCGGAGGGTTGCAGTTGGAGCTGGTTGGAGGCGGAGGCCCCTGCCCAGGTGTTGTTGCTCGTCCAGAGCATGGGGGATCTGGGGAGACCCTGCTCTGGGTTTCAGAACAGCCCTGAAAAACGAACCTCCGAGTCCAGGACGTCGGAAGGGCTGCATCTGCAAGCAATCGAAGGGTTGTGGGGAGAAGCCCTCTGTGAAAAACATGGGGAGCCCCTCAAGGTTTTCTGTAGGGAGGACTGCGCCTTCATCTGTTTGGTATGCGACAAATCCAAGAAGCACCAAGGCCACCTGGTACTTCCCGTCGAGGAGGCAGCTCAAGATTACAGGGTAACAAACAAATTCACTTTTGCTGGCCTAGATGGGGCGGACGCTGCCACTCTTCCCTGTTTTGAGGTGGTGGACTTCTGCCTTGCTTGAGAGCCCTCCTTCTGAACTTGTGCGTTGATTGGATACTTCTAAAAATCTGGCATGGCACAATACGCTTAATTCTTGAGCAACACTATTACTGTATATGTGCTGTACAACCCAACCACCATATTATGGCTTAATGCGATGGTGATGGCAGCAGCTGGATTTCCCAGGACTACCTGTATTCCAGAGTATGTCTAGGGTACTTTGCAAACCCAGTTTAATTATTCTAGCTTTTCCCCCCTGAAGAAATCTAGATTGATGCCCCTTTTTACTTACTCTTTTCATGTATTCAAATTATGTTTATACTTTTACCTGTTATCTTATATATGCTTGACAAATAAACTTATGATTATGATTCGAATTGGTGTCCTAGAATTGGTTCCTTCAGTCCCCCAATAAAATCAGCTTCCAAAGTGATTTAGCATTTCAATAATTGTTGGGGAATAATCCTAACAGATTTTGTTTGTTCAGAAAGAGATCCAGATCAAGCTACAGAAACTGAAGCTGGGGAGAACGGCTGCTGAAGGATCAAAGCAGACTCAGGAGAAGCAAACGGCTGTGTATTTGGTAGGTAATTTGTTCATATACAGTACTAAGGAAAATTGTAGCAGTTTCTCTTCCCTGAAATACATTCCCAACTTTGTTGTACATTTCGTAAAATAAAAGAGTTTTATTTTGAGTGTCTGAAAAATAATCATGAACAATTTTTGTCCACTAATGCAGGTTTATAGCCTATAGTTGCATTATTTTATTTTTATTTATTATTTTACTTTATTATTGTTGTTGTTGTTATTATTTTATTTTGCATTTGTGACATCATGGCTTAGCAGTTAAAGACACTGAGTTTGACAGCTGGAAAGCTGACAGCCCAGGTTCAAGACCTGAGCTCTGCAACTGGGTGAGCTCCCGTTCCCTGCCTCAGTTCTTGCCCACCTAGCAGTTTGAAAACACATGAATGCAAGTAGATGAAGAGTTACCACTTCAGTGGGAAGATAACAGCATTCTGTGTGCCTTTGGTGCATAGCCGAGCTCTCCACATGACCACGGAAAATATATTTGGACAATGCTGGCTTCCTCAGCCAAGAAACGGAGGTCAGCTCTGCACCCTAGAGTTGGATAGGACTGGACAGGGAAACCTTTATCTTTTCTTTTCTTTCCATTTTACATCTTGTCTTTCCATTAGGAAAGGTGGTTTGCTTGAGTTTTCATCCTGTGAAGTAGGTGAGGCTCTAGTGACTGATTCACCCAAATGAGTTTTGTAAATGTGTAGGAACTTGACCCTGAGTCCTTGGTATCGCATTCTAACCAAGGGGTGCTTGTCTTTCCAGTTCAATGTAATTGTAATATGTGTCTCTCTCCCCATGGGGAGAACAGAAATCTGCTTAATCGTCCCCCTCCCCCCATGCATTCAGGCACATAGAGGTAGTCCTTGTTTAACAATCAGTCATTTTACGACCATTTGACTTTTCAACAGCCATAGGTCAGGTGCTTTATGGCTTATGATGCCCCTCCACCCTGCGTTCATGTGACTGCTTGTTTGGCAGGCCAGCATTACAACTGGTCAGAGAACATTCTGCAGTAACATAACTGATTTGTAATGTTTTTTGCTGATCTCTGGCAATAAACACTCATTCAAATGAATGACTTCTCTTAATAGCCATAGCGTTCACTTAACAACTATTGTGAAAAGGGCTGGAAAAATTACTTTTGGTCACATGGGTGCCTCGACTTCCAACCACAAAGTCTTACAACCTAATTCTGGGCTCAGTTATGGTTATAAGCTGAGGGCTATCTGTAATGATAGGTATTAGCAATATATTGACCAATTTAGTATTATTTAATAATAGCAAATTATTAAATATTGAATTTAATATTTTTCATATTTAATAATATTTGAGCAGCGGCTCAGTGGCTAAGACGCTGAGCCCTGTCGATCGAAAGGTCGGCATTCAGCAGTTCGAATCCCTAGTGTCGTGTAATGGGTTGAACTCCCATTACTTGTCCTAGCTTCTGCCAACCTAGCAGTTCGAAAGCATGTAAAAAATGCAAGTAGAAAAATAGGGACCAACTTTGGTGGGAAGGTGACATTGTTCCTTGCGCCTTTGGCATTTAGTCATGCACATGACCATGGAGACGTCTTCAGACAGTGCTGGCTCTTTGGCTTTGAAATGGAGGTGAGCACTGCCCCCTAGAGTCGGGAACGACTAGCACATATGTACGAGGGGAACCTTTACTTTCACTTTTAATAATAGCAATATTGTGATATGGTGGCAATGCTCCCCAACATGACATAATATGCTGGTGCTGAAGTATATGGTTAATTATACAGAAACAACCTTTGTCTTGTTGACTTTTTATTTTCTTTCTCTGTCGACTGCAGGAAGACATCAAAGCAGAGAGAAGAAAGATTGTGCAGGCGTCCCAGGAACTCCGCTTGTTTCTAGAAGAGCAGGAAAGTGGCCTCTTGGCTCGGTTGAGTGACCTGGAGAAGCAACAAGATGAAAGTAGCACCAGACTTTCAAACAACATTTCTTTTCTCAGTGACCTAATCTGTGAGCTAGAGAAGCACTGTCAGAGGCCTGCGGGTGAATTTTTACAGGTGGACATTCTAAGGTGGTTTTTTTTAAAAACATAGATTGTTGAGGCTGTTTCTCCCTGAACCTAAGCATCTATGCAAATTCACAAAGCAGATTATCATCTTTGCAAAGATGCTTATGTGGCAAAACAATGATGATAATCTGCGTTGTGAATTCAGTCATAATTTCAGTAGGAATTTGTGACACTGGATTTTCCCAGAATCCTCCTGACAGATGTTCTTTCTTTACATAATAAATCCAGGGAGGTAGAGCTTCGAACCAGACCTCTTTCTCCTCAGTGGAATATTTCTAGGCATTTTAGGAGGAATTTTGCTTTTAGGAACCCCTTCTTGCTTCAGATTATCTCCTTTAGGTCCCTTGGTTATATGCTATTTTTTTTCTTAAAAAAGAAAAAAAGAAACTTGTGAAATCCTCCTGAACAAAATTGTTCTCTGATAATTTTTTTCCTCTTTACAAAGTAACTCAAATGTCTCTGGTTTCTCTAGGATATCAAGGAAACTTTAAGCAGGTATGTGATTTATAATTTTTTGGGGCTAATAATGAATTTGAATGGTTACAGATCTTTTTTTAAAAAAAATCTTTATGCTCCTCTGTGAGCTCTGTCTAGCAGAGAGGAAATCCCTATTCTTTCTTTTAAAAAGGCCAGAATAATTTGAAGACAGTCTGCCTGTTCTTCTGATTTTTCTCTTACCAGATGCTTGGAGGCAGCCAGACATCAAGGGAAACCACAGAACTAAAATAGTTTGGGATTTCTCTGATTTCCTAGGTGTGAAAAGGGTGAGCTTCTTTGCTTCCAAGAGAAACCTGTTAACCCGGAAAAAGATCTCAGGGCCATCTCTCAGCAAAGTGGTCTATTAATGGAAAACTTCGAGAAATTTAGAGGTACGGAAGCTATATAAGAAATACACATTTCTGTAATTGTAGGGTAAACCTTGTTCATATGAAATGTTCTCCTCCAAATAGGGAAAAAGTAGAGAGGGTGGAAAGAAGGAATAGGTTAATTCTTAGGGCTTGCTCTAGATTCGATGAGAATTTCTACTTCCATGAATACTGAAAGAAGTTATGGAGGAATAACAGAAGTATTTACATTGAAATGTCCATCTCACATCGTCCCAAAGTATTATGATAATGTTGAGGGCAGTGTTTCTCAACCTTGGCAACTTTAAGATGTGTGGACTTCAGCTCCCAGCCAACAAGATAGCTGGGAAATTCTGGGAGTTGAAGTCTACAGTTCTTAAAATTCCCAAGGTTGAGAAACATTGGTTGAGGGTATTATGGAAAATTTAAATGGCAACTCCTGATATTGACTTACCATTACCCAAGACGTTTTGCAAAAGGTCCATTTTATGGATGGATCTGCTGTTTCGACTGTGAAAATGCTGTTTTAAGCATTTCAGTACTGTTCTTAGCCTGCAAGAAAGAGTTTTGACGCTTGTTTTATACTCAGAATATATCCAAGAAAAATATTTTGCTCAACCTGAGAACTAACTCCTTGAAAAAGATGATTGGAACAGCAATTACAAGAAAAAGAGAAATTCTAAAAGAGGAGTGGGTCCACGGTAGCCATCTCCTTGAGGATGATTTATGAGGTCTTGTTATACTTGGGGAAACAGGAGATTGTACATGTCTTACTAATGATCTTGTGGCAAGCATGTGGCAAGATGTTGTGCAAACAAATCTCAATTTTCAATTTTCCTTTTCTGGAGCAGAGACAGAAAAAATTAAAGCCAATCCACATGTTGCTGAATTAAACTTCCCAGCAGCATTACCCAGCATGGCCAGTGATGGGAAATGCTGGGAGTCACAGGTATCCCCACTTCAGCTCTGGAGCATGGTTTGTGGGATTATGCTATCTTTAAACAAGAAGTTTAAAGACATGCGCGGGGCTCCCGATGCCACATTTGATTCTTAATTCCATTCCCCAAACAGCTAACAATATCTTCTGAAGAACTCTGGTAATTTTTTGAGCAGAAATTCTCTGAATCTTTCTAATTTTTAGATTCTTTCTAGGCCTTTATAAGGGGACGCGGTGGCTCAGTGGCTAAGACGCTGAGCTTGTCAATCGAAAGGTTAGCAGTTCAGCGGTTCAAATCCCTAGTGCCGTGTAACGGGGTGAGCTCCCGTTACTTGTCCCAGCTTCTGCCAACCTAGCAGTTCAAAAGCACGTTAAAAAATGCAAGTAGAAAAATAGGGACCACCTTTGGCGGGAAGGTAACAGCACTCTGTGCGCCTTTGGCGTTTAGTCATGCCAGCCACATGACCACGGAGACATCTTCAGACATCACTGGCTCTTCGGCTTTGAAACAGGGATGAGCAGCGCCCCCTAGAGTCAGGAACGACTAACACATATGTGCGAGGGGAACCTTTACCTTTACCTTTTAGGCCTCTATGGAGATAGATTTTTAAACTCTTCCCACTGGGAATGATGGATGGATTGATGGATGGATGGACAGACAAACGTGTGTGTGTGTGTGTGTGTGTGTAAAAAATGCAAATTCTCCAGTGTGCTCTTGATAGCAGGACCAAATCTTCACCCTTTTCTCTTGTCTAGAATCACTGATGGACGAATTGCCGAAAAGCAAGATCCAAAGGCTTAATGCTGTCCTCCTGAGTCAGACTGATCAGCCTGATCAGCCCCAGACTCTCTGGCCAGGATTGCACAACGATGGCCTGAGAGCAGACAAGAAAGGTGATGCTGCTATCTTTTCTTAATTTGGTTTTTTTTCCCCCCTTCACTCTTGCATACCTTTGGAACTTGCAACTTGGGTAGGATTAAAAGTTTGCTGCTTCTAAATTTTGGAGAATCTTCATGTTGTAGAGATGCTCCCTGCAATGCTGCTTTTCAGTAACATGGCCTGTGGTGGGATTCAAAGTTTTTTACGACCGGTTCTGTGGGTGTGGCTTGGTGGGCGTGGCAGGAGAAGGATACTGTAAAATCTCCATTCCCACCCAACTCCAGGGAAAGGTTACTGCAAAATCCTCATTTTCTCTTGATCAGGTGGGACTTGGGAGGCAGAGAATAGATGGGGGCGGAGCCAGTGGTGGGATTCAAGTAATTTAACAACCGGTTCTCTGCCCTAATGATTTCTTCCAACAGCCAGTTCACCAAACTGCTCAGAAAGTTAACAACCGGTTCTCCCGAAGTGGTGCGAACTGGCTGAATCCCACCACTGGGCGGAGCCAGTCAGAGGTGGTATTTACCGGTTCTCCAAACTACTCAAAATTTCCGCTACCGGTTCTCCAGAACTGGTCAGAACCTGCTGAAACCCACCTCTGAACATGCCCCCCCCCCCGGCAATGAGACCCTACCTTTGAATGATGCAGTGGCATGAAGTCAAGTGACTGGATGGGCTCCTTGCAAAGAGGAGGCTAGGCGTGCTTTGAGTATTAACTAAAAGACGCTGTTTCTTGCAAAGCTAAATACATTTCTTTACAGGTAAATGAGCACACACTGTGCCTGGCCCCAAGGCAGGCTTCATTGGGAACTGCCAGATCTGGAACTTGATGTAGAAAGCCTCTGATAGCTTAAGGCCATGCTTAATATATCTTTGGGAGGAGCTGGAAATGACCCGGCTTGTATCACACTTTGAGTCAGCTTTTCTAGGGAAAGTTTAAGGTGGTTAAGAAACAGAAGGATGAAGTTACTGATTTCTTTGTTGTTAAGTTTATTTCTGTGTTGTGCTTAACACTATGAAGCTGCAGGAGTGATTTGTATGTATTTCCTACTTTAAAGGGTAAGCAATTTAAAAAGTAGGCCTATTTAACAGTGGTGAAATCCAATTTTTTTTACTACCGGTTCTGTGGGCATGGCTTGGTGGCATGATGTGGCTTGGTAGTCATGGCAGGGGAAGGATACTGCAAAATCTCCATTTCCTCCCCTCCTGGGGGAAGGATATTGCAAAATCTCCATTCCCACCCCACTCTGGGGCCAGCCAGGGGTGATATTTGCCGGTTCTCCCAACTACTCAAAATTTCCGCTGCCGGTTCTCCAGAACCTGTCAGAACCTGCTGGATTTCACCCCTGCTATTTAGTCAAGGGGTTAAGGCACCAGGCTAAAAATAGGGAGACTGTGAGTTCTAGTCCTGCCTTAGACACTTGGGTAGCCTTGGGTCTCTCACTCTCTCAGCCCAACTCACCTCACACAGTGATCGTTGTGGGGAAAATAAGAGGAGGAAAGAGTATTAGGTGTATTTACCGCTTTTCAGATAGTCCTCGACTTTCAACCATTCAGTTAGTGACCATTTGAAGTTAAACACACCCTGAAAAAGAGAGTTGCAACCCTGATTCAAAGTTCTGACATCTGTCCTTACATATCACATCACCATATTTTGGACACTCAGCAACTGGCTCCCATCTATGGCCATTTGCAGCCACATGTTTGTGATTTATGACGTTTTAACCGACATTTGCTTCCAGTATCCAAAAAAATGCCCCATAACGAAAAATAGGTTCATTTAATGACTATGGCATTTGCTTAACAACTGCTGCGTTTGTTTAATGATCATGCAAGAATTGTAAAATTGGGTGCGGTCACAAGTTATGACCCACTTTACAACTGAAATTGCAGGCTCAATTACGGCTGTAAGTCAATGACTATATCTGTTTATAAAAATAATAAAGGCAGGATAAAAAAAAATCTTTAAAAATCACATGGTTTATTTTTCGCAGAATAGAATAGAAATAGAAAGAATGGAATGGAATGGAATGGAATGGAATGGAATGGAATGGAATGGAATGGAATGGAATGGAATGGAATAGAATAGAATAGAATAGAATAGAATAGAATAGAATAGAATAGAATAGAATAGAATAGAATAGAATAGAATAGAATAATGGATTGGAATAGGAATGGAACACTTATTGTCACTTTAAATATACCCTAATCAGTATACATTAAAATGAAATTTCATTGCATACAGCTCTCATAGGCTCACCACCTCCAATATACACTACATAAACATGACTAAATAAATAAATACAAAATTATGCATATACCCACATATATTATTTGACTTGCAGAAGGGTTGCAGGAGCCTCACCCTGCTTAAGAGATGATTGAGAGAAAGATTAGAAGATGCAGAGGTCAGTAGGTGATATCCAAAATGACAACCGCATGCCAAGATTGTGCGGTTGATACTGAGGCTAAGCTGTTGGGCAAATGAACACTCACTGTTGCGTGTGAGCATTTGCGTGGCTTTCCTGGCAGGAAACAGCGGTTTGGATTAATTGGATAATTGAGAAGTCAGGTTGGAGCCGAGAAGACACCATTACCCTTTCTCTCTTTCTCTCAGTCTCCCCAGTCAGCGTGACCTTAGATCCACGTACGGCCAATCCCCATCTCTTCCTCTCCTTGGATCAGAAGACAGTCACGCACCTGGATCAAGCACAGGCCTTGCTGGACATTCCTGAGAGATTTGATGCCGAGTTCTTTGTGCTGGGCTGCGAAAGCTTCTGCTCTGGGAAGCACTCCTGGGTGGTGAACGTCGAGCAGGGGCAGAACTGGGCCATTGGCATCGCCCAGGAGTCTGTGAGGAGGAAGGGGAGCCTCAGCCTCAACCCACAGCAAGGCATTTGGGCAGTACAGCAGTGCTGGGGCCAGATGCAAGCCCTGACTTCTCGCTGGACTACCCTGTTTCTGCTCAGGAAGCCCAAAAGGATCAGAGTACATCTGGATTACGAGGGAGGGTGGGTGGCCTTTTTCGACGCAGAGCTGGATGCTCCCATTTTTACTTTTCCACCTACCTCGTTCAAGCAAGAGAGGATTCACCCTTGGTTCTGGGTGGCATCTGGATCTCAGCTCACTTTATGCCCCTGAGATTATTCCAGGCATTTGGGATTTCAGCAATTTGAGTAATCTTGTAGAATATTCAGTGTTGGGTTGCTCCCGGTTCGGTCCGGTTCTTGCGAACCGGTAGTAATGGCGGTGGTAGGCTCCGCCCACCTGCCCTGATGTCATCACTGATGATCGCATGCGCAGAACCCGTTGCGAACTGATAGTGAAGTGGAACCCACCCCTGATAATATGGGACATAAAGCAGCAATGTGACAATGGAACTACTTTGGTTAACTGTGTCAGCAGACAAATGATTACTTTTTGAATTTTTAGTGAAGCATTAAAAGTCACTGAAAGCGCCACTCAGGGATATATTTTAATGGAAGGAGTTGCAATTGTATAAAAGGGCTTTTGACTAGCAGAAAGTTCTGATGGAAGGGGAAAAAAATAGCAATTTGAAAATTCTTACATAGTTGGACACACTTATCTCCCAGGAGAGATAATACCACTCTGTAGCAGAGTGCCATACCACTCTGTAGCAGAGTGCAAAATAAAATAAATGTGCTGGAGTGGATGCCTAGTCAAAATACAAAACATATGTTTCTAGTCCTCATGGCTGCGCTTTGGAAAAATTGCGAGATGGCAGTTTTAATTAAGAATTTAGAATCAAACTGATGGCTACCTGTCTTTTTGGCAAATCTGAAGTCAAAGCCTTCAACAGAAATTTCTGGGACATTGTAGATAATTTATATACCCATCTCCCCTTCCTCATGTATTGGGGGCAGAAGAGCTTTGTGTCTTGAAACTCCTACATCCTTCCCCTCCACTCATTTTCTTCTGCTGTAGAGGCTTCCTATATCTATTCCAATGCTGAGATTTCTGTGTGAAGTAAATTGCATCTCAACTACTAGTAGAATTTGCTTTGTTTTTTTCTACCTATTTCTAGGAAGTTATCTCCACATTGAGTTGGAAATAACATGTAAATTTTAAAAATGAATCATGCAAACAAATACAATCATATATCCATTTATGTGAGGCTATTCCATTGCACAATGCATATATTCGGGCTGTACTGCCATACAGCTGATGGGAGTTTTCTGGTTACAACGTTTAACATTTTTTGTTAACTAATCTGGCACACAGACATACTTACTTTAAAACAAAAATCCATGTCACCACTGTGAATAACACCAAATTGCTTCAAAACAGCTACTTGTGCTTCATTTTGCAGTGTTGATTCACTATTATTTGAATGACTATTTTTGTATTGCCTTGATCTAAAAACATGGAACGGAAAATGGAGGAGGAAGGGAAGAAATATTGTGTACTGCACAGTTTATATATTGCAACATCTCTTTCTAAAGAGGGTCTTCTATAAGACCAATAAAAATTCAGATGCATCGTCACTGGTTTCATACATCAAGTAATGAGTAAGAAAGGCTGACCTATCTTAAGTGCAAAATACAGTGCAATAGAGTAAGGTTTGGATTTTGCAACAGATAATTTAATCCATGAGATAAAATCATAAACATATATATTCAAAACAACATTCTCCTTGTATGTGTGGTTATTTTAATGCATTGTAAAGGCTCTCCAGTCTTGACTATTGTCAAGAAAAACACCATTTAACTAAAACTCTGATCCAATGGATACTTAATTGGGCCTAGCCATCTTTTGCAGTTGAAAGACTAACATATTTATTGCAGCATATACTCATTATTTCAGATATCTACTTTATCAAGAACAAGAAGCAGTCATGGAAGTGTATGTAGTAAAAACTTCTGCTGGCAAAATGAAGTCAAGATTAAGAAACAAAACAGCTCTCAGTTGTCACAGAGCAAAAATAATTATGGAACTCTAATAAAAAGATTGAAGTCAACCAGTACTTAAGACTAAATGGCAAGAACTTTTGAGTAAACTAGGACCCTGGAATAAGTCTACAATTTTAAACCCATGTGGCCTGTATTTCCACAGTGGTGGTGAGGTTTACAAGTTCAAAAGGCAAAATTGATGACTGAAGCCATGGAGGTCTTTGAGATATGTATGTTTCATACATGAAAATTCAGATGCCACAATTTTTAAGTAAGCCATCCAGAATGTAGTGCAGCCATCTGGATGATGGGAATTATTCATAACTGATCAACTTCTGTAATAATTACTACATCTCATAGAAGTAAGTAGCAATGAATTCAGCCACTGTATTTGATAAAGGAGTAACAAAAATCAGGGCACTCATACATTTAGTTAAAAATACAATAACTTTCCTTTAAGACTATTTTTCAGCTTTAAAGTTTTATTAAGACGAGGGGAATGTGGTAAATGGAATGTTGTTATTAAAAGCCAGCTGGAGTTCTATTTCTTTTGAAAGTAGATAGCTGATAGTACATTTGTATGTGATCTATAGAAAATAGGTGGATGTCAGTTCAAATTATTTCTCTGTACCTTTGGTAGGCAAAAAACAATTAAAGCTCTTCCTTCCCACTTCAAGGAAAGTACGTTGTCTTTCAACTTTAGCTTCACCTGTAGATTTTAGCAGCTCAAGAATATAACTTGATTAAACAGCAACAATATCACAAGTTTATAAATCCTCATTGTTGCAATAAGCTTAAAAACGTGCTTCATAAAACAAATAGAAGTCAGAAGAGGGCTAAACAATAGCCAGATAATAGTATCTTGGTGTTGCAGCTGTTTTTGCTCTTTCTACAAAAACAGCTCCAATTACATCAACAAATGTATACCTTAACTTCCATTAGACATCCTGGCCATGTAACCTATTGTCATTTAATGAATCATTTGAAATCTCTTGGAGCGGAATTTTCTTTTGTTTTCATGCGTGGCGTAAAAACCCACAACAGTCTTACAGGTTTATTACCTGTAATCAATGAAGTCCCAAAGGATGGGATGAGATTTTACTCTCCTGTAAGGAGCACAAAATAATGGAGCCTTCATAATGTAGACCAGGAGTCTCCAAACTTGACAACTTTTAAGACTTGTGGACTTCAACTCCCAGAATTCTCCATACTGGCTGGGGAATTCTGGGAGTTGAAGTCCACAAGTCTTAAAGTTGCCAAGTTTGGAGACCTCTGATGTAGACCTTCAACAAAAAAATATTGCAAAAGAGCTCATCGGGAAGACACTATTTGTTGTCCCCTTGGAGCAGGGACATCTGTGTCAGGATTTTTCGCAGCGCTTTTCATGTGGACTCTCCGATGGCTAACCAGATGGGAGCTTTGGTTAAATCTCTTCCCACACTCCGGACACTCATAGGGTTTCTCCCCTGTGTGGATCCTCTGGTGTTTGTTCAAGTCTGAATTCCGGACAAAACTCCTCCCGCACTCCAGGCAGTTGAATGGCCGGTCTCCCGTGTGCATCCTCTGGTGTGCCAAGAGGGCTGAGCTGTAGCTAAAAGTCTTCCCACACAGGAGGCATTTGTACCGCCTCTCTTCCTGGTGGGACTTGCGATGGACCAGGAGCTGATGGAGCATGCGGAAGGTTGCTGGGCAGTCAGAGCAAGCGTGCAGCTTCTCGGTGTGCGTCTTCTGGTGGGAGACGAGATGCGACTTGTGACCAAACCGTCGATCGCACTCAGGACAGATGTATGGTTTTTCCCCCGTGTGGGTCCGCTGATGGGCCGAGAGGTTAGAGCTGGTGCTGAAGCATTTCCCACAGTCCTGGCACTCGTAAGGTTTTTCCCCCGTGTGAGTCCGCTCGTGGGCCCGCAGCTGGGAGCTCTGCCGGAAGCCCCTTCCGCAAATGGCGCATTTGTACGGCTTCTCCCCGGTGTGGATCCGCCAGTGCTTGATGAGCACTGAACCTTCGCTGAAACACCTCCCACAGTCTGAGCAGATGTAGGACTTCTCTCCGGTGTGGGTCCGGCGGTGCACAATCAGCGCTGAGCTGGTGTTGAAGCTCTTCCCGCAATCAGTGCACTTATATGGTTTCTCCCCAGTATGCAGCCTTCGGTGGGTTAACAGGCTGGAACTGTGGCGGAAGCTTTTCTCGCACACGTCACACTTAAACAGCCGGTCGTTTGGATATATCTTCCGAGGGCTGTTCTCGTAGTCAAAACAAATCTCTTCTGTGAAAGGATTCTGATGCATGTCCAGATCCTTCTTCAGAGTTTTCAGTGGTTTAGATTCCAGGAAATCTTCACTTTGCTCAGATAATTTTTTTGTTGGCTGTTCCACATCAACCAGCAGGGCATCCCTCGGGGGATGGAGAGATCCTTCGTTACCTTCTCTCTTGATCCAGTCTTCACCTGCTAAAAGGAAGAAAAGCTGCCCATCGGTCATTTATTCTCTACCGTGAGGTCAAATGGAATCTGGGATTTTGATCCCAGAGGAACAAATAGGGAGCCAATGTGAAAAAAAGAGGGGAACTTAAATCTCTCCCTGCACTCAAGGCTTTGTATGTCTTATTTGTGATGGAGATAGTCTTATGTTTGTTAAAATTATGTCAAAAGAAACATCACTGCCCTGAAGGCAGTTACAAAGTCTAGCTCCAGCATACGTATTCTATTTCTTTTCTCGTTCCTTTAGTACCAAACTGCAAGGTTGAGACAACTGTTGGACTGCTGGTTCTGTGTGTTCAAAGGGGAAATAAAAGCCATTTACTGTACATGTACTAAATCCCATTCTGGAGGTAGGCAGTGATTCATGTAAACTCTCAGACAGGATGGAAGGGAAAGAGCTGGCCATGCAGTGTATAACACAGACTAAAATACCATATAGCTATGGTAAAAAGAGTGTGCGTATATATTGTTCTTTTTTTTTAACATTTGTCTTACTTGATTTCAGGGTCTACTTGCCTAATTCACATGGCAAAGCCATGAATGCATAATGAGAAAAGGGTCTGTTCTTTAGCCACTGTGTTGCAAAGCCTGATGCTGTTTAGACCTGAGAGTGACTGGCCTATACTCACCCAAATGGTTTCTATGCTTGAGGGAGGTTTAGAATCTGGATTTCCCTATTCTTGATGGGGCGTTTTGCCTAGCAGTCAAGAAGTTGGGCTTATCGACTGGAAGTTTGAGACCTGAGCACCATGCGACGGGGTGAGCTCCCATTACTTGCCCCAGCTCCTGCCCACCTAGCAGTTTGAAACATACAAATGCGAGTAGATAAATAGGTACCACTTCAGTGGGAAGATAACAAGAGTTCCATGCGCCTCGGCATATAATCATGCTATCCACAAAACCATGGAAGCATCTTTGGGCAACGTAGGCTCCCTAGAAACAAAAAAAGATGAGTACTGCTCCATAGAGTCGGACATGACTGGGCAAGGAAAACCTTTACTTTCCCCCCCTATTTTTAGTCTAGCATCTTAACCACACCTTGCGTATGTGTATGTGATTGGCTTTGCCTATGCATGTATTATTTATTTATTTGGTTATTATTAAGCCTATTTGTTCTTGTTGTGTTAGATAACAGAAAGTACTGTATACCTTGCTAGGTACTCTCAATGTGTTAAACCAAAACAACCAAATACACAAGCTTAGTGCAATGCAGGAATTTAATGCAATTGTGATTCAAAGTTATCTGTGAGAAACTACTGTTATCAACTTCTCATGATTTAGAAGAAATATTGGATTGAGTTTACATATCATGTGACGTATTTGTTTTCAGCATGTTGTAAGAATCTCTGTGGGTCTACTATACTTTATGATGAGGGTAGCCAGCCCACTGTTCTACAATTGTTGTATAATAATTGTTCATGTTGCCAAAATTCAGTGGCAAAATTGCTGACTCTCAAGAGGGATGAATTTTGGCAGAAGAAGTCCAAAATAACATTGGAAAATCTATGACAAAACATACTTGTTTCTACACTTTAAGTCCCCAAACAACTTTGAAAATGGTCTATGATGTTGAAATGTAATGAGAAAACGGCACATTGCAACTTTATTTCTGGAATGAAAACATTGCAATATTGCTGGAAATGGATTCACCAAATCTCTGGGAAGCAAATCACTCATCTCCAAATTCAATCCCCATCTAATTGTATCAAAAATACGGGATTGATCGCTCAACCTATGGGGATTTCACTGAATCACAGGTCACCTTTGGCAGATCACTGTTTGAACCATTATGGTGGCTTGACATTTAGAACTATCTTAAATGGTTCTTTCAACAGGCTTGGGGTCCCAGGGAAGTAGGGAGCTCCCAAGGCAGCTATCTGTGTACAGCTGTAGGTCCATAATCCCGCAGTCTTATTTATACCTGTGTTTTAAATGCCTTAAATTTTTTAATGGTTATATTATTTACTTGATTGCGTTTATTGTATGACGCTGAGGGTCAGGTATGTGAGATAAACGGCTATATAAATTTAATAATCTTTTCTGTACACTGAGAGCATATGCACCAAGACAAATTCCTTGTGTGTCCAATCATGCTTGGCCAATAAAAATTCTATTCTATTCTATTCTATTCTATTCTATTCTATTCTATTCTATTCTATTCTATTCTATTCTATTCTATTCTATTCTATTCTATTCTAAACAAAGGATGATTTCATCCAAATTAAAAATTAAAGGAGCAAAACACTCTTGCAAGGGGAAAGAAACCAACTCCGGTTCTATTTTTCCTGAAATGGAAAAGCGAGCATACATGTCACAAAGAAAAGGCTCTCCCGGCTAGGTTTTTCACACTCTTTCCCCCAGGTTTTCAATCTTTTCTGCCTTCGTGCACACAGCCTAGAAGCCACCCCGAATCAATAAGGCAACGGCCAGCGCAATGCTCCATAATCATCTCTTTCTGGGCATCCCATTCCTCGGGAGGCACCCGGAAAGTTGTCCAGGCCCCTGCTTTCCTCTAGCCCCATCGCAGGAACTTACCGGGCTCCATGCCCAAGCGAGGCGCGCCGCTTTAGCAGACTTTCAATCCCGAGGCGGCTGTAAACCGCAGCGCCGGAGCGCCGATGCCCATCTCGGAGTCACTTTCCGTCCAAATTCTTGCGGCCTTTTGTGTTGCCCCGATAAGCATGGTGGGAAGTGTAGTCTGGAAAGCGAAAAAAAACGGGATGCCGCGAAAAGGCCCTCTGGGTAGTGTAGTTCTGCGTTGCCCAATTAACTAAGCAAGGGTACCAATACAACATTGCACTTTGCAGAGATGGGGTATCCTAGTATTAGGGATCCTATTAGGGGAAGATGATGGTGGTAATGATAGTGAAACGAGGAACTTGGGGACAAAGACCCATCTCAGCAAGCCGGTCTCCCAAAAACTGCAAAACTCGCTTGTCAGATCTCTCCCCCCAAAAAAGCCACTTTATAACAGAGAACCTTCCTTGCAGTCATTTAGAAAATTCCTTTTCTAACCTTTTCAGCATCAGCAAACAACAATTTGCCTTTTTTAAAAACGAGGAATGCCAATGACTTTTAAAAAATAAAGGAATAGAAGACAGTGTGGGGAAAGAATATTGAAATGAAAGCATATTTAATGATGTTAATTTTCTTTTCTTTAGGTATATTTTATGTATATTCAGGGTGTATCAAAAGTGAAGCCCTATAAACAATGTTCCACAGTATATAAAGTACAGTACATGAAATTCATCACATTTCTATATTGCCCTTGTCACCCAAGTGACTTTGGGCAGCTTACAATACAAACGTGTCAGAATAGAAAAGCATAACTCAGAACAAAAACATAATTAAACGGTAGGTTACAGCAGATGTTCAAATTGTTTGGCATTTTCTTCTAAACACTGCCTTATTGGTTGGATGCATTGTTACTTATTTGTAACTTACTTATTTGTAACATGCATGACCTTGAAATATTCCTAACTACAGAACAGTAACATTTCCTCTGAAAAAAATAATAAAATATATTGTGATTAGATCTCCCCCTCCCTCCCTCACACACACACATACTCTCTCTCTCTTTCTCTCTCTCTCTCTCTCTCTCTCTCTCTCTCTCTCTCACACACACACACACACACACACACACACACACACACAAACACACACACACATTGTGTGTCATTCGGTTGTTTTTGACTCCTAGCAACCACATACTCCCAGTAGATAAGATTTTCTCCATAATCTAAACCTAACCTGGTGCGCTCATTATCATGTTTATCCCTTGTTGCTGGTCATCTTTTTCTCTTTCTTTCCACCTTTTCCAGCATCAGAACCTTCTCCTAAAAGTTGGATCTTGGCATAATGTGTCCAAAATATGTGTGTGCGTGTGCAGATGTGTGTCAGTCTGGTGTGTTTATACTGTATATTGATTGCAATGGGCTGTATGAATTTGCATATGGGTTTTGCAGCCTCTGAAGGGAATCTTGTGAAAGAAAAAAAGTTTCAGCACTGAGTTCTAGGAGCCTGAGGTGTAAAAAAATTCACTTTCAAAAACAGGACAAAGCACGAAAAGAAATAAGATACGATCTTAAATACCTTTTTCCTCTCAAAGTTCATCTGCTGTGAGAGCTTATGCTAAATGTCTTCTAGTGATTATTTTCGTCATTTTGGAATGTGACATCCAAGGAAAAATCTACAAACATACATTGATAAGGTGATTTATTTGGTTAGCAAAATGGAATATAGATCCAAAACCTGTAGGATCCAGTTTTAAGGAAGATGACTCTAAGCAGTGTTTCTCAACCTTGGAAGCTTGAAGATGGGTGGACTTCAACTCCCAGAATCCCCCAGCCAGCGCTGCTGGCTGGGGGATTCTGGGAGTTGAAGTCCACCCATCTTCAAGCTACCAAGGTTGAGAAACACTGCTCTAGAGCTCTCTACCTCAACTTGATGTGAGCCATTTATAATAAAATCGTTGTGTATCTGCGGTGGAAAAGCAGGAAGTAATGTTGCATGATCTGCTCTCGTCCCATGTGCACACATTTCGAGCATTATGGGGGTTATATTCCAGAACTGAGGCTTGCACAATTTAAAAAATTCTTGAAAAACGATGAAGCAAGATTAAGTGCGGAGTCTAATGAGGTGTACTCAGGGCAGAATGGAAAAGTGAAGAAAAACAAAATATAGTAAAGAAAACACTCCTATAACGATCTCCTCGTCTCCTTTATTCCCACCGTTGTTGCCTGAGCTGCAAATGATCGAACTAGCTAGCCCTTTGGAAAAATAAAGAACGACAGTATTCATTTATGGTATTTTGCTTCTAAAAAGTAAAACGAAAAGAAAAAAAAATTACACTGCGCCCAACGTGGGGCTCGAACCCACGACCCTGAGATTAAGAGTCTCATGCTCTACCGACTGAGCTAGCCGGGCTGTTGGGAAAGTTCTTTTCCAAAACTTTACTTAACATAAAATGTATTAATTCTGTATTTCTGAGTTCGTTCTGTTATACTGTACTTGTACTATACTTTACTATTGTACTACTACTGTCTCGGTAGATGATGTGAATCTTGACCAATATTGCCTTCTTTGGAAAATTGCTTCGAAGTTTAGGATGCAGCGTAAAATCAGCAAAAGACTATTGGAGCATTTTGTTCTGAATTACCATGAATCATTATATACATTATGGGAAAGAAGAATTTCCATTAAAGTATAGGCATCCGAACTATTGTGTTTTTAAGTTTATGTAAAAATGAAAGAAAAGAACATAGCTGTTTCTGCCCGGTTTCGAACCGGGGACCTTTCGCGTGTGAGGCGAACGTGATAACCACTACACTACAGAAACCCGCTGCTTCCTGCCCTTCCCCTATAACCTACAACACTTTAGTGCTGGAACTAAGCCCTTCGCAAAATGTTTTTTGTTTTCTTGTAGTTATGGTCAGCTCCCAGAGCGAATTGATAGATACTTTTAAAAGTATCCTGCAAACCAATTCTGGGAAGCAACCAGCCAAGATGGAATATAGAGGCTATAATCATCTTTATTAAGTCTCCAATAAAATCTGCAGGTACCCACAAGTACTATATCAAATATAAACAAGCTATTGCTCTTCTCTGGCAACATGCCTATTTCTGTAGGATCAGAGTGTTCAGTTCCATTTTATTTTTTTATTCTATTTACAGGCTTTATTGGGCACTGATATATTTCTAATACAATAAATGCAGTAGAATAGAATAGAGTAGAGTAGAGTAGAGTAGAGTAGAGTAGAGTAGAATAGAGTAGAACAGAATTTTTTTATTGGCCAAGTGTGATTGGACACACAAGGAATAATTAATATTGTGATATTCAAGTCTAAAATACATGTGAATGTAGGAAGTTAGCACCCACCCCTTTCCTGGAAGAATGAAATATTTTAGGAAATATTAAAAAGGCAGAATATTATGTTCCCCTGGTTGAGAAATGGAGAAACATGTTTTAAAGACAAAGCAAACCCCATCTTCCTGCCTCCCCCCCTTTGTTAATGGACCAGAGGCAGAAACTCAATCTTTGACAATAGGACCCATCTGCAACACAATAGCAACAGAGACTAACACAATGGGACTCATCTAGGACAGAAACTCACCACATGGCACATGGGAAGATTACATCAGCCAGCAAGGACCCCAACCCCCTGGGAGTCTGACAACCAATCAGGATACTCTTTCGGGGCCCCAGGAAGTTCAAAGTCAGAGAAAGCATAAAACCCGGGGACTCGCTGTATCTCGTCCCTTTTCTGTTCAGGAACTCAAGCCATGTGATCCTGTCCACCATTAAACCATCTTTTCAAGCAGTCTCCATGTTTCCAGTGTCTTTTTCCCCACTTGGAGCCGAACCCAGAAGGATATTTCTTCCTACATGAAAAAATAGGTTAAAATAGGCAGCATTAGTAGAACAGTGATTTATAAAGAGTTTTTCATAAATTGACCGGATCCACTGGGCTTACGATACATAAGGGAGGGGGAATAATTAATTAATAATAAAATTAAAATGCCTTTTTTCCTCCTGAAAGTGCCAAAAAATATGTTAAATTTTCAAAGCACATACAAATAGTCCTTGACATACAATTTGTTTAGTGATCATTCAAAGTTACAACAGAACTGAAAAAAAATGACTTATGGCTGTTTTTCACACTTACTACGATACTGTTGCAGCATCCTGTCACATGATCAAAATTCAGATGATTGGCAACTGGTTCATATTAATGACGGTTGCAATATCCCAGGTGTCAGGTTTCAATGTCATCTCAAATAAATTGCACTCCCAGACAATTAATCTTTGCTGAAATATTCCATTTATTGAGAATAACAATCTGATACCAACTCTGTGCAGCCGATACTAAGCCTTTGACCCCCAAAACCTTCCCTTTCCGTTCCCCAATTCTCATCTTCTTATTGGCCATCTTCCAAGTCACTCTTCCCAGCTCCAGCCTCCAACCCCAGGAATGTCCCCCTCCCATCCTATCTCCTCGGAGACATTATCTACAGAGCAAATAAATAGGTTAAAAGTCAAGCCTCTTCTCCGTCTCTTTATGGCAGCATTTGAATGCTGACACCAGGGTCATGTGATCCCCTTTTGCAATCTTCTGACCAATAAACTCAATGTGGAAGCCAGATTCATTTAACAACCATATTATTAACAACTACAATGATTCACTTAAAAATGGTGGCAAGAAAGGTCATAAAATGGGGCAAAACTCACTTAACAAATGCCTGTTAGCAACAGTGAAATTTTGGGCTCAATTGTGGTCACAAGTAGAGGACTACCTGTCCATCTATATTTGTCTAGAAGGGCTTATATGCCATTCAAGCCTAAAACTTTACAATTCCTGTTGCAATACAAGCTTGCAGTAAAACAGGCATGTCATGATAATCATACATCAAGACGACACTACACTACCTCACTTCCATATTCTCAATACCCCTTGCAACAACATCCAGAGATATTCATACTATGTAATTAGTATTTGGAATGTGACAATTTTGTTCCTTCAACCTGAAACAACGTTGAAAGGCAGCATGCCAAGATTGTTGTACATATCATTAAAATATAATATGCTTTATTTCCATTTTTATTCATAATAATGGTCAGATAATATAATATACTACTACTTAGTGAAGAGAAGGACCAGGGGAGACATGATAGCTATCTTCCAATACTTGAGGGGCTGCCACAGAGAGGAAGGGGCCAAGCTGTTTTCCAAAGCACCTGAAGGCCAGACAAGGAATAATGGATGGCAACTGACCAAGGAGAGATTCAACCTAGAAAGAAGGAGGAACTTTCTGACAGTGAGAACAATCAGCCAATGGAAGAGCTTGCCTTTGGAAGTTGTGGGAGCTTCATCACTTGAGACTTTCAAGAAATGATTGGACTGCCATTTTGTCAGAAATGGTGTAGGGTCTCCTGCTTTTGGGGGGGGGGGTTTGGACTAGATGACCTATAAGGTCCCTTCCAATTCTGTTAATCTGTATCTGTATCAAGATCTGCCTCCATATGAACACCTATTGATGTGATTGTTAAGAATCAACATTAACTTTGTAGGACATAGTCAACCCATCTGCCTTAATATATGTGCCTTGTTCAAAAAATGGTGAAGGGAGATGAAATTTTAAAAAGAGAAAGATTTTGCCACCTAGATTTCTCTCTTCCACGTTTTCTTGCTCATCTTCCGTTTTTTGCTTTGTTGTCACATGCTACAACTTTAAGGAGACGTAATTGCCTTTATCTGCTAAATGAGTTGTTCTAGGATTAGGGAAAACCAAGTATAATACATAAAAAAATGTTTATACAAGAAGTTGTCTTTAAAAGTCAAACATAAATCTGTAATCCAAAGATAAAACTTTATTCGGAAATTTACCACTGGAAAGAGGAGGAAGAAGAGGGGGAGGAAAGGAGGGGAGGAGGCCGAAGAAAAAGGCGGAGAGGAGGAGGAGGAGGAAAAAGAAGAAGGAATGGAGCAAAAGCGTAGTATGCAATAACTATGAGCAATTGGAAGAACTTTTTAGGACAGGGGTCTCCAACCTTGGCAACTTTTAGACTTGTGGACTTCAACTCCCAGAATTCCTCAGCCAGCTTTGCTGTCCCAGAATTCCTCAGCTTTGCTAGCTGAGGAACTCTGGGAGTTGAAGTCCACAAGTCTTAAAGTTGCCAAGGTCGGAGACCCCTGTTTTTGGGGGGGTTTTTCGAAAATAACAGCGCTCCCGTTGTTCAGCGCTCTCGAAAGTGGAACCCTCCGCAATCATAGAGACTAGAGACTATAATATAAAGACTAGAGACTATTATAGAGACTATAATAATGATAGTACAGAGCGCACCCAGACTTCCGGTGCCTTTTGTCGGAAACCTTGTAAAGCCGGATCTTCCGGCGTGAGTGTGACCATAGCGACGTCCGACATGGAAACCTCGGGGTTGTCAAAACCCTTATGGGCTTCTTCTTCTTCTTCCATTGGGCTCGTTTAAAGCGCCGCGTCCTTGGCCTTCCGCCCGTGGCTGCGGGCCGCGGAAGCCCAACGGGGGCGGCAGGCAGATCTCCGGGCGCGAAACTCAATCCGGCGCATTCCTTAGGGACACCAGCGAAGGGGGCGGGGGGGGGGGAGAGAGAGAGAGAGAGAGAGAGGGAGGGAGGGAGGGAGGGTGCCGTACCATAGAGAGGAGCCGGCCTAGAACGCCCTCTCGGGCTTTCCCTTTCACTTCCGGCGTGAGTGGGGGGGGAGGGAGGAAGGTGATAGTTTTGATTGAGTTCGGTCGGTGGGGGGACGGGCGGAAGGACTGTCAGACTGTCTCCGGCGGTTGTGACTCTTGAGGGAGAGCGAGGAAGAGGAGGGCGCGAGCTCTTGGGGAGCAGGGAGGGGGGCCTCGCAGGACCGGCATATCCCGGGCTTGGCCGAGCAGGCTGCGGGGGCCGAAGAGAAGCGAGCGGGTGTGCCGTCGCCTCCTCCCGAGTATCTTTGCGGAGGGAACTTGCGGGCGGCTAGCAAGCAGGGAAGGGGGACTGGAAGCCCTGGTAGGGCCGAGGGACACACTCGGCCTGTCGGCGTTTCTTCTAGTCGTTCGGGGCGTGGAGGCCTCATGGCAGCAGCAGTAGTAGCTGCGGGGGGCTCCGGCGGCCCTCCGAACCCTGTGGCGACCCTCCACGAGGAAGCCGTCTGTGCCATCTGCCTGGATTACTTCATAGACCCGGTGTCCATTGGATGCGGCCACAACTTTTGCCGCGTGTGCATCACTCAGCTTTGGGGTTCGGGTGACGACGAAGAAGGCGACGAAGTGGCAGCCTCTGGCTCGGAGGGGGAGGCGGATGATGCGGGGGGGATCGATGACCTGGGGCCCGAGGAAGACGGGGATTACGACGACAACGACCTGGAGGACAATGATTATTTAGGCGATGATATGGGCGACGAGGAAGAGGATGAGGATGAGGATGATGATGCATCCAGGGAGGAGGAGTACGATGATGAAGATGACGATGCCTGGGACGATGATGACAGAGAGTACTGGGACCAGGATATCTGGGATGCTATGGAGAATGATTTGTTTTTTGATAATTACGATGAGGATGAGGAAGTGATGGATGAAGAGCCAGAAGAAGAGGCGGAATATACAGTGCCGGCAACTCCACCTACTCCGCAACGGCAGTCTTTCACTTGCCCTCAGTGCCGCAAAACTTTTCCTCACCGCAATTTCCGACCCAATCTTCAGCTGGCCAATATGGTGCAGATCATCCGACAGATGCATCCACAACCGCTGAAGCCTGCCATTACGTCAGCTGATGTGGTGGAGATGGCAGCAGCAGGGGATTCCTCCCAGGCGCCATCTACTTTAGCTGCAAGCCATGCTCCAAGAGCCCTATGTGAGAAACATCAGGAGCCACTTAAGCTCTTTTGTGAGGCAGATGAAGAGCCCATCTGTGTAGTGTGCAGAGAGTCACGAAGCCATAAACACCACAGTGTTATGCCACTAGAGGAAGTTGTGCAAGAATATAAGGTATGGAATGCAACCAGATGGTGTAAATGCTAGTGTGTAATCTTGTTAAATTGGAGCCTTCTGTGTTATAAAAGCGTTTATAGTATTATAAATTTTGCCAGGCTTTGACAAACATTAGTGGTGTTCTAGTATAAATATAGAGTCCCTGCTTTGCCTATAGAAAAACCCCTGGGTGATATGTTTATGCAAATACGTAAATATAAATAGATCAATAACAGATACTCTTTTGAAAATTCTCTTATTTAGCTGCCCTGTAATTTTCTGTCAAAAACAGTATATAGTTCATTTTCCCCTTTAACTGTAGAAGCTACAAATTTAGGTCATTTAAGAGAGAGATGGGATTTTGTAGAAGCTGTATTGTAAAAATAGGAAATCTGTTTGCATCGGAGGTATCCAAATACAGTGTGGGAACTATGTTACCAGGACATGAGGATTTAATACTTATTTCTCTGAACATTGGATCTGAACTTCAAAAAAGTTTCTGCCAGCTGCTGTTTTTATGAATGTAGAACATAAATACAATTAAGTTGTGCCATTCTAGTTATTCTGGTTTTTTTTAAGGCTAAACTCCAGGGCCACTTGGATCCATTGAAAAAGAAACTGGAGTCAGTTCTGAAGCAGAAATCAAGTGAAGAGGAGAAGATAACAGATATCAAGGTAACTTCAATATTCCCTTAATTCTCTTACATTTCCAGTCAGTCTCTTGTTTGAAGGATCACCTTATTCTTAGTGTATATTTTTATTAATGAAGTTTGGTGAAGAGGAAAATGTCTTGGTCTTAAGAACGGATGGTTGTCTTTGCATTAAGAAAATGATTCTTTTGGGATTATCCTGAAGTCAAGGATTTAGAGAAGTAGAAATCTCAGATTCCTAACTGACATACCCAGGATTCTATCTGAATTTTAGAGGCCTGGTTTTAACTATAAAGTATATAGATGGCTTTATCTGCCAGTCATGAGAATTGTGCAATCCCATTCTTCTAAATATATCTCAGAGGATCTGCTGATATTACCTCTCAGTCTGAGGATATATGGGTCAATCAGTATTAGAATTGGTCTCGTCTTCTAATTTCTTTAGTATTCTTCTTGGTCTAAACAGAGATGACGTTAAGTAGAATTTCAGGTTCTGCCTAGGACAATGCTTAAAATAGTTGAAATCAGCAGAGCTCTCTGCAGAGTCATTTTTATTTCTTTTCTTGTAAACTGTATAATGATTGGGATTGTTTTATTGATTTAAAACATTCATACAACATTTATGGAGAAAGGATTTTAATGAATTCAATGAGGGTTGAATTATTTCTTGTGATTTTGCCTCAAGCATGAGTTTAAAAGTGGGAAAAGATTTTCTGTCTTTCCACCACAGATGGGTACAGATACGCGTTTGCCAGTTGTATAGATTGGTATGATTGCTGTTGTTTATAAAACCAGGCAGGATTGTCTGGTCCTGCTGCCTGCTAAAGAAGCTGACATAGATTTAATGTTCTGTGCCATAAAGTGGCACAGTCCCAAATCTTGGCTGTGTACCCTCTCAGTATTGCCTTCTTGTTCCTTTCTTCATCTGCCTCAGAACAAGATGAAACTTGATATGAAAGAGTTTGAGTCAGACTTTGAGCGGCTGCATCAGTTCCTGGTTGGAGAGCAAGCTATGCTGCTTCACCAGTTGGAAGATCGCTATGAGATACTACTGGCCAGCCAGAGTAGCAACATCTGTCACCTGGAGGAGCAAGGTGCTGCCCTAAGCCGTCTTATTGCAGAAGCAGAAGACAAGAGCAAGCAAGATGGTCTGCAGCTGCTCAAGGTAAAATCTCTTTCCCCAGTTGCCCGGATTCCTTTTTGTGACTGGTCCCAAGCACACCTGCTTGTTATATATAATTATAATAATTAAGAACAAACACAAAGATATAAGCCCTCTGATTGCTTGATCTGTTAAAAATAAGAATTTACCCTGTGGAATATACATTGCTTTAAAACCTATCTGGCTGGTTATCTAAATCAAGCATGATTTTAACAATCCTGATGGTAGAATACGAGCATAGCAATGATCTAAAAGACATGCCTAAAGAACAGCAATGTTGACATTTAGCCTTGAGAGACTCAGAGAGTAGATTTTGAATTTAGAACCCTCAGATTGCATTATTGACATTTGGCAGCTGAATTTTGGCAGCCTGATTTCCGACTGCTTTTCAGAGATAGTTAAGGGTAGTAGCGAGAGTAATTTGTTTTCCAAAAATGTCCCACTTCCATTATTTCTAGCCTAACGAAAGGGCCCAAAATATGGCATAATTAAATAGCCTTTACAAAAAGTCCGACCTCTCGGTATTTCCCATCTTTATTTCAGGAGCATGTCTGGGCATCTTATCAACATCTCTTACTGTATTTGAACACTCAACTGTTTAGTAGGAAATGGTCTATAACATGAATACTAAAATGCCTGTGGATTTTAAGGAATTTTTTTCAGTTGTGTAGGACAATTTCCTACAATGATTGTTTCTCAAGTTGCAAATGTGTTGAATTTAGTACATGTGATACATTATATGTTTGAAAACTGGAGTCCCAAATGAATAATATATTTGGGGTTTGTAGATATTCAGATATTCACTTTGGAAGGGGATTTGACTAATATTCTGTTCAACTGGACAGAACTGGAACTCGGAAATCTGTTCGGATCATTGCATTGAATTAGATGCCCCACACATTAGTTTGTATGATTTGGATGGTATTACACACATGTAGAAATGGCTTTTTTTTTTTTAGATCTGTGTTTGAATCAAAACAGGTTGGTTAGGAGGCAAGAGCTATTAAATGTGGGAGATAACAAAAAATCATTTCCATGCTAATTCATAGAGCAGGTAAGTCTTTTCCAAAGCTGGAGCAGTTCTGGTGACAGAAGAGGGCTGAGAGCCATAAAGATTTTCGGGGATCCTCTCAGCCTTCCATAAGGCCTTAAAGAAATGGGGGGTCCAGAGGTGTAACCGAGCCTATGCATTTGTTATGTTGATTTATGATTTGAATTTCTTTTTATCCTGTCTGCTGCTTCTGGGTGTTTTTCTGTTCTTTTTGTTTCTTATTCTTTCTTTTCATATTGTCAGCTACCAAATTTGAGATGAGCAGCCATAGAGAGAAAGAAAGAAAGACTGGCTGGCTGGGTCCCCATGATTTATTGATTAATACCTATAAGTCTTATAAGAAGTTCATAAACGATGCTCAAAGTGTGCAGGCCAGTTTCCCAGGGGAGGGCAGGAATGCTGATTATGTCAACAGTCTACTGCTTCTGAGCACCATGAGAAGCACTAAGTTAGGTGTCTGTTAAGCTTAGGAAAGGTGGAAAGAGAACTTCTAGATTACAGTTTGTAGGAGGTATTTATTTAAATAATTTATACTTAATCCTCTCACCAAAGACATGCTGGATGACATATAAAGATTTTATTTTTTAAAAAAAAATCGCCAAATTCACAGTTTATAAAATCAGGATATAGTATAAGGAGAGCACTTAAGACATGGCTTTTTCCCAAGTGTTGGGATAGTGTGAGGTTAAAGTGGAAGATAACGTGTGGATTACCTCAGGGAAGTATGGCAGTAGCATGTTTTTTCTATTTTTTGATGGTTGGTTTTATTCTTTTTTATTTCCATTATGTACATGTTGTTTTATGTTTGATTATAAGCCACCCAGAATTTGATTTAGGATGGGGGTCTGCAACCTTAAGTACTCAAAGAGCCATTTGGACCCGTTTCCCACAGAAAAGAAAACACCGGGAGCCACAAAACCTGGGTGGGCATGGCCAATTCGATGTCACACACTTCCACCAGTCACATGACATCCCCCCCAGTCATGTCTATCCAGCCGGTCATTAGGGCAGAGAACCAGTTGTTAAAAAACACCGGGAACCACAAAACTCTTTTGACATATCTCTCTCCCCTCCCTCCCTCCCTCCCTCCCTCCCTCCCTCCCTCCCTCCCTCCCTCCCACTCTCTCTGTATCTCTGTATCTCTGCCCTGGCCGCTTCTCCATCCCCCGTTGCCCTTCTCAGACCAGGCAAGGAGTGACGGAGAGGGGAGGGCGAGGGACGGGGCCAGCTAGTGGTGGGATCACCTGACAGGGAGCCACAGCAAAGGGCCCAAAGAGCTACATGAGCTACAGCAGTTTCATACTAAGAAGGCAATCACCTGTTTAAAGTGAATCATCCTGATATGCAATATATCTAGCCATACAGCCATACAGCGTCAAGGATCTGGGTAGCATCAGTCACATTCAAGCCAGGAAGGCTGAAAAGTAGTATTTATTCAAGGAAAGCTTTTTGACAACAAACACAAGATTTGGAACCCCAAGAAATCATACACACACATCCAAAAAACCAAGAAAACCCTTTCCAGAAAAAGCCCACAGGAAATTGTACAGAAAATTGGTTGTCTTCTTTCAATCTATTTGTGCTGTTTTATAACATTTGGTGTAGAGCATCCTAACCTCTTTTCTTCTTTTTCCCTAGGATTTCAAAGGCACTTTAGTCAGGTTGGTTGAATTTCTTTTGGTTATTTCTGGTTTACATTCCTGAAATTTGTGCTTCACTGTTAGCCAGGTTGTATCTGAAAGTCTCTTTAGAATTTAAGGGCTTTTCACAAATACCTTTGAGCCAATTCTGCAAATGACAGGTTGAATACAGAATATCTGGAAATCTCATCATATTGTCTTGTCACTTGGTTTGAGTTAGTATTAGTTGAGGGATTTGTACTAATTTCCCATCAACAGAAAGACACACACCTCAAAAAAATGGTATGGAAACTTGGGATAGATCAACTTGTTTGAAGTTAAATAGCACTGAGGTTGCTTAATGCATGTATGGCAGTTTGCCTGGGAAACCTAGATCCATTTATTTATGCTTGGTCATGAGAGAAAAGTATATGTGGCAGTATCTTAATAGTTTCAGCTCAAAAGATTGTGTAACTGATAACATGCAGCTATAATTATTTTACTGAGTCTAGCTGCTGTATCTATTAGACTACATTAAAACATCATTAGCAAAGTTAATTTAAGAAGCTAAAACTGTGGCTTTCCAAAGATTTTGTTAGAATATTTACTGGAAACCTGCTCACTTATATCTTTTCTGTAAGTAAGGACCATCCAGAAAATGCCTAGCTAATCTAGGATCCAGGGGAATTGCAGTGTTTCGGTACTGCTCTCTATTGTGGTCAAGGGTGGTATTTGTGGCTGGTTTGTTAATGTGGTTTGTTAATGTGATACACCTGACAGTAGCCTGCTAATCAACTGATCACAGTCCTTTCTGACTCTTATTGGGAACAGAATAAGTAGGTCCAGTGAAAAATCTTCATATGCATGTGCCCAGAATGGCTTCATCCTGTTGCAATAGCAATAGCAAAGGAACTTAAGACTTATCTACTACTTCATAATTCTTTACAGCACTCTGGAGGGTTTACAATGTCAGCATATTGCCCCCAACAATCTGTGTCTTCATTTTACTGACCTCAGCAGGATGGAAGGCTTAAGTCCTGTCAAGATTGAACTTAAAGCGTTGGGCAGAGTTTGAATGCAATACTGCAAATAGATTTGATGAGGGCCAACAAATCTTCCCCATGTTTTTTTTTTATTATTCTCCTACCATTTTAATGAATTAATCTGCTTGCTTCTTGTCCATTTCTGTGTGAAAATAATATGGAGAACTTACACAAAGAAGAGGGAGTCAAACTGTTCTCCAAAGCACCTGAGGGTAGAACAAGAAGCAATGGGTAGAAACTAATCAAGGAGAGAAGCAACTTAGAACTAAGGAGAAATTTCCTGACAGTTAGAACAATTAATAAGTGGAACAACTTGCCTGCAGAAGTTGTGAATGCTCCAACACTGGAAATTTTTAAGAAGATGTTGGATAACCATTTGTCTGAAGTGGTGTAAGGTTTCCTGTCTGGGCAGGGGGTTGGACTAGAAGACCTCCAAAGTCCCTTCCAACTCTGTTATTTTATTCTGTTCTAAATAGAGAAGTACTACTGTAGCAGCAGAGTTACCCTAGGAATAGACTTATCAGGTCTCACCTAGTATGTTGCATTTTCTGTTCTTACGCAATGCTTTTCTTGCTGGTTGCCATTTATCTCGTCTTACATGTTTGCTCTCTATATGGTCCCTTTGTCAGGTGTGAGAACATCACATTCCAAGATCCAGAAATGGTGCCAGTGGACACAGGAAAGAAATACCGGAACTACTTCCTTATAGATGTTTTAATGAGGAAGATGGAGAAGGTCTTTAGCAAAGCACCTCAAGGTAAGGAGGTAACTGAGCTGATTTTCTCCTGCAGTTAGACATGCAGAGAAAAATACATTTGATCCTAACCATGTTGTAAGGACTTGCCTCTCCTCTCTCTTCAAGAAAGCAGAACTATCACGCCCTCGTTGGAGTCTGAATCTGCAGCAGAAGATGAGCTGGAACAAAAACTGACAGCAAATGAGAGGGCAGCTCCGTTGGCCTTGGAAGAAACTGGGGAAGGGCAGAGTCAGTCCAGGCAAGGCTGTTCGGAATTAGTTAGGCCTGCAGGCAGGGAGGAGAGGCAGAGCTCAAGATGGGGAGTAAGAACCACCCTCTCCTGATGCAAGGGCTCAGAGAGTGCAGAGAAGGCATGATCAGTGCAGATGGAGCAGGCCATGCGCGAGGAGAGTGCCCCACCCAGCTTCACCAGGCACACGTGGGGAATGAGACTTAAGGAGATGCCGTGGGGAGAGGCATTTGTCGGGAACAAACGCTGAGTTCCTGAATTGTTGTATGCCAACATTTGAACTTGCCAAGAATCCTTGCATTCCTTGTTGGTGTTCTAGGCCAGGGGTGGGCAATTGTGGCTCTTTTACAACCTGTGGACTTCAACTCCCAGAATTCCTGAGACAGCTTAGCTTAGCTGTCAGGGTTCCAAATAACACCCCCAACAAAAGATGACTCTGAGGCTTGAAGTTCCTCAAAGTTCCATTTTATTAGAGATGTCATATTGGCACATCTGGGAAAACCCGAATCTGAAAGTTTCCAGGTTTTCCCCACCCAAAAGAAAGTCCCTTCCCCTGCACCCACATGTCCATCACATGATCCAATCAATGCATCATCCCAACTGGAGATGCCTCTCAGTCACGCCACTCCAGGTGCAGGCTGAACGTCCTTGACTCCCAGAGAAAAGAATGTTATTATGGCTAGATATCTCTACAACTCCATGCAATCCTCCTTCCCAGTTTCCCACAGCACTAATTGTGATAGCCCTGAAGATCCAAAGAAAAAGAAGGCCTCCAGGGCTGACAGGCTGCCCCCGCCCCCCAACCAATGATCGTGTCCTGCAATGAGGAACATGGGTTAATTCAATAGTTCCTAACCACCTCTCTCTATTCCCCCCCACCCCCAGAGGACCCTTTGGCTTATCAGGGAATTTGTCATGGAATTGCTTCACTAATCTGTCGGTCTTTACATCCCAGCTTTTAACCCAAGTAGCCTCAAACAAAGGGTACCCTTTCCAATGAACTAAATACTGTACCTGACCTCTATACAATCTAGAGTCTAGGATTTTCTTAACCTCATAATGGGTTTCCCCTTGCACCACTGTAGGCTTGGGCGCCGGTCGGGTCTGTGGCCTCAACCTTGAACCGACTGCTGGCTTTAGCAAACTGCAGTGAAAGACAGGATGCACTTTCCCTAGTATGCATGGGAGGTTAAGCTGAACTGTCACTGGGTTAATTACTTTCACTATTGGAAAAGGTCCTAGAAACTTAGGTCCCAGCTTTTTATTGGGCAACTTCAATTTTATGTATTTAGTTGATAGGTAAACTCGATCTCCCACACAGAAGGGGGACTGGAGAGATCAGTGTTTGTCCGTTTGTTTTTTATACGCCTCAGTGGCTTCCCTCAGCACTTTTTTGGTGTCTTCCCATCCCTTCTTTAGCGACTCCATTTAGCTAGAGTCATGGAGGAAGGTGGTTCTCTGGGCAGCTCGGGCATGTACTGCGTTGTTGTAAGCCACTTCTGCGAACAGCAGCAGGTCTGCCCAGTTCTTTTGCTGGTAATCCACATAACATCTTATATATTGCTCCACCATTGCGTTCGCTCGTTCCACAGCTCCATTTGTACTCAGAAAGCCAAGCTAAGTCCCTGAGTAGACCCGACCGATTTCAGGAACTCACTCCAGAACTTAGTGGTAAATTGGACGCCTTGCTCTGAGATTATCCGGTGGGGCACCCCGTGCAGCTGGTAAATCTGCTTGATAGACATTTTTGCCAGTTTCTTGCTGAGGGTAATCCCGAGCAAGCAATAAAGTGGGCTTGCTTGGAAAACAAGTTGATTACCGTCCAAATGACTGTATTCCCTCCACTCTCTGGGAGCTCCACTATAAAGTCCATTGTGATTTCTTCCCAGGGCCAGCTGGGGTTAGCCACTTGTTGTAGGAGTCCAGGAGGTTTCCCTGGTCTCATCTTCATGGTTGCGCAAGTGGCACAGCGTTTTACGCAGTCCTCTAAGTCAGCCTTTATCATTGGCCACCAAAACTGTCTTTTGGGCAGGTGCAGAGTTTTCAAGAAGCCGAAATGGCCTGCCAGTCGTGAGTCATGGCTGCGCTGTAAGACTTCCAGCCTCAAGTTGGTAGGAACATATAGTTTAGACCCTTTCCAAGCTAGTCCATCTCTCATGGTTAAAACATCTTTGTTGTCTGTAAGCCATTGGTCGGCTGGGAGCGCTGATTTCAGTGCAGCTGTCAGTTTGTCTTGCATGGGATCGGGTTGGCGTCTGGCTTGGCCCTTAATGGTGACTTGCGCTGCTTGTTGTAAGTGGGGGATGATGGCGTGGACGACTTCTTCCCTCTGACTATCGACTTCCTAGAAACATGGGAGCATTTGGGGAGCTTTTGGAGCAATAAAGAGGTTGTTTGAACTGCCAGCTGTTTGTGTTATCTCTGTGCCAGGCCCTGAGCCATCACAAGAACTCTTGAAGCAGGCATTATTTCAAAAGGAAACTTATTGAGAGAAAGTGATAGCAAGTAAAGCAAGGCAGGATCTGAAGTTCCCGCTTAAAACCATTAGGGAGGGGTTTTCTGCAATGTTTAACTGGACCATTCCCACCCTATTGGCCTTCTGAAAAACGGTGAAGACCTGGTTTTTCCGGCAGGCCTGGGGCCGTTGATCTCGCTCTTGCGATCCAGCGAGATCCGGCCATGAATGGTGTGGATGAGTTTAATGTTTTTAATGTTTTTAATTTTTAAATGTTTTTTATAATGATTTTAAATGCATTGTGAGCCGCCCTGAGTCTTCGGAGAGGGGCAGCATACAAATTGAATTAATAAATTGAATTAATAAATAATAATAATAAATTAATAAACCTATGTCCAGTCTGAGATGAGCCAATCTACAGGTGCGAAGTTGTGAGAACAGCTCAAGCTGAGAAGGTTATAAGCTGTTCTCAGGTGCCTGCTTTGCCCATTCTTTCGGAGCTGAGACAAAGCAAATGGCCCCAGGCCAATCCCGCCTCCTCCCTTTCACAAGCAGGTACATCAAAGTGACAGGTAGACCAGAAACAGGAAAGAGTTTTGTAAAGGAGCATCCAGGGCTCTCCTCCCTGCCAGAATGGCAGTGTCCCAATAGGGATCTAAGGGACCTGACAGATGTATACATCCATTGTGCAATGGAAGCTAAGAATTTATTTATTGTAAAAATGTCATTAGAAGAGGAATAGAAACTGTGCAGAAATAGCAATTCATATAATTCATGCTGTGAAAGCCTTTTCTTTTTATAGACTTCTACCCCAGGGTTTTGCAGGAGTTCAAATAGATGAGTGTTTCTCAAACTTGGCAAATGCTGGCTGGGGAATTTTGGGAGTTGAAATCCACATATCTTCAAACTTTGAATAACACTGTTACACAGACCAAAGTTTTGCTCCCTACTTAAACTGTTTTTGTCTTTTTTCTCTTACAGCGGATTTGACTCTGGACCCTGAAACAGCTCATCCACGGCTCACACTTTCCTCAGACTGTCACAGCGTCCGACTTGGGGAACGTTGGCGGGATCTTCCGGATAACCCAAAACGCTTCGATTCCGACTACTGTGTGTTGGCCTTGCAGGGTTTTTCGTATGGTCGCCACTACTGGGAAGTGGAGGTGGGGGGCCGGCGAGGGTGGGCTGTAGGGGCAGCCCGCGAATCAGCCCGACGAAAAGAGAAGTCCAGCAGTGGTTCCCACCAGAAACGGGAGATCTGGTGTGTAGGAACCAATGGTAAGAAGTACCAGGCTTTGACTACCACGGAGCAGACATCCCTCTGTCCAGCTGAGAAATTACGGCGCTTTTGTGTCTACCTGGACTACGAACGAGGCCAGCTAGGATTCTACAATGCTGAAAATATGGCTCATATTCACACCTTTAATGCTTCATTTCGCGAGCGCATCTTCCCCTTTTTCCGCATTCTGTCTAAGGGGACCCGCATAAAAATCTGCAATTGATGCCATTGCAGCTGTTACGCATAGCTGAATTTATCCCTTGAGGCCTCTGCTTCATCCCATCCCCACACCTAATTATGCTTGATAAGAGTTTCTCATCATCCTTGGACTTTGGTGGATTCCTTATCTAGCTCTTATTTTGGATTCCTTTTGACAGGGATTCTTCCCTTCGGTGAATTCAGTTTTGCACAGTTCTACTTCTCTGGTGCTTGACCAGGTCATGGATCTGACTTTATCTTAAATGGGTTCAGATCCATTTTAGCAAAAAAAAAAAAAAGTGCTTTCTCTTGCTCTTTCCTTATACCTTTGGGGTATGCTCACATGCCAGCTGATTATACTGTTCTCAGATAGTTGAGCCCCTGACCTTCAGAAGAGAAATTAGACCTTATTGAGCATGCAATTATAATGGTTGGTGGGACCTCCCATGGCTTTTTGACTTGGGTTGAGCAATCCAAGACTTGTTTTTGACTTTCCTAAGGATATCTAAAACTTTCTAGTCAGGCTTTGACAACTTAAACAAAATATAGACCTATGTGTGGTAACTTTTCTCTGTTTTGAATTCCCCTGATCAGACAAGTTGACTGTTCCAATATGTTCTTGGGGTTGAATCAAAGTCCATGCTTTAAGCTGGGATGAAGAACATGTGGCCCTCCATATGTTACTGAACGACAGTTTCTAAAAGCCCCAGCAATCATAGCCTATGTTGAAGGATACAGGAATTGTGGTCCAGTAACATCTGGAAAATGAATAGCCCCAGTGTTAATGTCTGTGCTGCTTTCATCAGAGCCCGGATTCCTGTAGCGCTCACAATAGCTTTGTATTTTAAAGTAACGATATGGAAATATTTTGACGGATTCCTAATGCTATTATTCCTCTTCAATTGCTCCAATGCCTGTATTCTGATTTCCTGTTTTTGCAATTTACTAATAACATTTAAAAAGAAAACACAAATGCAAGTTCTGTCCCATGTTCTTCTTTACACTGGTTTCATGTGATGTTCCATTTGAAATGTCTCTTAATCTTTAATGCTCTTTTCTATCTCTCCTGCCATTTATCTTTTCTAAAATGTCATATGCTGGCCATTTGGAGCAATGACAGTACCAAGTGCTGTTGAGCTGTTGAATGTCAGTCATGATTGTAGATGTGTGTGCTATCCCATCAGATGCTAAGATCCCATTATTGCTGTCTTACTCACCCTCTCTTTCTCTGCCTTCCCACCATCTGCTTTAAATAACTTAGTTTAGTCATTCACTAGTTTTAGCCTTCACGGTGGAGTCTTGAACTTCTGAAGGCTTTACCTATTCCAATCATATGTGGTTTTCTAAAAATTCTTTTTGGCTTGACAGAGCTGCTTCTGAACTATTTTTTGCTAAAAATATTAAAAGGAAATCTAGTTTTTTGGGAAAATGTTGAGAGATAAATAAATAAATGATTACATGTTAAAAAGCTTTGCTGTTGTGGTTTATTTGAATACTGAAAATGAGAGGATTATTTGAAATTATTTAATGAAGCGGTTCAGGGTTGTTGCTTTTTAATGATATGAAGAATTCTTAGAATGTTCTTCTGGAAGGACTTCATAATCCAATAGTTTCAGTTAAAACCAAGCCTAAGGTCTAGAGTAGAATACTGTAAATCTTGTTAACAATCCTATGATGTAGAGCTGAGTCTCTGCAACAGGTTTGATCATTCACCTACCGGGCAAATCCCAGACAAGGGCAAATATTTTTTCAATTGCACCGAGCAAAACATCGACTAGAATGGTCCTTGGAGGCCTTCTAGTCCAACCTCCTTACTCCATCCTGGACAATTGGTTGTCCAATCTTTTCTTGAAAATTTCTCTGCTCCATTGATTGATTGTTCTGTCAGGAAATTCCTCCAAATTTCTAGTCTACATGTAAATCCGATCCACTCGTTGAATGTATGAATCTCAAAATACACACAATTGTTTATGGTGTTAAATGTGATCAGTGTTAGGTTGTCTCACAAGTAAATCCGTATCTCTTTAATGAAGCCATCAAATATTTTGATATGTTGGACAGTGAATTAAGTTCAAAACTCATATCCTAAATCTAATCAGAAAGTATTCATATCACCATTATATGCTTTATAAAAAAGGATTGGGACATACATTTACCATGAAGGTTTTCTGTAATAGAAAATCCTCCCACCTGCCCCTATGTGGAAAGAGGACCTCACTTCCACAGTTTTATGTAAGTGCAGAGAACTCCATAGGTGAAAAGAACAAGGCCAAACTGATAGGTCCTTTGTCACTGCATTGTAGTTATTTATTCCAATGTTCTTTCAGCAGTTGCTCCAAAGGCTTTCTGCATATTTTTTTGCTCACTGCTAATTTCAGTGCAGTGTAGTCTTCTTGTTGTGACCTAGGCTCACTAAGTCATTACAAGACACAATTAGTCTCAAACCTACAGTTGCAAGAAAAAGTATGTGAACCCCTTGGGATTACGTGGAGTTTTGCATGAATTGGTCATAAAATGTGCTCTGAACTTCCATCTAAGTCAGAACAATAGAAAAACCTTTCCCAAGACCCTTTGCTGCTCTTTTAAGCCTTATGGGAGGAGCCAATCATCTCCTGGCCTTACTTCTGAGTCGCCCCTTTTGCTTTAGCTGCTCTTGCCTTCTGGCAGCTCTGCGCATGCGTGCACTAGGAACAGGCTCTTCCTCTTCCTCTACCTCTGCTGTCCGATTCTGCTGGTCCCATCTCTGCCTCCGACACAGAGCCCTCATCCAGGCCTTCCCCAGACTCCAGGAGTGGCCCATGGTCCTCCCTCACTCCGACTCCAGCTCCGCAGGTTGCTAGTGGACCACAACACTTCTCTTCCCATGTATTCAAGATAACCCCAGGGAGCCCCTTGAAGTAGCCTTTTGGGAAGATGCGCTACCTTAGCAAACTTTTGAGAGGGAATGTTTTGTTCACAAGTTTACAAAACACCCCTTGGAATTTAATTTCATGATAGCATGTGTCCTCTTGAAGAATCAGGATCTGGCTCTTGTAATGGAAGTGAGCTACTAGTTTCATTACCCTTGCCCATACTCGTCAGGGATTGGTAGATTTGCACACTCGAGTGCAACTGTTTTTTGGATTCTTTTTATTAGGATGATGTAGTTAAAGATTTTTTGACTATTATTTTATATCAAAAAGATTAAATGGGGGGGGGAGGAGAAATGGACCGTAAAGTGGACTACAAAAAATATGGCTTTATATGAGAAAATAGAAATAATGGAATCTTGATCAAATAAGCCGTTAGGAGACAAATGGGCACTGCTGTAATGATTTCTGGGGGGGTTGGGGGAGTGAAGAGCGTAGTAGTGGGAAATGTGCAAATATATGAAAAAGAAAACTAGAATAGAAGGGAAGCAGAGAAGTCAATGTGAAGGATTACTGAGCTGATTTCAGCCTTGCACTGCCCCCACCCAGGAAAGAAATTCAGTGGGTTTAGGCTCCCCCTTGTACTTTGGATTGAATCCTTCTGGAGTCAGGGGGATCCTGACATTCTGGCCATTGAACCGAAGCCCCCGGAAGTTAATCATTTGGCTCAAAAGACTCTCCAATCCCTGCTTGAAATGAAAGGGAGGCCTCCTTATTCCCAGGGAATGGGTGCTACCATTAAATGGCCCTTATTATTAAGGAGCTTTTCTCAATGTTAAAAAAAAAAAAAAACCCTGCATCGGGGTGGGCATCGGATGGCACCAGAGCAAGCAGCCAACATTCTGGTTCTGGTCTTTTCCTTGGAGAAACTGCCTGCATGGGAGGAACTGGCGGGTCCTTGGGCATTTGCAGGGACTCTACAGGCCTGACTGCAGGTCAGTGAGGGTTGCTCGGTTCAATTGGACCCCATCCCACGATTGTAGCCAGGATCCAATTGCAGCTACAGAAAAAGATGGGGAAAGGAGGGAAATCCCATACCAAATTATCTATGCATCCTCTCCAGCCACCAATAGACTCCTTCAAGTCAAGCCTGATTCCTTTAGTCACAAGAATTTTCTTGTTTAATACACAAGATTTGCTACTGCTGCCTTCTGCATTTCCCAACCCCCCCAACCCCCGCCAACTTCGTATTCTAGCTTACCACTTTGTATCATCCTGGTACTTGGCCAGTACCAATCCTAATTTTATGATTACCCAAGGTTAACTACATTTCATCTGCTAATCGAATATTTGTAGCTCAAGTTTGAACTGTGGGGTCCTTGGTGCTCTCTGGTTTTCTGGGTGACATCAACAGTTTCGTCTAATCGGTCCCAGCTTGTGTGGGGAGAAGTGAGAAAAGCAGTGGAGCTCTGAACAGTATCTGCTATCAAAGCAACCTTCTCTTTTAGCAGGAACAGATGTTACTTCTCTTTAGCAGGGTAGGTAGGTAGTAGCAGTTATTGTTGGAGGCCCTCTGCTCTTATAAAAAACACCTTGGAGAAAAAGTGCACCCAAGCCCTTAGGATGTATCTTCTCAGACTGCAATTGCTTTTAAAAGCACTGAAAATGTGAGAGTATGACATGTCTAGAAAAATCAAGGCTATTTGTCCGCTTATCCTCTGTAATAGATACTATTTCCTAATAGTATCTAGGATGGCCTAGAGGTGAAGATGCTCACCTCCTACTCGTAAGGTTGAGAGTTCAGTCCTAGGTACTCCTGGCAGATGTTTCTCAGGCAGCAAAGAGAAAATAAGCTGCTTGGACTCCCCATAGGCATCAGGAAGGACATCTGGTCAGTAAACGTTGCCCCCAACTCCACCCCAAATAAAGGAATTAAAGGATTGTAAAATGAATTTTTTTCCCTAATTATATCTAAACAGAGTCCTTTGCCCTTTTTAAACTGCTGTTAACATTCATTTATTTTGCTGAACTTTTTACATTAGCTTGGAGCTTGAACACTCTAAGATTTGAGGGCTGTCTTCCCAACTGTAGGGATAACAATGGTGGTGAATAAAGGTGTCTGTACAATCCCAACACTTTCGTAAAATGGCAAAATGATTATATGTCACTCTTTTTGTATGTGTGTGAGAAACCAAACGCATATAAAAAGCGGGCAGACCTTTGTCTTGCAGATCTGGTTTTACCATTCACGCCTTTCAGGACAACTGCAATAGTAAATACAAAGCCTTATTCAAGCAAACATTAATACAGTGATTATGTGCCATCAAGTCAGTATCAAATTTTGGGGAAGACATGAATTTCCTCCATGATGATCTGTCCCTATTGATCCTTCAGATCTTCCAAAATACAGTAAGGATCAGCCAAAAAACTACCTCTGCGGGGGAAAAAGGAAATAAATGTTGGATGTGAAGTTCCCTATTAAAAGCATGTCACTTCCAGCACACAAATCCTTGTTTCTTTTTAATTGAATGATTTGTACATAATAGTTTATGTCTTGTGGGTCAAAAACTGCGCTCTCTCATCTGGTCCCAATAGTGACTTGCCAGACACGAACCAGGTTATCTGTGTAGCCAGCAAATAGAGTCTGAAAGGAGAGGGAAAGAGAAAAAAAAACAATGTTAACAAAAGGATAAGGAGGAAGAAGGCTAAATGATGAAATGAAGGGCTGATTTAGCATCCTTGTGGTACACAGCAACGTTAAATCCCTTTTCATGCAGATGTTGTGCATCAACTGCTTGTGCTAAGCCCAGAAAAATGAGTCAAGAGAATACACTGGGACACATTATTTAAACCTGAAAGAAGTGACTTCAGTTTTGGTTTTTTGTTTTAAATTTGATTTATATGCCGCCCTTCTCCGGAGACTCAGGGCGGCTTACAATGTGCTCAGCAATAGCCTTCATCCTTTTGTATATTTATACAAAGTCAGCTTATTGCCCCCACAACTGGGTCCTCAATTTACCTACCTTAGAAAGGATGGAAGGCTGAGTCAACTTTGAGCCTTGGCAAGATTCGAACCTGCAGTAATTGCAGGCAGCTGGTCTTAATAACCAGCTTAATAACAGGGTGCCTTAGACCACTGTACTACCAAGGCTCAGTTTGAAGGAAGGATTTTGGGGGGAATAAAAGTGCAATCCTTCCTCTTTCTTAAGCAGAGTTGAAAGTGAGAATAAAAACAAACACAACCTGTAATCTGCATCCTGTGTGTTAAACGCTCCTGTGGATTGGCAGCCTACAATATCCTGGATGTTTCTTGAGGTCTAGCTCCCCCACTCATCTCTTAAAACATAACACATCCAAAACTAAGGGAAACACTAAAACTGCCCATTTGTCTACCTCAGGGATGGGGACCGATGGCCCTTTTATGACTTGTGGACTACAATTCCCAGAATTCCTGAGCCAGCCACGCTTGTGGACTTGCTGGCGCAGGAATTCTGGGAGTTGAAGTCCACAAGTCATAAAGGAGACATCTTTCCCCACCTCTCATCTACATCAACAGCTGCATGCTGTTAGTGCTCTCAGTTATTCCTGACATTTGCAATTCCCTCCCAATAAGACAAGACATTCTAACCAAAGCACTCTGCTCTCGCATCTTCCTGGGTAACGAAGTTTTTGCATACAAGGTAAGCATGCTCATGATTTCAATCCTTGTTCAATGATAAACTCAATGATTTTATTTACTTAATCATAGAAAGCATACCAATGATTTAGGAATGCAGAGACCAAGCATCTGGGATTTTTATTCCCAACAACAGCCCGTCCCTTGAATGATTCCCTTTCAAAGAGGGAAAGATCCTGCAAGATCCTTGCGTGCAAGTTCCCAACTCAAAGGTCCAGCTGTTGGTCAAGCCTCGCCTAGTGGAGAAGGCAATTAAATGGTTCCCCAGAGGCTGCTGGGATTCTCATATCTTACCTGCCCATCAGCAGACCAGGCCAATGAGGTGCACTGAGGGGGTTCTGCCTTGCTGCTGGTGGTGATCACTTCCTGTTTGAGCTCATCCACAATGATTTTACCTTCCAGATCCTGTGAGAAAATAAGAATGGAGACAGATATCAAAGATAGGAAACCCTGGCCTCCCTCAATTTCCAACTATACTGAGAGCAACGGGCTCAGAAACAGCCTCTGGTTTTCCACATGGGAAGTAATGTCAGATGGCATTGTGTGTTTCATCACAGCAAAAATACAACTCCTTGCCCTTAAGCTACTGAACAGACAACATAGTTACATAGATAGGTCAGAAACATACAATGCTAACTCAAGAGATGGCTTTCCCCATCATCAACAAAAATTAAGTATCTATTCTGGTATGCCCATGTCCTCTGATAATCCTTCCTTCCCATTCTTCTCTAGTTGTTCCCACTATGTGTCCAATTTTTAAGCCTGGGACAAAATTTACAACACTCTTGGAACTGGTATGACAAATAAAAGTCTACAGACATCGGAGAGAGACATAGATATCTCTCTGAATATGACACTAAGTGTTCCAGAAGGAAAAATCTTCTATTAATGTTAAAATTAAAGTTCCAACAGGATTTTTTTGGCCTTCTGCTTCGTATTTATTACTTTGAAACATCGACCAGGAGTTGTCGTAACTGTTCTTTTCACAGCATTTAGAACATTTTGGCTGTTTCAACATACCCATATCTTGATGCTGGGACCAGTGGCAGCACACAGCCAGTAGCGGTTTGGGCTGAAGCATAAGGCATTGATGATGTCCCCACCATCCAGTGTGTAAAGGTGCTTGCCTTCGTTCAAGTCCCACAGCATTGCCTGCCCATCCTAGAATGGAGAAAAAAGTCAAGAGATAGAGCCCACTTCAACCAATCGTTCTTCTTCCTTCTTTATAAAGTTGCAAACTTTCTAATGCTTCTCTAAAATTTAACAATCATATAATCCATTTAAAGATTCAAAACGCACGTTCAGAAATAAAGCTGTTCACCACACATCATATAATCCCCCTTCATAATACAATAACCCTTGAAAAATTCCCTCTGATGCTAAGAGGGAATTTGGGCAGCTCAGAAACAAGAGTGTGGATTATCTGCATGGGAGTCAGATGGCGCTCGTGTGTTTCATCACGGCTGAGCCAGATTTCCTGTAACCCTCAACCACCAAGAAAACAGCTAGGATGAAAAATGTCAGAGACTTTGCAAGTCACTAATTCCCAGCCTTCCCCCTGCCCTCTTAAAGACAAGGTACCCTATACCCAAAATATCCCTTTCTAAGAAAATCATTACCAAAGAAGAACCCAAGAAACTAGTTTTGATCCCTCACTATTCTTAGCTAGGAGGTGGTTCTCGCTGCTCATTCTAAGACCACTATCATACTAAAAATAATTATTCACAAGAATTAAAATGTGATGGCAGACTGAGCTACATCAATGAGGATTCCTCTTTCTTTGTTAAGGGAAAGAAATGAATTGGTCCAAGTGAAGACCTAAATCTCTCTCTTAAGGGATTCAGCATCTGAGCCAATAATTGCAGACATCTATTCTAAGGATGCAATTAAAAATATTGGGAGGAGTACTTTCTCCTTACATTTCCCAAGTCAAAGAGGAACAGGCTGTTAGTTCTAGCCAGATTCTTCTTCTCTGCAGAAAGTATCTGTCTAACCAAATTGCATTACAATTCCCATTTTTAAAAATTGGAAAAAAGGAGAAAACGAGATGGTCTTTTAAATCACCAGACTCACTTACCTTGCCACCGGAAGCACACAACGACCCATCAGGAGAGACAGTCACTGTGTTCAGGTAACCAGTGTGCCCAATGTGGTTAGTCTTCAGCTTGCAATTGGCCAAGTTCCAGACCTACAGGTTGGAGCAAATATAAGGAAGGTTTATTCATATTTCAAGGCATAAACTGCAAATGCTAGATAGCAGACATGACGTATATTTTCAACCTTTATTAATTTTAATCATTCTGCATTGTCTTTTTAATATTTTGTAAGCCACCCAGAGTTGCTGCAACAATACAATGGGTAGCATATGCATTTAAGAAATAAAATATAAATGCCTGTCAATAGGTAAAAAGCATTTTGGAGATGCCCAAGTTGTGTCTTCATGAAAAAAAATGCAGCATCTTCCAAGATAATTTTCAAGTGAAGAAAATTGCACCCCAAAAATAGTTTCAAATTTATTTAAGGTTAACAAAAAAGGAGAATCTGTAAACATTTACTGCTGGAGGATAATGGAACATGCTATTATTTTTAAATTTTTGCTTTTTTCAAGAGTCCCTCTTCAACAGATCTGATAGATTTATAAGATCATTGTACTCTCCCACCTGTTTGTTTCCAGCCTCCCTTCTCTGATATATAACAGATGAAGTTAAGAGATTCTACATTGTTTATAAATCTGCAAGGAATCTCTCTCTTTCACGATTTCATGGGTTGGAAAGGGGATACCCCAAATAAAAGGAGTACTGGCTGAAGATCCGAGGCAAAAATTCCCCTCACCTTAACCAACTTGTCCCAGCCACAGGAAACAATGATGGGGTTGCTGCTGTTGGGGGAGAAACGTACACAAGACACCCACTCAGAGTGGCTTTCGTCCTATGGGAGAGAGAAAAAGAACAGGATGGAAAAACAATCCTTTGGTGCTAGTTCACTAGCAACGTAACAAAGCTATCGTTTTTAAAATAACTCCACCTGTTTCATTATTTTAAACTATATGTCTTATCAAGTAATTGTATTTCCACATTCTCTTCCCATTACATTTATCCCTGCAAATTCCTACCTTCTCTGTGTGGTAGAAATTTATAATGAATGCATTCCTCAAGTAGTAACACGTCTTTACCTATGAAATTCTAGTAAATATACCACTACACAAATACCCTGTTTTTCCCAAAATAAGACATCCCCTGATAATAAGCCCAATCGGGCTTTTGAGAGCATGGCAATAAGGCCAAGCGCTTATTTCAGGGTTCAAAAAAATACAAGACAAGGTCTTATTTTCGGGGAAACATGGGTATTAACTAAGATGACTGAAAATTAACTGAAAGTATCACACTTCTCCAAAAACAACCCACTTAAATGCCAATGAAATTTCTCCTCCCTAGGATATATCCCAGAGAACCAGAGCTGCCTTTGAGGAAATGTTGCAACTTTGCTTGGTTGATCTTGCATTGAATAGACCTGTTTCTATTAACAGCTAATTTTTTTGGTGCTTAACAGGTCAGACATGGTTGTGAGCCAATAGTAAATGTATCTAAGACCAACTTCAGTGTCACCTAATTTAAAGACTGTCACACTAAGTGAGCATTAAGAGCATCCAATCCAAGAACTGGAAGAAGAGGCTTACTTGCACAGTGTACTTGCAGACACCTAGGGTGTTCCAGAGTTTGATGGTTTTGTCCCTGGAACCTGAGACGATCTGGCGGTTGTCGGAAGAGAAGGCCACACTCAGTACGTCCTTGGTATGGCCCACAAAACGACGAGTGGTTGTGCCTCTGAAAGGAAGTCGATTTGACACTTTTATTTCCTTGCATCGGAATGTGCTAGAAGAGGAGCTCTTGATACACAAAACTTCTTTCTGTTCTTCACCATTTCGCTGTTAAGAGCAAACCTGTCCTAAGTGAACTCATCCCTAGGGGTTTTAATTTATTATCAGTACATTGGACCAGTATTCATTTCAGGCTACTTAGCACTTGAATTATGCAACATATATAGTCTTCAAAACAAACCGAAATTATTTTTTCCTATTGCTACAATGGCAAAATATATCAGTGAAGCTGAGTGGAGTCTTTAGATATGTACTATCAGATTTAATCACTGGGAGTGCAGGAAGCAATCAGAAAATAGAAATCAAGAAGTTCACAGGAAGCAAATTATCCCCTCCTGAAACACAGAAGCCATTTTTATTTACAACTTGCACTCACGTAGTAAGATCCCAGAGGCGCAGGGTGCCATCCCAAGAGCCGGAGAGGGCAAACTGCCCATCTGAAGAGATGACCACATCACTGACAAAGTGAGAGTGGCCTCGTAGGGCTCGCTGGGGAATCCCATAGTTAGTTTCGTCTCTTGTTAACTTCCACATGATGATGGTCTTATCTGTAAGAGGACACAAGGTTACTCCTTATATTAAGTCTCAAACCAGGAAAATGCCCACAAAAGCAAAACAACTGATTCCCCCCCCACAACCTTCTGTATCTACAGTCCTGAATGCCATCCTGTTCCCAAGCTTAATTCTCAGGGTAGTGACAAAGCCCATGTGAACTCCACAGCTCAAGTTGCTAGTACAGCGGTTTTAGTTGATTAAGAGTTCCCCCTTGATCAGCAAAGGATTTTTCCTTCCACACATTGCTAGTAGAAGGCTAGTTAAAAACAATTTTCAACCCATTGAAGGGGAAGTTAACCCTTTGATGTAGAAGTATATTCTACATATATGATAAGTCATCACACAACATATTTTACACCAGTCTTTCTCAGCCTTGATGTGTGGAGTTCAGCTTCCAGAATTGGTTTGGGGCATGGCTGGCTGGGGAGTTGAAATCCACAAATCCTAAAATGGGCAAGGTTGATAAAACACAAGACATCTGCCAAAATTTTCCTTCTAAAAGTAAGCATCTTCAACTAAAAATGGTGTCACTTTAACCATTTAGGAATTTTCTAAATAGAGCTATCTTGATCGCATTTTCAACAGCAATTAATCAAGGACTTTCATATTCAAAAGTCTTTGCACATCCCTACTTATTCAATCAGCAAACTTAACATCCAGGACAGAAGAAACTCTCATTCCTTACACTGCAGCGTAAGTGTCCCCTTTTTCATCATCTACTTGTGCATTATAAAAACATAGAAATACACCCTCAATAGCAGTTTTTTGGACTTCCATCGTTGCAGCTTTCTAAACTTGTTACTTTATTTTTATCCAGCTTTTTGAAATATACTACTTAAGGTTGCAACCCATCTAATTTTTCCAGCAACCTATTTTCTCCACAACAAACCCATGGGGTGCGTTAAGCTGAGAGTGACTGTCCCAAAGTCATTGAGCAAGGTTTGATGCTTAAGGGGGTTATGAATAATTATTATCTCTGCTTCTTGGGCAGTATAATAGTGTGTTCTCTCAACCATGTCTACTTCAAAATTGTGTGGATTGGTCAATTCCCATCATTCCCCAGCCTGGAGAATTCTGGGAGTTGAAGTCCACACATTTTCAAGCCATCAAGGCTGAGAAACGCTGCTATAACCTAATGTCAAAGAGGCTAGACTCCTTTTGTTGGTGGAGGCATCAATATCATAAAACCTCCAAGGATGTAATTTCAGTTGCTCTCAAGCAAGAAATGAGTTACCCTAAAATGGAGTTGCCTAATATGAAATACTCACTGGAGTTTTCCTGTAATCCAGGACAGGACAATAGACACGGTGATCTCAGTAAACACTTGTGATCCCAGTTGTTTGATAATTGCTAGAACTGGAAAATAAAGCTTTCTATAGCAAACCACTAAGAAAGTTACTATATAAGACTTGGGTTTTTTTGGGGGGGGACGGACATCTGGAACACATTTGTCCATGAAAATCGTTGTTCTGCACATGATCACAAATTACTAGGGCTAAGCACATGCTCAGGCTTACCTGGCTCACCATTTCACATCCGGATTTTGCTGATACCCCTTGGAATTCCAACTTTAAAAAAATGCTTTGTAAGCCCAAAATCTTTGCTCCCTGCACTAATGCACAAAACCTAAGATTTCTAACAGCCACATCTTCCTGAATTGTGGGCCACTGCTAGAGTTTAAGCATGCTGCTTTGAATGTTGAGCGAACAAAACCCTAACAAAAACTTCCATTTTCTTTCTTGATCCTCTCCTGTCCCATCATAATTGCAGGACGTGTCTTCAGATCTCATTGAAAAGATCAGCAGACAATGTCAGATGTAATCATTGGGACGGATGTCTCTTCCCTAAGGTTTTGCAACCATCCCGCATTTTGAACTCAACACCCCCCAATAATTATTCAAATATTGTTGTAATACTCTTCCTATCTTCCCATTCTTTCTCCTCTAAATTGCCTCTAACCGACCCCGAACAATTTTCTCCAAAAAGAAAACCGATTCACCAAGTCGTGCAATCCCTATTGGCCTCGCTGATCGCCCATGCAAAAAAAAAAAGTATCTTTCACGGTTTCTTCCCCGTCATGGTTTCTCCCAGTCTATTCTTTGGGCCACCCCCCCTCTGCCCCACCAAATGGACTGGCCCGTCTTGCTCCACCTTACCGCGTGAGGCGGAGAGGATCATGTCTGGAAACTGTGGGGTGGTGGCGATCTGAGTCACCCAGCCGTTGTGGCCCTTTAGGGTACCACGCAGGGTCATCTGCTCCGTCATGGCGGCGGCTGAGAGACCTCGAGCTCCCGCGGCGGACGGAGGATGGCGTCGGATTCAGCGGAGGCCCTTCGCCAGGACCTGCCAACTCGCCCAGGCCTAGAGAGAGAAAGGAAGAAGCCGCGTCTTCCGGAAGCGGAAATGGTTTCTTTTCACGCGCTCCGGCTGCCGGGACCGTACAATATGGCTGCCTCCAGAGATCGCCTGCATATTTAAGCTGGAAAATTTTATAAAAACAGTTTCTAAGAGATACTTCATTATTAGCAAAAAAAACCTAATGCTTCACAATTAGTCAAAAATGTGTACGTCAGTATATTTGATTTATCAACCGGTAGCGGTTGACTTGATTTCCTATAAAGCCTATAAAAGTCGTAGTCGGATACTTAGCGCGCGAGAATCTCACTTATCGCGATGTTTGAGGAAGAATTTCTCCGCCTGTGGCGAGATTTTGATCGCCTCTTAGGAACTCTTAACAGTATAAAATACTGTAATTGTAACTGGAAGGCAAAACTTCGGGAAACTTCCTGCTGCAGAAAAAGTTATTGTTTGTTCCTTCCCAGTTTAGGGACAGAAATTTAGGAGGGCTCATTTTGAAGAGAGTTCTCCATTGGGGCAGGGAGACAAAGCTTCTCAAAAAGTTCATCTCTTCAAATAGCATTGTTTATTTATTTATTTATTTTTATTTTCGTCAAGCATGTATTAGATAACAGATACAAGTATAAACATAACTATGAATACATGAAATTGATACGGATAAAAGGGAACATTAGGACAGGGACGGTAGGCACGCTGGTGCGCTTATGCCCGCTCCTAAAGGATTATGTCAGAAATGGGATTTGAACCCACGCCTCCATTTGGAGGCCAGAACACCCAACACTGGTTTGGATCTCTAGTGTCGCATAACGGGGTGAGCTCCCGTTACTTGTCCCAGCTTCTGCCAACCTAGCAGTTCGAAAGCACGTAAAAAATGCAAGTAGAAAAATAGGGACCACCATTGGTGGGAAAGTAAGAGCGTTCCGTGAGACTTTGGTGTTTAGTCATGCCTGCCGCATGACAACGGAGACGTCTTCGGACAGCACTGGCTCTTTGGCTTTGAAACGGAGATAAGCACCACCCCCTAGAGTCAGGAACGACTAGCACACATCTGCTAGGGGAACCTTTACCTTATAGATTTAATCTATGTTGTTTCAGAAGTAATGCTCAAAGAGGATTTGCAATCTAGTCTAAGGTCATTAAAATCCACAGGTACCTTCAAACATAAAATAGCTGACGGACTTTCTGATGGTGGCACCCAGAGGTGAAATCTACTTACCTTCCTTACCGGTTCGGAAGTGCACAAGCAGACCTGTGCATGCGCATGTGCAGAAGGTAAAAAAAAAAACTTCCTGGTTTAAACCAGGAAGTAATGACACCTGGGCGGGTAGGCGGAGTTTTGCTCCGCCATCACTACCAGATCACTGAACCAACGACCAAGATCGCTACCGGACTGGGCAATCTGGCCCGATCTGGGAGCATTTCACCCCTGGTGGAATCCCACATTCTGTTATTAAACTGTCTACCATGGACCTCACCCCATTCCTAAGAAGTCCATAAGGGGGCGTGTATAAGTGCACCAGCGTGCCTACCGTCCTTGTCCCACTGTCCCATTTATTTGTACTCATTATCTGTACTCATATCCATGTTTATAGTTATAAAATATATATATCTTTTTTTCGTAGAAGAAAAAAAGCCCAGAAACTAGTGAATTGTGATTTCACTGAACTAGGGCTGCATAATATCTTGGTTTACGTAGGTAGAACCTGGCTAAAGAGAAATACACATAAAACCTATGAAAAAGAAAGAAAAACAAATATTGTACCTTTGCAGGGAGGATACATGAGATGAGGGTGTGGCTAACTGATAAGGCCTTATAAGGCCGAAATAGATCTATCTTAGTCTCCCAATGGGCAGCAAAGGGTCTGCTGGCTGCCAGAAGAAAAAAAGCCCAGAAACTAGTGAATTGTGATTTCACTGAACTAGGGCTGCATAATATCTTGGTTTACGTAGGTAGAACCTGGCTAAAGAGAAATACACATAAAACCTACGAAAAATAAAGAAAAACAAATAAAACAACAAAGATATACATACATACATACAATATATATATATATATATATATATATTATGACTCATCCCTGTAAAGGTCAAATATATTTCATAAAATATGGGTGTGGCTGGCCGATGAAGTCCAAAAAGACAGAAATAGTGCTATCCCAGTCTCCCATAAGTCTCAGAACAAACAACACAAAATGTCTGACAAGCCTGAAAGTGATGATTTGAGATATCATCCCACTATGGCCATTTAACAACTTGATCTACATAGGAAAAAACCCTGACTCATATATATATATATTTTGAAGTATAGTCGAAGAAAACTATTTGGTCTCTAAGAGTTGACAGCCACTTGCACATAATTTACTTTATAACCTTGCTTATAATTCATTTATTTTACCCTAATTTTATTTTTTTACAACTCAAGGTGGCCTACATACATAATACACCTTCCTCTTCCTATTTTCACAACAATCCTGAGGTGAAAAAAAAATCAAAACAATAGCAATATTAATAAAGGAAAATATAACACCGAATTGAAATGAGGAGTCCTTGGTTCTGAAGTTGGGGTTTTGGGTTTTTTTGGTAGACATTTCATTACCCAAACTAGGTAACATCAGTGCTAAACACTGACATTTTTATTAATGGAGTAGACCTGTTTCCACTACTTTTTAAAACCGGTAACAGGCAGATTAGAAATTTTTCATTATAAATTTCCTATGCCTGCTAAAATAGATTTATCTACCTTGGTATATGTGGAAAACAGGCAGCAGCACCCCTGTCTTAAATTTGGGAGCTTGTCCATTATTGAAGTTTGACTTGGGAGGGGAAGGCCTGGGCTTCTGCACAAGCCTGAAAAGCAGATGCTCTTTTTAAGAAATTCACTGATTGAAGTTAAGGTGTCCAGGCTTTTGTTCCTCAGCCTGAAAAGGGTTGTGCTGCTCCAGAGAAGAAGTGGAGAGAGGTGCCATCAGACTTGGGTGGAATCTCAACTGTTTCTTCCAAATTATTTTCAAAGTACCCACTACTCAGTACAGCATTCCTGTGAGCATCCACCACTGTAGCTCTGGTAAAGTGATTCAGTTCAAGAAAACTTCTGCTGAGTTGTGGGATTTCTTCCATGCTCTTCTTATCAGCCAGAGCAGCTCACCACACACAGCATTGAGTTTCTGTAGTGTAGCAGTTCACCCAGCAGTGAAATCCGACCGAATCTATCCGGCTCGTGTGAACCAGTAGCACCGGCGGCGGGAGGCTCTGTCTACCTGCCGGGATATTATGTCCCATTTTTGACCCTCTGCACATGCGCAGAAGAGGTGTGCGGGCTCACATTCCCGAATAGGTAGCGAAGGTAAGTGCATTTCACCGCTGAGTTCACCTCACAAACAAAAGATCCCTTGTTTGAACTCAGGCATATGTGTATATACCCAAGAGTGTAATGCAGTGTAAGAATTGATCTACAAAAAGATGTGCCAGGTATTTAAGCTTCCATTTATTATTTCTTATGGTCAAATGTAATTAAAAACTTAGGGTGTATTTATATATCATATATTCATTTCTCATAATTTTGTTTGGGAAAGTATAAGTCTGCAATTTTATACCCACCTTGGAGTAAATGCTACAAAATTTGAAATCAGTAGGAATGTATGGAGTTGAAATAACTCCAGATTTTAGATTTTAAGTTTCAATTAAAACATTTCCAGAATGATGTCAGTTGTAGTCCAACAGTATTTAGAGATCCATGTTTGTGAAGAAGTCGAAAATGAGTTTAGTTCTAGTCAGACTTAGGCTATTATTTTGGGGTCCCTTTTGTTCAAAACATCTTTCTATTTTGTTTAATCATAGTTTTTGAAATGATGCCCATTATGTTTAGACATTTCATTATCTGAAAATCTAGAAAAACTAATGTTGAGCTTATAGAATATAGAGCTTTCAAACACTATGGTTGACATTAGACAGGTGACTTCATTTTAACAGGAGAAAATGATTTGCAAGGAGTAAGAGTTGGAAATAGTAAGGGAAAACAGACACATAGACTTTTGTCATTGTATAACAACATAAACAGAGGGACAGATACTTGGGCTTTATTTAAGGTTATTATTTTCAATCTTTCAATCTTCCTTTTGAAACATAACTTCATATCATCACTGAAATATTTTGGAATAGATCAGTTTGTTTGAATATTGGTTAACATAGAATAAATGTATGTTTGCGCTCTTGGGTATCAGCATTATATACTATAGGTCTGAAATAAAATTGTGCTACTCAAAAATGTCTAATTATCCTTTTGAATGTTCATGTTAATTTCCTGCATATTTACTCAATATTGATTAATTTTTATGCATTGTTATTTTATGTCAGTGTCATTTAATAGCATTCAAAGGAATGTCTGCTCTTCCAAAATTAGGCATTGTCAATATCATTTTGTAAAAACCAAGAGAGAAATATATTGGTAGTCAGAACTGAAGAAGCTTCTTGGATGAGAAAGTAAACATTTTCAAGGAAAAAGTCCAGTTGTCTCTTGAAAAAGCACCTTCGGGACAATCATGACCTGGATGACTGAGACTCTCCATAGACATATATTGGTAGTAGCAACTCAGATATCAGATTTTGTTAAGTGGATATACTTAGGCACCAAATAAAAATGAGTTAGCCATCAGTTTAAAACATTATTTTTAGGTATTTTATATTTCTTCATATATAGTTTATTGAGTTTGAGGCTGCACAAATTAAAACTTTCGGTTAAAAACTGCTTCATTAATTTTTCTGTAATTAAAACTGTCATTACTGATAAAATACAGAATATGAATATTTTAATCTATCTTCTCCCTGTGAGCAGAGGACGTTAAACTATCATTAACATGCTAATCTGTGATTTAATCATGTTTACTGGATAAACTGCAATTATCAAAATAGTGATTATAAAACAGCAACTGGGTCCACAGAAAAGGCTAAGTCACAAATAAGCCACTTTACTGTATGTTTTCCTGTCACAAATGGATCTGACTTTCTGGATCATCTCAATAAACTGTAGTATAAATTGTCCTCTGCAGAAAATGGGATAAAATGCTGCTTTTAAAACATAGAAGTGTGTCCAATACCATGTGATCTTCTCTACAATTTATGCAGAATGTGTGAAATATTAGAAAATACTTTTAGCGCTAATTTACCTAAGTGGGAGGCTAATGCCTCCTACTAAGGCAGCATTTAACATCCAGCTGTCTGCAATTACTGCCAGTTCAATTCTCACCAGGCTCAAGGTCGACTCAGCCTTCCATCCTTTCTAAGATGGGTAAAATGAGGACCCGGTTTGTGGGGGCAATAAGGTGACTTTGTATAAAAATATACAAAAGTATGAAGGCTTAACGCATTGTAAGCCGCCCTGAGTCTCTGGAGAAGGGCGGCATATAAAAATAAATAAAAAGAAATAAGAATAAGCTCCACTGACTGCAGTGAAGTATAGAGAATTATGCTCTTAGGTGTCAAGCCTGTACCCATAGTAGGATCTGATCCTTAAATACACATGGATAATATCCAGCTGTTAGATTACAACCCTATGCAACTCACTATTCTTGAAAATTGTTTTTTTACCAAACAGGACCATTCTCACTGAGGAGAAAACCGCAGGAGGGTGAGATTAGCGATATGAAGAACAAAACATAAAACGTAATCTCCCTATCCTATTTTCTCCATAGTGAGACAGACAGAATGAGTCTGCCTTTCAAGTTCGTGACAATTCTAGCCGTCCAATAGTGACGTAAACTAACTGGCTGAATATTACCGCCGCCGCTTAGTGCGACGCACCTCCTCTTTCCTTACACCTGGGAGAGAAAAGCAGTAGAAGGCGGTGGAACCCGCAAATTTCTAAACCTCGGGTAGCCTTTCGAAACAAGCGAATAGATAGCAATGGTATCAAACGTTATTTTTTAAAGACGGCATGAAAGCTATTGGTTGTTGGATATGCTGAGGAGAAGTGGACCTGAATGAAAACTGACTTTACGAGGTCCTCTCCTACGGTGCGACAGTTACCTCAGGAAACAGAGAAGAGCAGCGGCGTTCTATGTCGTTACGTCAGACCGAGGGCTGTATATATTTACAGCTCCTGCCCAACAGTTTTCAGTACGGGCTTTCGGTGCCTAGCGTGAGAATGGTTCACGAAAAGCGGCAGGGAACTGCTGCTGAAACTTCTACCGCAAGTACTTCGACGAAAGAGACGGAGAAAAAGAAACGTGTTTCGGGCTCGCTCTCGCAATTGATTCTTCAGGTTTTAGAAGCTTGCAATTCCCGAAAAGGTATCTCGCTGGCTGCTCTCAAAAAGGCTCTGATCGAAGCTGGGTATAATCTGACTAAGAACAACGTCCGCCTCAAAAGGGAGCTGCGCAATTTGGTCTCCAATGGGGTGGTGATCCGTGTCACCGGCAGCGGTGTTTCTGGCTCCTTCAAGTTTGGCAAGAATCAGCCGCCGAAGTCGAAAAAAGCGACTGTCAAAACGGCCAAGGGGAAAAAGGAGCCTAAAAAGACCCGAAAAAAACAACCGGCAGTTCATAAACCTAAAGGTCTCCAGGGTCGTAAACCTTCCAACTCTGGAAGGAAACGTCAGGTGAACAAACGTCCTGCAGGGAAAGCTCGTTAACGAGGTCCTCGCTTTTGCTAACTACACAAAACTGTACAAAAGGCTCTTTTAAGAGCCACTCCGGAATCGCTGAAAGAGCTAATGACATTTTCGGATCAGGTTTTTTTGCAGAGTACCAGTAAACGACACTCTTTTTGAATGATCTCGGCTTAATAGTTTAGTGTACTCGGAAAAATCGAGAAGTTTTTAAAAAATTAGTAGCCTTTGATTATGCAAAGAAAACTTGTGTCAAATGACAATTACGGTTCTTTTTTTTCCTCTCGGAAGCCTCGCTATTTTCTTATAATGCCAGGTAAATAGGTGAAGGATTTTATGATTACAGTATAACTCAAGCATGTTAAATAGAATTTATAATACAGGAATGGAACTTAAAAATAATAGTTACTGGCTGATTAATCAGGTAGGTTGAATACTAAAATTGCAATGAGTAAATGCATTTGCTAGCAGCAAAGCTTATTTTTATGAATGTAGTATTAATATGGGAGAGCATTTTTTGGGAATGTAGTCAAGTGAATTTTTTTCTCACCAATATCAAAGGAAAAATAACTCGGTTTCATTCTTTCTAAATCAAGAGATCTTATTTCAATGATTTTGGTATCTAAAGTTAAGCATATTTTATTCCTCTAAAACACATTTTTGGCTCGTTCATGTTTAATATAGGTTGCTTTATTTGTTTAGATACCTGGTTAAAGATTATGAAGTAATGAAAATGGATTATATTAGAGGACAAACAAAATAACGTTGCCATATTTGAGGCACTTTATTCCAATAGCCCCTTATTGACGCCTTTTCTGTCAGTTTAAAAATTGGCAGCCCTTTTAACACAAATTTTAGTTCCAAAATCCTTGAAGACAGGATTTTGCAGATGGAGATTAAGAACGTTAACTAGGGTTAAATATGAGAAACGATTCTCAATGTAGCTTAAAATATTTTAGTTAACAGTCTGTCAAAGTAAAACGCGAGCCGCCATTGACACAATTCCAAGGAAGGTGGGCAAAACGGATTTGCTGAAGACACTATAAAAAATTAATTCTATCCGCCTTCAGATTGGCAGAACGGCTTTTTATTATCTATTCAGAAAGCGGAAATTACTAATCGAAACCCACAAACCAGATTTCTAGTCATAATTAAGCAACTTTATTATTCCCTCTTCGGTTATTGAAACATGGCTCTAAAAAGAACCTTTTTATGCCACAAGAAAACCTTTTAAGCTCTTGGGGCTGTAGCCATCGCTCCCTCTTGGCCAAAGCAGTATTTTGATTTCGTCACACTTTCAGGCCGTCCAATTTCCAGGGCTGTTTTTGGCGTGGATTTGCTGCCTAGGTCCCGCTGTGGGAGGAGACGAGAGCTCCCGGTCTAGCAGGAAAACGCAGATCTGCATGTAGCTGGAAGTTGTAGTTTATTCGACGAATTTTCTTGTCCCGGGCTTTTTTGACAGCTCTTAGATTCAAAACCTGGGCGCTCCTCTTCCGATTCACTTGGTACAGTCCCTTTTCGGAAAGGATTTTCTCCCCCCTCCCCTCCCCAAACCTACAACGGCGCCTTCTAGAGCCAACTTTACGCGCCCATTTTCCCTCCAATTTTCACCACTTCCAGGCAAAACAGCTCTCCTTTCTACAACTAACGGCACAATGCAAAAATAAAGCTTCCTTGAATGTCATTGGTTAAAGCCTTCTGAACGGGAAGCTATTTTATCCAATAAGAAGCAAGGCCCATTTATTGTTTCTGAGGGACGAAGAGGCGAATATAAGTGTCCCAGGATAATAATGTAGGATCCAATCTGTCTCAGTTACCGAACCTGTAAATTACTTAGTCTACCATATCAAAGGTTAAAAATATAATTCTGTATTAATTTTCCTCCTTCCATGGAAGATTTGGTCATATCCAAAACACTGCGCAGTAAAGCCAAATTAGTGAGGCTAAATAAAACAATTTTTTGTCTAAAACCAGAATAAAGGTATAATGTCACATCAGAACAAATACCATTCCTTTTAAACCCATTATCTATCTCATTCAAAATCCCAAAGGTGCTTTTTCAAAAGGCAACTGGACTTCCTTTGTTTTCCTTGAAGACACTTCATTTGTCATCCAGGTCTGACTCAGAACTAAACAGACAATCATGATGTGAATGACTGAGAATCTCCATAAACATCTAATTCAAAATCATTTCACAAGTCCACTGTTAACCCTATACAAGGAAAGCATTTTTATCCCACATTCCTATCAAGCAAGATCTAGTCGTTTGAGTCATTCCCAAGAACAGAAGAAAATGTCTTACATCAGAGTTTGCACCATGAAAATTCTGGGACTTAAGTGTCTACATCTGGAAGTTGCAAAGGTTGAGATGCAAAAGTTTATCACTTCAGTCAGCTGTATTATGTATTACTATTTGGATTTAGTAAACAAAAAGTGGCTTAGGCTTGGCTTAGCATAATTAATTCAATCATTATAGCTACAAACCAGGGTTTATGAATTAGTATCATTCAAACCCAAGAAACCATGATTTATTCAATAAATCATAATTAAATATTGACTCATGGAATGCATAACCATAATCAGTTTCCAGTAGAAGTTCTCCAACAGTCACAGTCAGGATTTCCCCCCTCAACCCCCCACCCCCGAGAAATTTAGGATCATATGTATTGTTCCACTCTGAGATACATTATTTTGTTCAAGATCCCTTTCTCATAATATACATGCAATCACCAAGCAGGCTATACCCAATACAGATATCTCTGTTTCTGTCTCTGTCTCTGTCTCTGTCTCTGTTTCTGTCTCTGTCTCTGTCTCTGTCTCTGTCTCTGTCTCTGTCTCTGTCTGTCTGTCTATCTATCTATCTATCTATCTATCTATCTATCTATCTATCTATCTATCTATCTTATCATCTATCTGTCTGTCTAACTTTCCTTTGATCCCTGCAGTTTTTCCCCTTGCCCAATACCCAATTTTCCTGCTTTTTTGTCCCATTCAATTCCCCCACCCTGAAGCCTCCCACTGAACAAATAATTAGAGGATACATTTTTTTCCTGCCCCACCTGGGTGTCTTGGAGGAGCTGACTTCACAGAAAACCTCTTGGATTCCAGGTATGTAACTTTCTTTTCTAACAATAAGTTCTATCAAACAACTTTACCCAGCATTTGTAACTCTACACACCCGCCTCCTACATACATTTGATGGCAAAGCAAATGACAGCATAGTCAAATGACCTCCTAGGGCAGTGTTTCTCAACCTTGGTAGCTTGAAGATGGGTGGACTTCAACTCCCAGAATCCCCCAGCCAGCAGCGCTGAAGTCCACCCATCTTCAAGCTACCAAAGTTGAGAAACACTGTCCTAGGGCCTAAAAGAACCTGCTTCCATGCGTCCTCTTTAAAACTGCCCTCCACTTCTGCCACATAATAAATTCATGAGCTGCCAACATTATTCAATGTTTTTAGTTTTCATTTTCTGCCGGAGCCTCTGTCTTCTCCTTCCATTTCCATTGTATGCTGTCCAGTTTGGGTAGAGCCCTCAGAAGGACTAATTTTGCAGGTGCGTCACACAAGCAGGATTTATCTCTCTGGGGCTTGCCAGGACAGCAGACTGGGTTAAATTTCTGCCTTTCAGAACAGTGGAAATTCTGGAAGGGAGAGTTATAAATTCAGGAACAAAGTTGAAAGAGAGTGAGCGAGCAGTGATTGGCTGGCATTCTCAGAATTTGGCCACTATAACTGAAGGGCCTACAAATTCAACATCATGGTATTTGTGGATGATGAGGGCATGTGCAAAAACTGGGTTCGGTTTTAGGATGCCAGGAATATTGTAATTTACAGAGGGAATTCACATCTATACGGCAGAGCAAAACATTCCAAGGAGGACAAAAGAATGCAATAGCTAGAGCTAACTTTTCCTTTTAAGTACGGTAGCTCCTAAATGAAATGCAGATTTTAAAACACTTTTGTAGGCCACTTTGTATGTCCTCCAAATTAAAGACCCTAGCTTGTAATTATGAAATAAGAGCTGTCGTGGTGCAGTGGTTATAATGCAGTACTGCAGGCTAATTCAGCTAACTGCCAGCTTCCAGCAGTTGGGCAGTTTGAATCTCACCGGTTCAAGGTTGACTCAGCCTTCCATCCTTCCGAGATCAGTAAAATGAGGACCCAGGTTGTTGGAAATATGCTGACTCTGCTTAGAAAGGGATGAAAAGCACTGTGAAGCGATATATAAGTCTAAATTCTATTGCTATTACCATGAAATCATCCATTATGAATGGAAGCTGAGGCCTTAGTTACCTTTATTGAATGTTTTGTGGTTCTAATAGATACAAAGAAGACATTTACTTTGAAGGCCTCCATCCTTGAGGGTTGGTTCTGTTATCTTCTCAGGACTTTTTCTGAATTGAATGAGGTCCTCCTTGGTGGGTGAAATGCAGCTCTGATCCGGCGACGGTTTTGTCGTTTGGTAGAGTAGGTCTTCACCCTTCTACAATGGGGTTTTTGCTTTGCAAGGACATTGTCCTTGTAGTAAGGGCTGACTTGCACTTTTACTGGAGGAGGAAGCCCTTTCTTTGAAGGTCTGCATCTTTTAGGAGCACTTTCGTCAAGAGAACTTTGAGCTGTCTTGAAAAAAGATGCAGCCGTGTTCTTGCAGTTTCTGCTGGATCTCCTTAAAACGGAAGCAGATCCCTGATTGGATTGGTGTGATTCTCGAAAAGCAGAATTACTTTTGCTACCAGCAGAACTTGATTTTTTAGCAGCAGAAAGGGCTCGTTGACAGAGATTTGGTGTTCTTTCAACAGATTTACTTTGGCTGGTGGATCGCCTTGATGACTTTTGGCCTGCTTTTATTTTCCGATGGGATCTCTTGGGCCTTCTTCTAATTTTTCCAGCCTTCCAGCTCAAACTCTTTGCTTCTTCGGCTTTTCCCTTTATCTTTTCAGAAGCACACATCCCTGCCTTCTTTATCCTTGCAGCTTTCTCCAAGTTTCTGGATATTTTGGTGATCTTTTCCTGGTACTTTCTGACTACAAAAAAACTTGAGCCATTGCCACATGTCATACGCACCAGGGCACCTTTAGACACCAAGGACTGTAGCTTCCTCTTAATTCTAGGATAGTGCCTCCTCACATCGTATCCCTTTGTACCGAGCACTTCCTTCAGCTCTGCAAAAGTGAGGCCATTGTGTGACTTACAGGATGCGATTGCTTCAATAATAAGCCCTGAGATGCTGGGCAAGGAATCAATGGATTTCCAAGGAATCAAGCTTTTCTTATTTTGCACTGAGTTTGCTACCATCAGGGTCTTTGTGGTGAAATTAGCAGTTTCTTTCTTTCTTTGACTGGACATCTTTCTTCTAGGAACTGGTGCCTGCATTCCTATAGGCATCATGTTCTCCTGGGTCATCATCTTTCTCATGGGACTTGTGCGTGCCTGCCTGCTGTTTCTCTGTGCCAAGCCTCTGCTGAGACAGAATCTTGTACTTGGTGTCTTAACTATATGTACAGCAAAATCTGACACAATGGAAATACTTCATCTGGCTTCTGTTCCTAGCAACCAATCACAATGCTTGCTTCTATCCTTGAGAACTCACCTTTCATAAACATTCCCTGCCCACCCTCACATTTTCATCCTATTCAAAAGTAGTTTAGACAGGGAAGCACTTTTCTACATGCCGCTGTATGACAGCAGAAAGCCTTACTTTTTTTGCAATAGCTTTTAGTTGATCACGTGAAGGAATGAAGAGCATGAAACTTTCCTGTTAATCATGGGGGGAGGGCTGCATAGGTCTCACTCACACCATAAGTAAAGACCCATCAGGCTACATGCTTTCAGCAGAAGCAGTGTTACACAAAGCACAGAAAAGGATCATAGTAAGACAAAGAAATGAAAAGTCTAAGGCAGGGGTGTCAAACTCTATTTCATCGAGGGCTGCATCAGGGTTGTGTTTGACCTCGGGGTGTGTGTGTGTGGGGGGGTGTAGCCAGGGTGGGCATGGCCAGTTCAAAGTCACTTGTGTTGGCGCCTATGGTGGCCTGAGCACTCTGCCAGCGAAAACGGGTTCCCGAGCTCAGCTTTCAGCTGCGACGGCCTCCTGCAACCCTCTGCCAGTGAAAACGGAGCTCAGGAGGACCGTCCACGAACCTCGCGAGCTTAGTTTTCGCTGGCAGAGGCACCGTGGGCTGGTCCTTTGCTGTTTCCAGGGTGGCCCCGCGGGCCAGATCTAAGAACCCTGTGGGCCGGATCCGGCCCCCGGGCCTTGAGTTTGACACCCCTGGTCTAAGGCAAAGAAAGGAAACATAGCTAAAACCAGTTTGTGGTTTGTGCCTTCAATTCAGTCTTGATTGCTGGTGACTGCCTGGGCCAGTCCCTGCAGTTTTCTTGCCAAGATTTCTGGAAGTGACTTATCCTGTTATCCGTAGTCTCCTGTTTCCTAGGGCTAAGAGAAGACTGGCCCAAGATCACCAAGCTGGGTTCATGCCTAAGGCTTGACTAAAACTCACAGGTCTCCTGGTTTCTCATCTGGTGCCATAACCACTATTAGACCAAACTGACTCTCTAAAACCAGTTTATCCGAACACAATTCATGATACTTCTCCATATCTTTTTATTCTTGTAAACCATCCTTGCTTCTCCCCTGTGGATATGTGAATTCATTCCTTGTCCTTAAAAAAAACCCACCTTCTCAACTCTCTTCCTGAGGATCTCATCAGTTCTGTCTTTACCTTCGCCATCCTTCAGATGCATTTTTTCTTCCTCATATGTTTTTAGAATAGAATAGAATTCTTTATTGGCCAAGTGTGATTGGACACACAAGGAATTTGTCTTTGGTGTATATGCTCTCAGTGTACATAAGGAGAATAAAATACATTCATCAAGAATAAAAAGATACAACACTTAGTGATAGTCAAGGTTACTAATAAGCTATCAAAACGTACTAGGAAACAAGTAAAAACAATATAAATTGAAAGATACAAACAACATGGTTATAGTAATAAGTGGGAAGAGATAGATACTAGTAAGGAAGAGAAGAATAATAGTAATACAGTCTTAATAAAATATTTGACAGTGTTGTGGGAATTAGTTTTTAAGCAGAGTGATGGCATTCGGCAAAAAACTGTCCTTGTGTCTAGCTGTTTTGGTAGCGTCTTTTTGAGGGTAGGAGTTGAAACAGTTTATGTCCAGGATGTGAGGGGTCTGTAGATATTTTCACAGCCCTTTTTTTGACTCGTGCAGTATACAGGTCCTCAATGGAAGGCAGTTTGGTAGTAATTGTTTTTTTCTGCAGTTCTAATTATCTTCTGAAGTCTGTGTTTGTCTTGTTTGGTTGCAGAGCCAAACCAGACAGTTATAGAGGTGCAGATGACCGTCTCAATAATTCCTCTGTAAAACTGTATCAGCAGCTCTTTGGGCAGTTTGAGCTTTCTGAGTTTGTGCAATATTTTTATTCAGTGTTTTTATATGTTTTTATTCTCACTATATGACCTCAACCTAATTAATTTGTACTGATTACTCACTTTTGTATTCAATTCATTCAGTTGGCTTAATGTGGTTGCCAAAGTATCCTATTTTCTGGATAATACATTCAACAATAAATGTGGCTGCATAGGCTGAAGTCATGCAAGCCAATGAAGAAAAAGCTGAGAAAACTAAGAGTAATGAAGTAAAAGTAACCAGGTTTAGCATGGTGTATCACTATAGGAGCTGGATTTTAATTGTCCGAATTACCAGTAGGTGAATTACATAAACGCAGGATCCCTGTAGAAGAACAAAATATGGATCCCTGAGTATTGGACAAAATCCTAATATTGTTATTCATGCAGATGATCTCATTTTGATCAGCCAAATAGAATGGTGATGATAAAGATTAAATGTTAAGTTAAAATACCGGAACAGGCTCATGAATTTCAGAAGAATTCTTTGTATTTAAGAATACTGATATCAGAGGTGAGGAACCTGTGAATCTCCAGCTGTTATTCTAAACAACAGTCCCTAACACCTTTCACAGTTGGCAATGCTGTTGGGAATTGTAGTTTAATGAACATTTGGAGGGCCATAGATTTTCTATGCTTGATATATGTCATCATAATGTGTCTTTGTCACAAGATTTTGTAAGGCAGGGGTGTCAAACTCAAGGCCTGGGGGCCGGATCCAACTCGCTGGGTGTTTAGACGTGGCCCGCAGGGCTACCCTGGAAACAGCAAAGGTGCAGCCTTCCCAAGCGTTGTTTTCATTGGCAGAGGCTGTTGCAGCCAAAAATGCAGCTCGGGAGGGTTGTGTGTGGCCCTCCCAAACTCCGTTTTCTGTGGGGGAGGGTTGCAGGAGGCCGTCGCATCTGAATACGGAGTTTGGGAGCCCTTTTCGCTGGCAGAGCACTCAGGCCAGCACAGGCGCCTCCGACAAGAATAATGTCAAGCTGGCCATGCCCACCCTGGCCACACCCACTCTGGCCCCCAAGGTCAAACACAATCCTGATTCGGCCCTCAATGAAATAAAGTTTGACACCCCTGCTGTAAGGAATCAGCTGAACTTTAGAAACACCGCAAAATACTGAGTTTAGCTGGCCATTATCTATATCAATAGCCAAAGAACAGATACCATATTAAGATTCTACCAACTATCAATTCATTTGTTAACTTCATTTTCCCCCAAAAATTTCATTCAATTGTGTTCAAAATTTTATTCAATTATTCAATTTTGCTAATTCTAGCAAAATTTCAGAAACCGTGAGACTGGTCCTGCCTTAGGAACAAAGCCAGTTGGGTGACCTTGGGCCAGTCCCTCTCTCTCAGCCCTAGGAAGAAGGCAATGTAAAACCATTTATGAAATCTTGCCGTGAAAACTCCAGGGACTTATATACGCATATGCACAACCCAATCAGGTTTCCTTGCTTAGACAATAAGAAGTTACTGTTCCAAACACAAATATGGCAAACATCAAACTATATTTTTGCTACCTGTACTTCAGCAGTGTGTTTGCTGTTATCTGGATAGAGGAGTTGACTGGAACTGTGCTAAGTGTAAACTAATCTGGAAATTACACAATTCACACGGTAATTTTATAACATAGTTGAGGCTGCAAAGTGACACAAACTACCTTGTCAAGGTAAATTAGGTTCTGTCTTTGTCTCACTAAGGAGAATCACTTTGGTTGTGGAGAATACCAAGCTTCTGTAAGGGGAATCAAAGTTACTCTGCATATGTTTAGGCTCATTTCCAGACTTATGAGGATAATGAAATGTTTTGATAGCCGTGAGTGATGACTTGAGTCAAGAGTCACACAAAACTAGTAAAGATCTAGATAGAAGCTTGCTTGTTTTTGGAGGGTAATAACCATAAATTGGAAGCAAATCATATTTAAATAATGAAAGTAATAAAATTGAGACTTTATTAGCAGTACACATACAATTCCTTTTGTCCACTTGATTAAACAGATTTGGTATATTACTGGGACGACCTTCAATGTGGCCTCGCCATAATTCCCTTCAAGAAACTTTTATGTCTCTAAGGGGAAAGGATGCAATATTGTTTATGCAAAGGAGTGTAAAGTGTATGGCAACAAACCCTTCTGTTTGGAATTTAAATGCTGTTGGCAGTTTGGGGATGGGGAGGGACATATGATACAGGTAGTCCTCGACTTATGAGCACAATTGAGCCCCAAATTTCTGTTGTTAAGCGAGACAGTTGTTAAGTGAGTTTTGCCTGATTTTTATGGCCTTTCTAGTCACAGTTGTTAAGTGAATCACTGAAGTTGTTAAGTTAGTAACACAGTTGTTAAGTGAATCTGGCTTCCCCACTGATTTTGCTTCTCAGAAGGTCACAATAGCTGATCACATGACCCTGGGCACTGCAACGGTCATAAATATGAGGCTGTTGTCAAGTGACTGTTTTTTGATCACGTGAATGGTGCAACAGTCGTAAGTGTGAAAAACAGCCATAAGTTATATTTTTGCAGTGCTGTTGTAGCTTCAGTCATTAAACCAACTGTTGTAAGTTGAGGATTACCTGTATATGATTATTCTCCCAAAGCCAGAGATTATTAAATGCTTGAACAGGCATTGCAAAGGTTGTGTAGAGAGAAGTCCCTTGTTTTAATCAAGAATTGTAACTCCTTAAAGATTTGTGAGTGAAACACCTCCCCCTAAATAGTAAAAGGGTACAACTTCCTCCCTATTGAAATTGGCCTTGACGGTAGTGACTTCACCATTCAGGTTAAAAATTACTTCCCCCCCATTGTAATCCAAAAAGACAATAATCTTTCCAGAGCTGTTGTGAGGCTTGTCAGAATCCAGTCCCCGAAGCCACCAGAGACCACTTTGCCAAATCCGTTCTTCGGGAACAAGTCTGAGATTTCCTTTTCTCTTCACAGACTTGCCGGCTATCCCAACAGCCCATTCCCTTTGTGTCCCATATTTCACTTCAAAGAAATGTTTCCCTGATTGGAATCCAGGAGACCCCAGTACACAGGGGCTGCTATTGAATCTCTCTGGATTGTCTGGCACAACTTGGGGGACACCCACATTTTCCACTGTCTTCTTGTCTGACGACACAACCAGTGATTCAAATGCTGTGTTTGAGTCAAACGTCACATCAGCTGCAAGAAGAAAGATAGTACATCAGAAGCCAAATCAAATTCTAGGTAAGTAACATCACTGAAAATGTCATTATCTGTAGGGAATTGGAGAATGACATCGGAAGCACACTGCTTCTGTTTCTGGTGTCATTGTATGGATGATCCTGGATGATCTCATTCCTGGACGATCTCATACTATTCATATTTCTTTTCTAATCATAACAATCATAAAATTTATGCCATGTCTTGAAATACATCTCCTCTTTATCTTTTATTTTCAATGTTAATCTATTCATTTCTGCACATTCTAAAATTTTCTTTATAATTTCTCCTTCCAGTGTGATTTTATCTGCTTTCCAGTTTTGTGCAAATACAATTCTAGCCACTGTTATTATATGAATAATCAAATATGTATCTTCTTTATTATAAGTCTTTTGTAGAAAGCCACATTGGAATATTCGAATAATGTTTTTCTTTCACTCTCTCCCACACTGATAACAAACCATTTCTTATATAATGTCTTTGGAAATATCCATGTATCAGGGATGAAATGCTCCCGGTTCAGACCGGATCACCCGATCCGGTAGTGATGGAGGCGGGTGGTTCGGAGAACCAGTAGCAAAAATCCCTGCCCCCCCCATGCCCAGCTGAGCCGCGGGATCATCAGAGGCTTTTTTTTTTAATTTTTAAAAGCATTTTTTCTACAACCTCTGGCAGAAAAAAATGCTTTTAAAAGTAAAAAAAAAGCCTCTGATGATCGCACGGCTCAGCTGGGATCGTCAGAGGCTTTTAAAAGCATTTTTTTAAACCTCTTCACCGAAGAGGTTGTAGAAAAAATGGTTTTAAAAGTTTAAAAAAAAAAAAGTTGGCCCACCCAGTCACATTACTCCCTCACCAAGCCACGCCCACAGAACCAGTAGTAACAAATTTTAGATTTCACCACTGCCATGTATCCTTTGTTTCCCGTACCATAAAAAGGCATACCAACCCAGTTGTAAATCACGACCCTCCAATGTCAATAGTCTTGTATTCCTTAATAAAATCCATTCTTTAATTCATTTTAATGCTGCCGCTTGATAATACAATTCCCAATTCAGAAGGCCAAACCCACCTCTAATTCTTGCATCTTGTAGCATTTTTATGTTGATCCTTGCTCTCTTTCCTTGCCACACATATTTCCACGTTATTTTCTTCAACTCTTCAAAATATTTTTTCTCCAGTTTTATTGGTATAGTTTGAAATAAAAATAATATTTTTGGTAATACATTCATTTTTATTAATGCTATTCTTCCCATTAGTGATAATTGCAAGTTTCTCCATTTCTCCAGGTCTATTTCAATTTGTTTTTTCAGTTTCTGATAATTGTCTTCCTTGAGCGTTGTACATCTTGATGTCAGATAGATGCCCAAATATTTCATTTTCTTCACAATTTGAATGTCCAGTTTCTTCATCATCTCCTCCTTTTGCTTTTCTCTCATATTTTTAACTAGTATTTTTGTCTTATCTTTATTGATTTTCAGACCTGCTACTTTCCCATATTCTTCTATTTGCTCTTATAATTTTGGCACTGTCTTTATTGGGTCTTCCATGATAAACATCGAATCATCCGCAAATGCTTGTAGTTTATATTCTTCTTTTTTGATTCTCATTCCTTTTATTTCCTTTTCATGTCTCACTTTTCTATTTAAAATCTCTAATGTCAATATAAATAATAATGGAGATAAAGGGCATCCTTGTCTTGTTCCTTTTCTAATATCTATTTTCTCTGTCATTTCACCATTTACCATCACCTTTGCCGCTTGGTCTCTATATATAGTTTGGATCATATTTATAAATCTGTCTCCAAAATCCATCATTTTCAACTGTTTTATCATAACTTGCCAATTCACATTGTCAAACGCCTTTTGTGCATCTAAAAATAACAACGCTATTTGTTTCTCTGAGTGTAATTCATAATATTCTAATGTGTTTAATATTGTTTGTATATTATCTCTAATTTGTCTTTTTGGTAAGAAGCCATTTTGGTCCAAATGTATAAACTCGTTTAATAATTTTTGAAATCTTTCAGCCATGATTGATGCAAAAATCTTATAATCCGCATTTAATAAAGATTTCGGTCTATAATTCTTTATCTGTTACAGATCTGTCTCTTCTTTTGGTATTAAAGTTATATATGCCTCCATCTTCTTCAGCCAAAAAGGTTTTAGAAAAAATGCTTTTAAAAGTAAAAAAAGAAAAAAAAAGCCTCTGATGATTGCGCGGCTCAGCTGGGCATGGGCGGGGGGGGCAGGGATTTTTGCTACCGGTTCTCCGAACCACCTGCTGCCATCGCTACCGGATAGGGAGTTCCGATCCAAACCGGGAGCATTTCACCCCTGTACCCACCCCAAATTAGAGGGCCAAGAAAGGCCACAAAATATCTCAGCTTCATTTCCCACTTTTCTCCTCAAAACTCACATTTATGAATAATGTATGTACAGCAGGGGTGGATTCTACTTACCTTTACTACCGGTTCGCAATGGGGCTGCGCATGCACAGAAGCTTCCTGATGACGTCTGGGTCAGTGGGCGGAGCCTCCCGCCGGTTTTACTACCAGTTCTTGCGAACCGGTCAGAACCGGGGGCAACCCACCACTGAGGTACAGTATGTAATGTATAATATTGTATGTTTAGGCACATATACACACATGTATGTGTGATATGAGCTGTGGTGGCGCAGTGGGTAGTGGAGTATTGTAGGCAAATTCTGCTCACAGCCTGGAGTTCGATTCTTACTGGTTCAAGATTGACTCAGGCTTTCATCCTTCTGAGGTCGGTAAAATGAGGACCCAGATTGTTGGAGGCAATCTGCTGACTCTGTAACTACTTACAGAGTAGTGTAAAGCGGTATATAAGTCTAAGTGTTATTGCTATTGCTATGACACAACAAATGCTGTGAGCCTCAGTTCTCCAATATGGTTCATTTTTACCACTACCCTTTTTTTGCAAGTAATTGATTACAGGCAATTAGTTTTGAAGAATCATTGTCAAAAAGGCTTCTGGCACTCAAAAAGGAGACCTGGGCTGCCCACAGTTCTGGGGTCACTGTTGCACTGTTTCTTATATTCTGCTAGCCCATTTAAGAAACTATTCTGCACACTAACTAGCAGAGGTTGAGAAACACTGCTCTAAGATGACAAAGCCTAGCAGATCTTATACCTCTCAAGGCCACGGTTGACTCTATTTATTTATTATTAGACTTCTATGCCACCCATCTCAAAAAGGTGACTCTAGGCAGCTTATGGTGTCAGAATAAAGGAAAATGCCAGCACAACTCAAGTGGACTTAAGGTTGTCTCTTTTTTAGATTACTGGGAGTGAAAGCAAAATCACAGGAATACAGTACAAAAAAATGTTTCTGGGACAGGTTTGCACTATAGTGAGGTGCAAGTCGGGAAAGCCAATGTTTGTTGTTTAAATTTTACATGACTCTGTTCTCTTTTCCCTTCAGAATAGATTTATTTATTTGATTTCTATAGCCGTCTCAACAAGAGACTCTGATGTTAGGAGAATTCTTGTTGGACCATACGAAGGAGGCCAGGAAATATCTAGCAACCCAAACTTAATTGCAATGAGATTGTCTGGCATTATTGTTCACCTGACCCAACTGATCTTGGGGAAGGACACCTACCTTTCTTCTCATCCAAGATGCTTTAAATTTCAGCAATATTTACCCTTTTCCCCCTCTTGCCAATCTTATTTAACTCATCTCTTACCTTTGTTCCATCTTCCAGGGGGTGAAGCCAGAGCCTTTCCACCATTTTCATGATCAGCAAAAAGGCATAGTGTGAACAGGAGCAAGCAACAGAGTCCTAAACATGGACAGAACCCAAAAGCAAGAATAGGTAAGGCATTGTTTATACTGTCTTATAGATGATAACATTTGCTTTACAGAAAAACTGGGCATAATTTAGGACTTGCTGTCATGTGTACCGTATAGATAGTCCTCAACTTACAATGGATTCCAAAACAGCTACTTACTACCTGGATTTGAAGTACCAACATCTGGATCCACCCCATCCTGTGGGCCAGATCCACAACTCTGCCCATGGTCATATGAGTGCATTTTGATGACCTTTTGCTATGACCCGTCATCACGTGACCACAATTTATGGTATTTTTAACAAAAATCAACATATACTTCCAGCTCCCGGCAAATAAGTCTCCATAACAAACAATGGGTTTGCTTAACAACTGTGGCATTTGCTTAACAACCATGGTGTTCTTTTTACAATCACTACGTAAGCCTTATGATTGCTACAAAAAAGGTAAGAAAATCGGGTGCAGTCACATGATGACCCGTTTAATGACCGTCATGACTTACAACTGAAATTGTGGGTTCAATTATGGACATAGGTCAAGAGCTGTGGTGGCGCAGTGTTTAGAATGCAGCATTGCAGGTTAGTTCTGCCGACTGCCAGCAGTTCAATTATCACCGGCTCATGGCTGACTCAACCTTCCATCCTTCTGAGGTCGGTAAAATGAGAACTTTGGTAGTTGAGGAAAATATACTGACTCTGTAAATACTTAAGAGAGGGCTGTAAAGCACTGTGAAGCAGTATATAAGTCTGTGCTATTGCTTATACCTAAAATGTCTTGCAGGTCTTGGGAATGTTCTAACTTCTATTTCTTGGTTAGTATATATAATATATATATTACAATATATAATAAATATATTATTCTGTTTCATTTGTTTGGAGGAGATATTTAGAGAAGACTGACTGATAAATGCACAATGGGATGTATTTCCTTTTCCCTTCTAAGATAAATCTGTCTCTTCCAGCAATCTATAGCAATCATAAGCCGAGGTGGCGCAGTGGTTAGAGTGCAGTACTGCAGCTACTTCAGCTGACTGCTAGTTCAGCGGATCAAATCTCACCGGCTCAAGGTTAACTCAGCCTTCCATCCTTCCGAGGTGGGTAAAATGAGGAGCCAGATTGTTGGGGGCAATATGCTATTTAGTATACTGTCTTTGGTGTAAGCCGCCCAGAGTCCTCGGAGAGTGGGCGGCATAGAAATATGACTAATAATAATAATAATAATCACGCCTTTGCCAATACATGAACAAAATATGATAAAAACCATATAGTTACTGTATATACTATGGCTCAGTGATGACCAAAGCAGAAGAAAATGTTTTGCAACATATGAAGGCATTATCTTTATATTTTTATCCCACGTTTTAAAAAATATATAACTGAAGGCAGCAAACATACCTAACGGAAGAGGAGTGTTTGATCACACTGGGGAAAAGTGTGTACCATATGATCAAAGGGGACACTGGAGTTGCCAGTGGAGTTTGCACAAAAGAGAGCTGAAAGTGTTGAAAGACCAAAAGCAAACCACAATCACAGGAATTTTTTTTTCCTTTACCTGTGAGCTTCCGCAGGACTTTCTTTGCTTGTAGGAAGTTCAAACTAAATTGGAAGCCAGCAGAAAGAGACATGACCGTTATAAACTCTTGTTCCCTACAGAAGGAATAGAGAAAATGAGTAAATGGTTAAATGGATTTAAAACTTAGTTCAAGTGAATCCAGAGAATGACATACAATGTCATCATTTTTTTTATTCTGAAGTTTTGCTGTGAGTGATCAGACACAGTTCGTTCTCAGATTTGGCAGATGACCAATAAATAATATTGTGAAGACTTCTGTGAACTACAAAAGGATTGAAATCCAAAACTGCCCTTCTGTTTTTCAATGAGTTGGTTGAACACTCAACCAACATTTCAAGAAGGATTGCAGCACAGGTTTTCACAGAAGGACATGCAAAGGGTTGCACAATTCCACATGACAGGTTCCAAAAAAGCCTTGTGTAACAGTTTATGAAGTCTCCTGCTAGAATTTTATCTGCTTGAGTGCAGGCAGTCCCCCATTTAAGAACGTCTGACTTTTAAAGACAACCTTTGGATATTAATGGGCTTGCCTGTTTCAAAATGGCAGACGACCGACTTATTACAGTACTTAAAATGGCAGATGACTGACTGGTAACATGAACTCACATAAAATGGCAAATGACATTCTCCTTCCTTGAGCCCACAAACCAATGAACCAATGCAATGCTTTCAGGAGCGTCATAAAGTAGTGTGTGTATTTTTTTAGTACCATATATAGCCTGTTTTCTATGGTTTGTGGAAGCATAGTGCAGCTTCAGCAGTTTGATAGGTCTTGGAAGACGAATGCCTTTTGCCACTTTAAGTTGGATAGCTTTGAGTTCAGGATGGTGAGAGATTGAATTCCAGTGGGTTCTCTTTGGATTGGGTTTTCCTTGCTAGAAGTCTGTTTCCTACATAACTTAGTTTTAAGGTGTAAAACAAAGTAATAAGTTTAAACTTAAAAAAACAGCTTTATTGTTGTTTAGCTCTGTAGTTTTATAAATTCTAATTAGCATTTCCTCATTTCTCCACCTTTTTAGGGGAAAGTAATGAATATGCCAATAGGAAATAGGAAAACAATAGGGGGAAAATTGGCATTGTTCAGAGTTTATTTTAATCACTCAAAATTTAAGCCACAACTTGTGACTACCAGTCCCAAGTTCCCAATTCCACTATCCCAACTTGTTGATGAGTACTGCTTCTACAGATAGTTCTCAACTTATAACCATAATTGGAATCGAAATTTCAGTCACTAAGTAAATGCAGTTGCTAAGCAAATCATGTGACTGAACCCATTTTATGATCAATTTTACTGTGGTCATTAATAGCAATAGGAATAGCACTTAGACCTATATACCATTTCACAGTGTTTTACAGTCCTCTCTAAGCGGTTTACAGAGTTAGCATATTGTCCCCAACAACCTGGGTCCTCATTTTACTGACCTTGGAAGGATGGAAGGATGAGTCAACCTTCAGCGAGTGACAATCAAACTGCTGGCAGCCGGCAGACATCAGAAGTAGCCTGCAGTACTGCATTCTAACCACTGTGCCACCACGGCTCTTAAATAAACCTCCTCATTTGTCAAGCAAATTACGTGGTCATTAAATGAATCACATGGTCATTAAGCAAATCTGGCTTCCCCAATCGATTTTGCTTGTCTGAAGCTGGCTGAGAAGATTGCAAATCATAGTCATGTGATTGCAAGACATAGCAACCTCTTAAATGCAAGCTGGTTGCCAAATGCCCAAATTCTAATCACATGAACACAGGAGTGGTGTGACAGTCATAACTTCAACTTCATAAGTCACATTTTTTTAGTGCCAGCATAACTTTAAGCAAACGGTCATAAGCTGAGGTCTACCTTTATTCAAATTTTCTCTTGAATAATTTTTCCTTAAGAAGATAAGACAAAACTATTGTGCAGGATTATGCCTGAAAATGATCTGGCATCTACACACCAACAGCTGAAGCAATTAGTCGCCAATCTCTACAAGGTTCACTTCACAAACGAATAGTTGAGCTGATGGGCAAATGAATAATGCTCCAGCCTTTTTCTTCAATCGTTTCTCTAGGATGGATGTCTCCGAACTTGGCAACTTTAAGACTTGTGGACTTCAACTCCCAGAATTCCCCAGGGAGTTGGCTAGGTGGGGGAATTCTGGGAGTTGAAGTCCACAAGTCTTAAAGTTGCCGAGTTTGGAGACCCCTGCTCTAGGAATTAACAAGGTAAAAGGCATAAATGCTCCCAGTTTACTTCAAAAATTTGAATAGTAATAAAATGCAGAGCTTTGTGTGTCAACAGCCGCAAAAAGCTATTTGAGCCCTTGGGAAATAAACGATCCTTTCCACATTCTATCTCCAGTCGAAGCTATTATGGGATTCACAAGCAAGGGTAAGTAATCAGCATTTCTGGAAAAAAGCTGCATTGTAAGATCTTACCTTCTTTTCTATTATGAGTCCTGGAGACTCTGTCTTCTTTGGATCAAATGATGTCAGCCCTTTCACTGAAGTCTCTTAAATACCCTCTCTGTCAAGGATATAGTTTCCTGTTCCTCCTTTTTTCAAACCAAGCCATGCAGCCTGTTCTTCAGCATTTTTCAACTGGGCATGCTGTATAGGAGGAAGAGGGGACCAGAGAGGTTGGCAGTTTGATCAGAGGTCTTAGATGATGCAATTCCAGGAGATGTTTCATGCTCACGTCAGGTTTCATAATCTTGAACACAGTTTAGCTGTTTAAGTATCTCACAGCAAAAATTAGTCTTTAAAGACCAGAGCACTCTGAACTCTTAATTCTTAAAGTTCTCTGGCTTTTAAAGACTAATACTTTTTTTTTTTTTTGCTTTAAGAGGCCCTAAAGATCTTACTTGTTTTTATCTTAAATAACAGAAGGTAGTTCATTCAGCTAGTCTAGTACCTAATGGTAGTATTTTTGCATATTCCGCATTTCTATGCTGGCTGTCTGGATGCCTTTAGAAGATAAAATATTAAGATTTAAGATACTTCATCTATATCGACCAGTATCTATCTATCTATCTATCTATGTATCTATCTATCTATCTATGTATCTATCTATCTATCTATCATCTCTCCCTCCCTCCCTCCCTCTCTATCTATCATATCTATCTATCTATCTATCTATCTATCTATCTATCTATCTATCTATCTACCTATCTAATGTATCTATCTTCTATCTATCTATCTATCTATCTATCTATCTATCTATCTATCTATCCATCCATCCATCCATCCATCTATCATCGTTCTCCAACCTAGTGTTCTCAATCTATATTAGATAATATCTCCCATTTTTTTTTCAACCAAACCAATTGTCCACAATGACTGAGGTTGATGGGAGGAAGGTAACAAAGTGATGATTTAAGTGTTCTAAGTTATAGTTTCTACGTTCATTGGCTGCTTTTAACTTTTTCCCACTTGTTTTCAAATGAGTTTTCTTTAACTTAGACTTCTCCATCTGCTGCTCACTATGTTGGGCTGCATCTGCAGAACAACTGGTTGAAACGTGGAATTTTGGGATCTGAAGTCCCAACACATCTGGAAACAACCAGCTTGGGAAAGATTGTTGCTTACATACAGGCATATAATTCCAATTCAACTAGCTCAAGGAAAATTGTTGGTGAGTTAACTGGATCCTCAACTTTTAAGTAAAGTATAAGAACTGGTTTGCTAGATATCGTTGAGGCTTTGTCAATAATCAAACATATTTTTAGGTTTTTTTCAACAGTTTTAGTAAATAATTGTTTTCTAATGTCTTTTGCAATGAAATCAATTATTTTCACTGCAGTTTTACGTGAATGCAATCCTATTCCCAGATCTACTCCATTTTTAATTTGAGATTCTATGTCACTTTCTATATCAGAAAATGGTCTGCAGTTTTGTGCCAGATTGTAAACTATATTGAATACTCAACTACCTAGTACTACCTAAATTCTTTTCTGTCATCTTGTCCAGTCCTTTGCACCCTGCTCACACTGCTTCAACTTCTCTTGCAAAAGATGTGAGCTTTGGATAAGAAGTGCTCTTTCATCTTTTTCCCAAGAGAGGCCTGTTGCACCTCTTTACTTTTCCCAGCAGCCTCTATTTCGAAATGTTTCCACTCCTTAGCTATGTGAACACTTTTTTTCTGATGCTCTAATGTCAAATTTTTCACAATACTTGCAACCTATTTTTTTTTTAAAAAAAACTGCCAATCTGTCGTATTTCTCCCTAAAGTTGGTGTATTGCTGCAATGTCCAGCAGTCAGGGAGATTATTTGCAATGTCCGAGTTATCGGAAGTAGTTGCTGTGCTCGTGCTGCTTTCGGAAGTAGTTGCTGGGCTCATGCTGCTTTCTCCAAGTTGGAGTGCTTGAGGTGGTTGTGACTCTGTTGGATCTTCCACTCTTGTTTTCTTTCCAAAATAAGAGGTCAAACTCTGTTGTCTTTTCATCCTGTTAGTGTTAGGCTACTGCAAAAACAAACAAACAAACAAACAAAAAAACCCAATGATGTAGTTTGGACTCGACTGTGATTGTAAGTTGAGGACTATAGGTAACGGAAGGGATCCGATCTGTTTTCACCCAACATTGTACAGTCTGTTTTCATCCATTGCTGTGGACAATTTGTAATGTACAAATACAAATTGTCTGAAATGGTATAGCAGGGTTTCCCACCTGAGCAGGAGGTTGGACTAAGATGGTCCCTTCCAAGTCTGGGTCTACTGCTGGGCGCATCCCTTGGGTCTTCTAGTCCAACTCCCTGTCCAGTTTCTTCTTGAAACCCTCCACTGATGGAGCACTTTCCACTGATTACAGGTAGTTCTCAGTTTATGATCCCATTGGATTATTGTTTGATACCCCAGAATTATTAACTTTGGTGGGTTGGCGCTGCCGGCGGGCACGGGCTTTTCATGGGTAAGCTAGCTGCGCGAGGCTGGGGATGGAGGGGGGGGGAAGTAGGTAGCTAGCTCATGTGTGCCACATGCTCCACGGCAGTGGGAGCTGCTGCCGGCGGGCCCGGGGCTTTTCGTGGCTTAGTTACCTATGCGAGGTCGGTGTTGGAGGAGGGGTACTAGCAAGTCAAGGCCAGGGATGTGGGGAGGGCAGCACAGCAGCGGCAGGCTAGGCCGGCCCGGGAGTCAAATCGACCAGGGCTTGCAGGCTTACCTGGAGGGAGATCAGGGCCGCGGCAGAAGGCAGGCTGCAATTGCGAAGTCAGGCAGGAAGGGTGGGTGAAGACGTCAGGCAGCAATAGTGAAGTAAGGCAACAATGTTATGGTGGGCGAAGTCAGAATGGCACGGCGAGCAGGCAAGATGAGGAGTGACTGGACGGGAAGGGGCAGGAAAAGGCGGAGCCAGCTGGTGGTGCGATTCCTCCAGAAGGCAGGCAGGCAGCCAGGGAGAAATGGGCAAGCAAGTGAGATGATTGGGTGGGGCGGGTGGAAAGGGGCGGGGCCAGGCAGAAGTCAGTTTTACTGATTCAGCAAAACTGGCCAGACTCATAACAACCGGTTCGCCCAAACCGGTCCGAACCGGTAGAATCCCACTCCTGGGCTGCTGCAACGGTTGTAAGCGTGAACAATGGTCATACATCACTTTTTTTCAGTTATTTTGTAACTTCGAAGGTCACTAAACAAATGGTCGAAAGTTGAAGATTACTTGCACTACACTAAGTCCAATAGAATGGACTTCTGTTCAGGTTCTTCTGTTCAAAGCTTTAAAAGAGGATTTCTGGTTAGTTCCCATTCAGAAAACATATCAAGTGCCTTGGCTATTTATTGAGTAATTAGTTTAAGAAACAAAATTGTCTGCAACAGTCAAAACACCAATTATCAGCCGCATTCTCTGGTCATGAAGCAAGCTAGAATAATCATTAACAGCCAAACAATACAACTTGTTCCGAGGGTGTGTACTCATTAGATTTAAAGAATTTGAAGCATTACCCATGAGCTTTTTGGAGTGATGGGAAAACTGAAAAAGGTGAATTGCACCTCCAAGTCTCATATGAAACAATTGGATACCATACTGAGTTGTCATGTTGAGATGCCTATACACCGTCAGCAGAATTATGCAGGTAAACAATTCAGGTAGCATGGTGTCGTCATCATCATCATCATCTATACTACAATCTATTATAATCTGAGACACTGTTTCTCAAGCCTGGAAACTTCTAGTTACATGGATTTCAACTCCCAGAATTCCCCAACCAACATGGTTTTTGCTGAGAATCTGGAAGATGAAATCTGTAGATATGGAAATTGTCCAGGTTGGAAACATTGATTTGGGGTATAGATCATTCTGGAGAATCAGCTACTACAGCCGTGATGGTGAACCTATGGCACGCGTGCCACAGGTAGCATGTGTAGCCATATCAGTGAGCACGTGAGCTCAGCTCCGCCAGCTGATTTTCGGGCCTTCTGGGCCCACCAGAAATAGGGAAACAGGCTGTTTCCTGCTTCCGGAGGGCCTCGGGGGGTGGTTGGGGAGGCTGGTTTTTTGCTGTCCCCAGCCTCCAGAGCCTTTCCAGGAGTCTGGGGAGGGCAAAAATGGCCTTTCCCACCCCACAGAGGCCAGTAACAGCCCGTTTGCCAACTTCCGGTGGGACTCGGGGGGGGAGGCCGTTTTCGCCCTCCCCAGACTCCTAGAAAGGCTCTGGAGGCTGGGGACAGCAAAAAACGGGCCTTCTGGTCCCACCGGAAGTTGGAAAATGGGCCATTTCTTGCCTCCGGGGGGGTGGGGGAAAGCCGTTTTCTCTCTCCCCAGACTCTTAGAAAGGCTCTGGAGCCAGGTGAGAGAGAAAAACGGGCCTACCGGGCCATTGCGTGCCAGGAACGGGAGGGAGTGGGGGGCACCTGCACATGCGTGGGGGCCGGGGGCATAGAATTATGGGCGTGGGCACGCGTGCGCGTGACCACCCCCCACCTCTCCTGACACGCAATGGCAAAAAGGTTAGCCATCACTGCACTATAGGATTCAGGAGAAGTCTGACTGAGAAAATGGTTATGGCCAATAAACACTTGACAGACTAAATCATATGTTTTCCGTCTACATCTTTATCCTACTTTCTCCTCTCCTTGTGGTGGCAGTCATTGAGCCTTGCAAGCCACAATGCTGTATTCATCTGGATCCCTTACAACAAGTGTTGCTTTATTGGGTACTTGGCAATGAGTCATTAGTTTTGCCAATGTAGGGAGAGAGACTGCTGAGAAATAATGTGGTTAAACGTAAGAAATACATGATCCTAGATAGGACATAGTACAAACTGGTCCTGATCTAAATTGACATCCTAAAGAGGAGGAGCAGTGTGTGTGTGTGTGTGTGTGTGTGTGTGTGTGAGAGAGAGAGAGAGAGAGAGAGAGAGAGAGAGAGAGAGAGAGAGAGGGAGAGAGTAACATAGCTAACTAGAGGGAATGTGACAAATTCCTATTTTCTTTTTGCATAGCACAACAGTGCCCCCTAAATAAGAAGACCAAGCATCCTGATTAAGAGCCACCGGATTTTCTTTCACTATTGTCATGTACGAATAATAATAGTGATGTATTGTCATGTTGTTAATCCTCTGATAACTGTCCACCATTAGACATTCACCCCCACCTTCTGAAAACAACCAACAAATGTAGAGTTGGAATGACTGAGATTGGTGGCTTGTTGCAACTGCCATACCAGGGAGTGATGAAAAGCAAGAGGTGGGTTCTAAAATTTTTTTACTACCGGTTCTGTGGGCGTGGCTTATTTTGTGGGCATGGCTTGGTGAGGGGGTAATGTGACTAGGTGGGTGTAGCCAACTTTTTTTTTTTTACTTTTAAAAGCATTTTTTTTACAACCTTAAGTGGTTGCAGGAAAAAATGCTTTTAAAAGCCTCTGACGATCAGGCAACTCAGCTGGGATCGCCAGAGGCTTTTAAAGGCATTTTTTTTTCCTACAACTTCTTCAGCCGAAGAGGTTGCAGAAAAAAATGCTTTTAGAAGCCTCTGACGATCCCAGCTGAGCCGTGCAATCATCAGAGGCTTTTTTTTTACTTTTAAAAGCATTTTTTCGGCCGAAGAGGTTGTAGAAAAAATGCTTTTAAAAGTAAAAAAAAAAAAAAGCCTCTGATGAGGTGGGCGGGGTAAGCGAGCAGCGACCGGGCTGGGGACCGGTTTGGGGGCGTGGCCAGCCAATGTTATTACCGGTTCTCCGAACTACTACAAATTTTTACTACCGGTTCTTGTGAACCAGTGCGAACCGGGAGCAACCCACCACTGATGAAAAGTCATTAAAAACTTACTGGATCTCTGGTTCCTTCCTTCTACAGCTTCCTTGTAAACTCCCCTGGGCCTTTCCTGAAAAATGTTATGAGATATAAGAAAGGGAGCAAAAGAAAAGTTGAATTCTAGCTCTTAATGGCTCAAGGTATGTGGTCAATTCAACAGATGTTTCAGGAACTTTGTGACAAGATCTTCAAGAATAAAAACAGGACATAAAGGTCAGTGGTGGGTTCCTCCCGGTTCAGTCTGGTTCCTCTGAGCTGGTAGCGGAGACGATATGACATCACCGAACCGGTTCTGCCCCCCCTCGCCCCCGCGTTATTCTTACCTTTTATTTGGCCCCACCCCCAATCTATTGCTGGCTCCTGAGTCCCAGCTGATGACTAGAGGGAAAAAAACTGTTTAAACTCTTGCCGCAGGGCTTCAAAGAGCCGCCCAACAGCTGATCAGTGTTAAAAGAAAACAAATGAGTAGACCGGTGTCTGCAAAAATAAATGGGTAGATCGGTACAGCTCTGCAAGCAGTTAAAAGCCTGGTAGACCAGTACCTCTGCTAAATCCTAAATAATTGTCACATGACCATCAAGCCACACCCACAAAATAAGCCACGCCCACAGAACCAATAGTAAAAAAATTTAGAACCCACCCCTGATAAAGGTGTATATAAATGTATCTATTTATTATATAAAAACAGGACCTGTTTATGTATTTACCTATTTATATAGCGCCAGTTTGGTCTAGGGCACCAGCCCAGAAGGTTTTACCATGGGTTTTATTTCCACCTCAGCATGACAACCTGGGTAATTTTGGTCCAGTTACTCTCTCTCAATCCAACCCACCTCACAGGGTTGTTGTTGTGGGGACAATAGGAGGAGGAAGGTGGGCTGGATATGTTCAGCACCTTATTTGTAAAAGTAATAGAGGTGGGATACAGATAAATAAATAAATCAAATCTAGCCAAGAAACAGAGCCTGCTGGCTGGAGAATTCTGGGAATTGAAGTCCACACATCTTAAAAGTTGCCAAGAATGAGAAATACTGCTGTAGTATGCTCAATAAAGGTTTAAAGCTGGAACAGTGAAAAGCTGCTGAAATTTGATAATTGCCTACAGTATTGTTTTCAGTGACCCTGAGAAATTCTATGTCCTTTTAATAGGCATATCGGTCATATAAATTCCTGCTTGTTGTTCATGTCTCTCTCCCCTGCTTTTGCCTACTCCTTATCCCTTGTTTGCTAGTTAATGTTTTGATGTTTAAAAAAAACAGACATTAAATTATGTTATTGAATATAGCTTTTATGTTATATCGGGAGCAAATTAAACTGTAACCCCAAAGGTGCTTTTTTAAGAAACAACTGGACTTTCTGTTTTTTCTTCGAAGACGTTTTGCTTCTCATCGGGGTGGGTTCTACTTACCTTCGCTACTGGTTCGCAACAGGAGCGCGCACACGCGCTTCTGTGCATGCACAGATTGTCCGTGTTGACATCCGGCCGGGTGGGCGGAGCCTCCCGCAGCTGTTACTACCAGTTCGCAAGAACCAGACCGAACCGGGAGCAGCCCACCACTGCTTCTCATCCAAGAAGCTTCTTCAGAGCAGAAGAAACATCTTAGAAGAAAAACCAGGAAGTCCAGTTGCCTCTTGAAAAAGCACTTCTGGGATAACCATGACCTGGATGACTGAGAATCTCCATAGACAACAAAACTGGAAATTACTCATAGCCATTTTTCAATACCTGTAATGAAAAATCATTTGTAAAGCAAACAAAACCAGCAATGAAAAGATTGAAACTGAGAGTAGCCAGGAAGGGAAGATAGACCATGGATTATGGAAATCAACAGGGACAGCCAATGTTGGATTTGGCCCAAAATTCAAATTTTGGCTCAAGTAGGAAATACCTGGAGATCTTGAGCCAATAACATTCACTTTCCTTAGAGGGATAGCTTGAGAATAAATAGGGACGATGCACATGTAAGTAACCCTTTCTCCAGGAATAGTGAGGGGACTTCACTAGAGAAGAACAATTATATGGTTTTTTTAGTCTTTTCAGAAGGACAGGACAGGATGAATGGTTTGATGAAAGGTCTCTAGCTTGAAGCCTGGTCACTAGTAAAAAAAAGTTGCTCCCAGACCAATAATATAAGCAACCCCCTGAGCAGTGGTGGGTTCCTCCCGGTTCGGTCCGGTTCGGCAGAGCCCGTAGCGGTGATGATATGATGTCACCAAACCGGTTCTCCCCCCCGCCCCCCCACCCCCCTCCCATGTTATTCTTACCTTTTATTTGGCCCCACCCCCAATCTATTGCTGCCTCCTGAGTCCCAGCTGATGACTAGAGGGAAAAAAACTGTTTAAACTCTTGCCGCGGGGCTTCAAAGGGCCGTCCTACAGCTGATCAGTGTTAAAAGCAAACAAATGAGTCGGGTCGTAAGTGCGAGGACTGGTCGTAAGTGCAAGGACCTTCCAGAAATGACTCTGACCAGCTAGCCACGCCCACCTAGTCACATGACCTCCAAGCCACACCCACAAAATAAGCCATGTCCACAGAACCGGTAGTAAAAAAATTTAGAACCCACCCCTGCCCCTGAGCATATGATAACCTGCCTATATTACTTCCTGCTTAGGAGGGAACATACTGTATTGTTCAGAGTATAAGACACACCTTTTCCCCCCTAAAAGAGGCTGAAAATTTGGGTGCGTCTTATACTCCGAATGTAGCTTTTTCGAAGCTTTTTTTAGCCCTAACGAGGCGCTAACAAGCGATCTTCCCAGCTTTGCCTGCTCCCTCCACTCTCCGCTGTGCTTTAACGAGGCGCTAGGAGTGAAGCGATCTCCATGCTTTGCTCCGACTCTCAGCTGTTCTTTAGAAGCTTTTTTTAGCCCTAACTAGGCGCTAGCCGAGCGAAGGGATCTTCCCCCACCTTTGCCTGCTTTTCACATTGCTGCTTCCTCTCAGCTGTGCCTTAGAAGCTGTTTTCTTATCCCCAAGCAGGGAATAAAAACCCAGCAAACTAGTGTGCTGAAGCTGACCAGACTAAGGACTCTAGCCAGATGAATACCTGGTAGGCAGGGTTTTTTCCCCCCCCCCTATTTTCCTCCCCGAAAACTAAGCTGCGTCTTATACTCCCAAAAATACGGTAGGTAGTTGCTTACATTAAGTCCTTTCAATTGAGAAGTACCGTAACTTGATTCCTTTTGCAACCCCCCCCACCCCTTATAATCATCATCTTCCCACACTGCAGATCTCTAAAAGTATCTCACTGCTGATGCTGATGCCACATCTGTAAACATTATGACTGGCCTGCCTGTTGGTGATTAGCTGAAGATGACGTTGGTTTAAAACCTGGCCTCTTTCCCATTTTCTTGTGCCTTCTGCTGTCTACTGATAAGTCAATGATAAGCACAAGAGAAGTAGCTTAACTAGGAGATTTTGAGAAATGAGATCTTTGCAGACAAGTTTCCTCCCTCTTTGCTCCACCATCCCCAAGACTCCTTCAAGCCAAGTGTGGGCTGGGTGGCGTCTGTCTGTTGAAAGAATATCTAGATCACCTCCCAGTCCTCTCATTTTTCCATTGCTGATTGTCAATGAAGGAAAAATGCGCCTACGGTAAGGAGGAAACATGTGCAGTTTACTTTTCTTCTAAGGAAGTACAATTTGGATGTGATCTAATGAGTGTTCTTCATTAATGAGGTAAGAGTAAGTACAACAACTGTTGACTAAATGTGTATCTGTGTGTATTTTAACATGTGTGTTGGATTCAGTTTGCCTTCTGTGTGAGAATATTTTGTTTCATGGATTGTCATACTTCAGTTCTAATACGTTGAGGTATTTATGGCCATTTTGAAAAATTGAATAGTTAAGCTTATAGTCTGTCAGAAAAAAAGCAACAGTTGCTTAAAATTTCTATCCAGTTTTACATTTCTTAATTTTTTACCTGACAGGAAGTTCCACACGCACTCTTTCATTGAAACTATTTCCTGACGATGAGGATGAAAAGATTGTATGCTAGTTTGATCCTAGGTATCCTAGTGATCCCAAACCATAATTGAGTATTTTAACATTTTCACTAATAAATTTAATTGAAAAGTTACATTATTCGGCATCTTTTGCCTAAATCAGCTGTTAAAAACCATTTGCCAGCATTTTGAACTATGCAATGTTATCTAAAGAAAAAGAGAATCATACTAACAAAATACAATACTAAAAATATTTCTTTTGTTTGTTTGTTTGTTTTCTAATAGTTCCTACATGCCTTGAAGACCAGAATAAGAAAACAAGGGAAGTGAAAACCTTCAGTTGTGTTTCCAAAATGAATTATTTCCTGTTTATTTTCACCACTTTCTTAGTTATTCTACTTGTTAACAATGGCAATCCAAGTAAGAACTTTGTGTGTTACTGTATTTTCTAAGAAATGTAATTGTTTTTATGTATTATATATTAAGAAGCATTTTACACACATACATACACACACACACACAAACACCGAGAGAGAAAGAGAGAGCAAGCGCTAAACATAACATCCCCCTATAACCTCACATTAAAACAAAGAGACAGTGTGGTGTAGCAGTTAAAGAGTTGGAGTGGCACTGGAGACACCCAGATTCCAGTCTGCCTTTAACTATGGGAGCTCAAATGGGCCGAAGATGCCATAGATATGCTTCCTTGAGTTCTTGAATGAAAGATGGCAAAGATGGGTGCCATACCTAAGAAATATATAAATATAACATTATAAAAATGTAGAAATAATTTAATGAATCAACATGGGTAACAAATCCCATTACATGTATATTGGGGGTTGTATTAATATCGATCTAATGAAAGAAGGAAGGCTGATCAATACAAGGATGCCCTGCTAACAGAAAGGTTAGGAAATGAATATAGGAAGCTGACATACAAAGTCAGACCCTTCGTCCATCTAACTTGGCATTGGGTTCTATCACACCAGTGGTGCAGATCTGTCTCTAGTGTTAGATCTCTCACACACACCTCTCCAGTTCTTACAATTACATTACTCAATTGTGCAGTGCGCTGTGCCCCTGCTCAATTCTGAAGAAAACCGGGACCTGGCATTAGATCCTTAATGAGAGTTCCAGTCAATGGTTTTGATGGAACTCAAGTTTATGTCCTGTGTGGATATGAAAATATACTACAGTGATCATTATCTGGGGTGATTGGCATCCATTCGCACAAGAGTCTTCTCAGCCTACCTGGAAATGTTAAGGATTCCATTTGTGTGTGTGCATATGTGTAAAGCAAGTATTATACTATTGAGCTATCCCACCCCTGTCCAATTTTTTTCTCTAACTGAGTTTGAATATGAGCTGAATGATTATCCAACAGAAACTCAACCCACTGTATTTAAGTGATGGATTAATAGTTCAGCCAACTATCAGTTGCTATTTGACATGATTAGATAAATTGCCTATATAATGTTGCTCCTTCAGTTGATTTGGCCATTTATAATTTTTATGCATTTGGTACATTTCACAGTACAGCTGACATTGCTTGGACCACATCACCCAATCACTGCCTCTCTGAGGGAGACGATTGTGCTACACTGTCATCTGTCCCCCAGAACAAATGTCCAGAATATGGAGATTACTTGGTTCCGCTCCCAAAATTCTTCCTATGTACACCTTTATCGCAGTGGCAAAGATCATCTGGAACAGCAGCAGCCAGAATACCAAGGAAGAACAGAATTTCTAAAAGATGGCATTGGGGATGGAAAGATTGGGCTGAAGATTTTTAACATTAGCCTATTTGATGAGGGACACTACCACTGCTCTGTTAAGAATGGGAGTTTCCAACAGGAAGCCACGTTAGATATGAAAGTGACTGGTAAGTAAAGGGCAAATCTTTTTTAATAGAAATGTGTAATCAAAATTGGCTCTAAAATCTCTGCAGTCATCAACCTTTCAATATGTTCTTAGATTGTGAGAAAACCAGGGCTATTAAGGTTTCTCCCCCAAAAATCTTTCAACCTACTTAATCTGTTTTTCTTGATGTTTAGAAGGAATAAGGGTTACTGTTCCATAATGTCAAGGTGGGTAACCATTTTTCTTCCAGTGGCCATTCATTTCTTTTTCACTTCCTTGACATGGGGACCAGAAAGTATGATTGGTTGAAACACTTAGCTTTTCCTTTTTCAATGTCAGCATTAAAAAAAACAAGCAAGCACAACATAATTGAATTTTCCAGATGTTTGAAGAGAAAATGGGAGAGGGGGCTAAATCATGCCACCAAAAATTGCCATTTTGCTACCAGTTTTAGACTCTGGGACATATGCAAGTCTGGACTGCTGCATGGGAAATCAGAAATCCAGGCAGTTCAAATGAATATAAAGGTTTATTGCAAGCTTATGCTGTCTACAAGAATCTGAACTACTAATAAAGGAGACTATTTGTAGCTCAGGGTTGAAATGAGCAGTCCTTGGTGCTCTCTGAGCTTGTTTTCTTGAAAATCTTTCATTACCCTAACTAGATAACATCATCAGTGCTGGAGTGTTAGTACTGATGATGTTACCTAATTAGGGTAATGAAGTGTTTGCAAAAAAACAAAAACAAAAAACCAAGCAAGTTCACAGAGCACCAAGGACCCCTGAATCTGAGCTACTAACAGTTGAAGAAAGCAGGCAGTAGATAAGAGTCAGAGGAATTCAAGGTGGGTTGGACTTAGATCTCTTGTGGGCACGAAGGGACTTAAGACATGTGATGCATTTGATTTCTCCCTTGGGCTCAGTCTGGTCATCTCCTACAGCTGCATTTTTGAGGGTTGATGTTTCCCCATCTGCTATAAAGCAAATTCAGGCAGCTACTTTTGGTAATAACTGCTGCCCTTATCACTCCTTGAGCTTCTTCAATTGTGACATCCCGAATATTTACCACCATTCAAAGCCTGAAATCTGGTCCTTTAAAGGTATGCAACCCCACTGATGACTGGCTGTGATACCTGATTGGGACATCCATATTCAGATGCAATATGCTTCTAATAGTGAATGCTGAGAAGAATTGAGACGTATTGTACTGTTGACTGCATGCTCTGTTTATAGGCTTACTAGAAATATCTGAAATGCTACTGCTGGAAGTTTTATCAGACCTGGAAGGTCTCATTTCATGTTCTTATGGTAGCAGTGTCTGGAACTGATTCAATCCACCATTCAACTTGTGTTGGAAGGAAAGGGTAGGATCGTTTTGACAGGAGGAGGAGGAGGAAAAATCACGCTTACTTCTTTGCCTTAAGAGGTAAAAAAAAATAGAGGCAGACAAATTGGGAAGTTGCCAATACTCATCATAATCCAGACATTAAAACGTCTCCGGAATAATAGTTTTAGTGTATGTTTTGCCTTTTATGCCTCATCTGACACCCAAAGACACCTGTTATACAGTATGCCAGCTTCCTATTGCAGAATTTAGGTTTTATACCTGGATTGGGGATGAGGAGGGAGATGGGGTGATGATTTTAAAAAAATCTAAATTATTACAGGATGAAGATTAGACTGGACAATCTTCTGATCCTACGGTATTTTTTAAAAAACAAATATTCTTTTATCCCTCAGTGTTGGATATCTTTCTGTTATTTTCATTATTATTATTATTATTATTATTATTATTATTATTATTATTAAGACTTCTATACCGCTTCATAGTGCTTTACAGCCCTCGCTAAGCGGTTTACAAAGTTAGCATATAGCATATTGCATATTAGCATTAGCATATTGCCCCCAACAATCTGGGTCCTCATTTTACCCACTTCGGAAGGATGGAAGGCTGAGTAAACCTTGAGCCGGTGAGATTTGATCTGCTGAACTGAACTAGCAGTCAGCTGAAGTAGCTGCTGTACTGCACTCTAACCACTGCGCCACCTCAGCTCTTTTTTTTTTTTTAATTTGATTTATATGCCGCCCTTCTCCGGAGACTCGGGGTGGCTTACAATGCATTAAGCAATAGCCTTCATACTTTTGTATATTTTTTTACAAAGTCAGCTTATTGCCCCCACAAACTGGGTCCTCAATTTACCTATCTTAGAAAGGATGGAAGGCTGAGTCAACCTTGAGCCTGGCAAGATTTGAACTTATTAATTGCAGACAACTGGAGTTAAATTACAATGCATTAGTCTGCTGAGCTATCCAGGCTCCTTGAACTGACTCCATAACTATTTGAACAAAGTAGAAGAGGAACAACTTCTGGGGGCCGAGAACCTGATTTAATATTTGGGCTGGGGCTGAAAGACAGAATAAATGGGACAATAACTCAAAGTGAATAGCACCTCATTACATGGATACAAATGAGGTTTTAATTTTCCTCAAATTTCTTCCCTCTTTTTGAAGATTTCTTTCTCTTTAAAAAAGAAACTTATTTTATTGCTTATATTATGGGATTTTGTGTGTGTTTATATCTCACAATGGCAGGAAGGCATTCCTCCGTTTTTCCAGCAATTGAAGCCAGAATGTCACCTTAGGGGTTTGGAGGTTGCAGATTTCCCTGGCTCTGCAGGATGCCCATCTTTGGAACAGCCTGAAAACGCTTAAAATATGCATGTTTGTCCCACATCTAGCATTAGGGCCTGCTCCTCTCCTTTCCATTGAAGGTTATCAGGACAGAGGGATCCGAGTGGTTTGTCGCTCCAGTGGCTGGTATCCAAAGCCTGAAGTCCTGTGGAGAGAGCTCAATGGGAGACTTCTATCTTCGTTGGCAAAAAAAGATTCACAAAGAAATGATGGGACGTTCGATGTACAAGCTGACATCATTCTAAAAGGAAGTTCAAACTTGACTTGTGTCATTAGAAACAGCCTCCTTGATCTGGAAAAGGAGTCAACCATCCACATAACAAGTGAGTCAATAAACACTGTTAATGGCCATTCTGTATTTTAGAAACTAGGCTTTGCAGTAATATGAGTTTGAAATTATGAATTCAGAATTAGACAAATTGGCAGCTGGTGCCCATGTCTTGATTAGGGCAAACTCAAGCTCAATGAAGAGTTATACAAGACATCTTTCCAAGAAGAAAATCTCAAATGAGGCCATGTAATATATTTCTTTGCATTCTCCTTTTTTTTTTTTTTTTTTTTTTTTTTTACTCTTGAGGACCAAAAGTTTGGGAAAATGTATTTATCTGAATCAGTGAGCATAGTGTGAATTTTGGATGTATGATTAAGGCATATGTTTCTGAAACATTCATGAATCATAGCAGAAGGGATAGGAAAGAGAAAAGCAGAGCATTTTCCAATATTTCAGGATTGCTTTAAAATGCATTCATCGATACTTCTTTCATTTTTCAGATCACTTCTTCCCCAAAATATCATCCTGGATAGTAGCTCTATGTTTTTCCCTAATGGCTGTGGTTGGATTCGCTATATTTACTTTTTACCTACTGAACAAATACAGTGAGTACATAGGAAACTGCCCTTTAACTGGCATAAAAGTAGTGTTAATGCACAGTTAATTGAGAGATAGCTCTGAAGTTACAGTAATTGTGTTTGGTTGGAATCGGTGTTTCTTAATAGATTGGAACACTGGCTAATGTTTCTTCCAAGGATAAATCCATAAAATCTTCTTGCCTCAGTGCAAGGATGGCACACTACTCTTCTTTGCTTGAAGCTTAGCATTCACCTGCCACTAAGAATGGTGTAAGATGCTCTGCTCCAGAAGGAGTATTTTCTCTAATATTCTGCCTCAAGATGCTACCTGCAGTCAGTATAGGGCATATTCAGGGAGGTAGCCTGAAATGATGTGTCCTATGCTGGCAATTTCATGGTTCTTCTAATCTGCTTCTTTAATCTGTCCCTCACCCAGTGGTGGGATTGAACTGGTGTAACAACCAGTTCGCTGAGCGCACATGTGCCAAATGTGCGCTCTGTGCACACACGGTTTGTTTCCAAACTTATCTTCGACTGCAGGCCCACATGATCGTCGGAGTGAACCGGTTCATTCTCAGCTGATCATCGGAGCAACCGGTTTTCCCGAACTGGTCCAAATAGGCTGAATCCCACCCCTACCCTCACCCCTCACTCCACTGCAAGGTTGACAGAATTTTGGCTGCAAGGTTGACTGAATTTTGGCTTACATAGCTATTGTTTCTCAATGGGTTAGTTAACGGTCCTTCTAGTCTTGAAATTTATCAGCCCATTCCAGACTGAATATGTAGAACTGAAAAAATAATGGAAAAAACTCAGCTTTTGTACTTTTGTAGTCTAGCAGGCAATTTTATTTACGTATTTATCATATTTGTGTAGTTGCCCATCTTACATGAAAGCGACACTGGTTGACATACAGCACTTAATTAAAAAAAAATACAAAAGCAGTCACAGTTAAAAATAATTTTAAAAAGGTACACAAAACAGGAGAGAATGATATTAACCATAATGATATTAAAGGAGCCATCACAAAATTCCCTCCCCTTCTTATTCCTTACTTTCTTTCCTCAGTTATGTTCTTAGGATAGTTTACAATTCCCAGAGGGATATTCAATTAATATTTACTTGAATTTCAGTTCCTCAACAACTGTATCTCAGCTGCATAAAATAGTTGACCACTAAATGGCAGCCAACAGCTTTAAAAAACGCCTTACACTTTGCTGCCATCTAGTAGTAGATTGGTCATCCAATTCACCCATTGTTTGAAGCAGTGCTTCTTAGATTTTTTAATCAAAGAATCTTTTTGAACTTTTAATAATAATGGAAAACTCCAAAAGACCTTTGTTTGTATAGGTTATATTTATCAATATTTACCATACTAAAATTAAAATTAATGCCTTTGTAGAATATTTATTTATTGAATCGAGTAAAGAGAACATTAAACCCATTACATATTAACGTAAATGTATTTCATGAAAAAAACCTACATTAAACATTCTCTATTGCCCCCAATTTTCCTTTTTTGTTTTAATTTTGTATTTTAACCTTTTATCTTTGAAATTTAATAAAAATTTCTTAAAATAAGAAAAAAAACATATTTTGTAACAAATAAAAGGCAATAATGAGAATGACTTTGTTTTAAAATTCTGCAAATATCTTCAATAATTGTCAAAGGGGATTCTTGGATCATATTTGAAAAGCCATTGGTTTAAAGGAATAACTCCCCCTTCCCCCCAAGATCAATCTATCAGCCGTATAACATGAAAGAAAACAAATCTTTGCTAGCTCCTGATTAGTTTTCTATTATCTTATATATTGAATGATGATTACGTTTAGCTGTTATTTTGTTCCTTATTATTTCTCCAAAGACTTAGGGAATACCAGTTGGCTTTAATTACAGATAATGATGGCAAAGAACAGAACAGGGTATTCTTTATTGGCCAAGTGTGTTTGGACACACAAAGAATTTGTCTCCGGTGTATAAGCTCTCAGTGTACATACAAACAACAAAGTGATAAATCATAAATTGTAAATCGTAAATACAGTCATAAATCATAAGACAAAAAACAAAGTGATAAATCATAAGATACCAATAGGAGAAGGTAATAGGAAAGATGAGAAGGATAACATGGGTAAATATCCTTAGACATAAGACCGTGCTGTGGGAATTAGCAGAGTTTAGCAGAGTGATGGCATGGGGGAAAACTGTCTTTGTGTCTAGTTGTTTTGGCATGCAATGCCCTATAGTGGCATGCTGAGGGGAGGAGTTAAAACCACACATTTACATTTTCTGCAGCAGTACAGTAATAAGATGTTTTTGTTTTCTTCTATTCTAGGAAAGCTGGTCACTGAACTGAGTAAGTGAGTTTCTTTTTCTTCTTCTGGTTTTCGAGAAAAATATTTGGGCCACAATCTAATACAGAAGTTATCAATCTCAATTCCAGTGAAATTAAGTATTCCTTAATATATAATATAGGTATTATAGGTGATTCGGTGTTGTGTCTTTCATGGGAAAGGAAGAATATCAACTTAATTATATTTTTGTAAAATTGTCACTCTGTGTAACACAACAGAAAGGGACAAATAAAAACCCGTAGCAAAATATCTGCTGATAGGAACAAAGTGTGCACTTCAGAAAATTACCAACAAGCAAACCAATTATCTCAGTCATGCTGGTGTGACATTCAGCATTTTCCATGGTTTCAAATAAGAGTCTTAACAAAAGTCTAGTCCTGTTATCTAAAGGGATTAAATTTAGGGTTTCCAATGTACAAAGCATGTAATTCTATTATTCAGCAATGATCACTCCTTTAAGTGAATGAAAAAAAATGTGTAATGCTTTAATTTTCAAACTGCTTCACATTTTTTTTAAGCAGAAACTTAAAAATAGAAATAGAAATATTGTAGGCATCAAAACTCCATTCTCTTTCCTGGGACAGTTTCTCAACCTCCCTGACAAATTATAGTAGATAATTACTAAATAGAAATAATCATTATTAAGGCAATCTTTATTGCTTTAATACCCCAAATATGACTCAGGTGCACCTAACAACATATTAAAACACAGGGGGGAAAAAACCCAATAACAGCAGAAACATAAAACTTATAAAGAAGAAATGCAATAAATGCTCATCAAGAACAATCTTATCTCACATCTAGTTTCCCATTCTCCCTGCCCTGGAGCACACCCAGGTCTTCAGAACTTTCTGACAGGCTGATAGAGTTGGCTTTAATTTAATCTTGGGAGATAGGAGGTTCCAGAGGGAAGGTCAGAAATTATACACTTCCTAAGATGGCATTCTTTAATTGCAGGGACCTGGACAGTGTCTTTTCACTTGGACCTGATAGAAAGAACATGAGGTCCTGCAAATAATCCAACCCCATGCCATTGAAGGTTTTATAGGTGACAACCACATGTCTATGGAGATTCTCAATCATCCAGGTCATGGGTGTCCCAAGGGTGCTTTTTCCAAAAGGCAACTGTACTTCTCCCCCCCCCCCCCGCCCTTTGAAATAGTTCAACCACATCTTGAATTCCATTTGTAACCACATTGGAAATCAGTGGAACTCATGGAGACATAGCATGCATGTATTGAGGAAACACCCATAACTGCTCCTACTGGCACATTTTGGACCAGATGCAGCTTTTAGATGATCTTTCAAAGCAGGCCCACTTAATTCACTTGGGAGATGATCAAGATATGAGTGATGTGAGCAGTGCCTCCAAGTCTAGGAAATGATGCACTGGTTCACAAAGTGGAGTTTGCAAAAGCCCTCCTGGCCAGTGCTGCCACCTCCTGTTCGAGCAGAAGCTGTGAGTTCAGGAGACCCCTGAGATTGTTGGGGGGAGGGGGGGCAGCAACCTCATTCAGAAGCGAAAGATAATGACAATGGTGATGATGATTTAAATTTGTATAGAAAAACATTGGATCCAGGAGGCCCTATTGGGCCTGCTATGTTCTAATGATGCAGAAAGAAAATTACTTTGTAGTGATTTTGAATAGTTTTTTTTATTATTATTATTATTTCAATATTAAACTGTTCCTTTGATTTATTTTAATCTTTAATCTTGTTTTTAGATTGGAGGAACATGGTGATACCAATCGAAAAAGGTTGGTGGCTGTCCTGCTTGTTATTACTCCAAAATGTAAATTCCATCATTGTTGTGCTAATCTCTGAAACTGAATGTTTTACATCAAGTTTTAATGAGATTTTTACTCTATATTCCAAAGAATTTTTTTCTAAATTCAAAAGTGTTGTCATGTGTTAAGTTAGGGTACTATCAGCCCAACTGCGTTTTTCAATGACAAATACAATACGCGTTAGTGGAGATTTTGATACCATTCTTTTAAAAAATTCTATGGGGAAATTTCTTTTTTTTTTTTTTTTTATAGCAGGGACTTACACAAGGAACTTCCATGTGGCAATATGTCAGTGAAGATTCTCAGTCATCCAGGTAGGATTGTCTGGAAGTTGAGTTATGGCAACTGGGCTCCTTTTTTTCTTGCTGAGTCATGTTGTTTGCAGAGGGGGTATTCAGCCGGTTCGGACTGGTTTGCGTGAACCGGTAATGGCAACCTGCAGGTGCCCCCCCTCCCGCCCCAGCACTATGCCGTCCTATTTAGCCATGTTTTCTAAGTCATGCATGTGAGCAAAGCATATGCGTGGAAGGCTGCGTGCATGTGCGGAAGGCATGCACGCGAGCGAAGCAATCGTGCGTGTGCACGCTCACATTTTTGGTGCGCGCCAAACTGATGGTAAAATTATGTGAAACCCACCTCTGGTTGTTTCAATGACTCACCTTCCAGACAATTCTACCTGGATGGCTGAGAACCTTCATCAATATATGGTTAAAAGTACAATAAAAAGACTTCCAAAAATTAGGCAGTAAGTACAAAATATTATATCCTTACTTATCTACTTAGTATATATTTAGATATCAAATATATTGTTTGTATTTTATTTAAATAACATTAATGAGATAACATTAGCCTATTCTGTTTAGGCATGAAAATACTACTTTTTTTTTACTGCACAATTTAGTCCAGGGAAGTGCCATTCATACCATCGACTAAATAGATCAAGGGAGACTTGGTGCAGCCTTGGAAATGGGTCTTTTAATGGGATAAGCGTTAAAAGTTGTTTCAAAATAAGATATATGTGCTGATCAATTTCTTCCTCATTATAATTAATTGCAGCATTTTCTTTTAGGTTAACCTTTCCTCCTCCCCTTCTTTCTCTTTTCTCATTTCTCCTTTTTCCTCTCAGCAAACATAGTTCTGGATCCAGAAACGGCCAGCCATGAACTGATCCTGTCTGGAGACCAGAAAACTGTCATACAGGGATTCATGTGGCAGAGCCTACCATACAGTCCTAAAAGATTTAATATGGAGCGCTGTGTCCTGGGAAAGGAGGGATTTTCCTCCGGGAAGCATTATTGGGAAGTAGAAGTTGGAGAGGATGGGTATTGGGCCTTGGGGGTGGCTAGAAATTCCATGAAGAGGAAGGGAAAGCTCATCCTTGTCCCAGAAGAAGGAATCTGGGCGGTGGGAAAAGACCGGATCCAATACAAAGCTCTTACCCTACCCAAGACCCCCCTGACTCTGAAGAAAAAGCCCAGGAAACTGGGAGTTTACTTGGATTATGAGATGGAACTAGTTGCCTTTCATGACGTCAATCACCAAAAGCATATATTCACCTTCTTCTCTGCTGCGTTCGATGGGGAAGTGGTCTTCCCCTTCTTATATGTAGGGGTAGGATGCTGGCTTAGACTGTGTCCTTGATGACTTTCCTTTAAGAGAGGTTCAATCAGAAAATTGAATGCAGTAGAGTTCATATTATATGGCACTAGACAGAGACAGGTAGTTCATTTTCCATATCATGCAAGGGCTGTAGATTGTCATATAGAGATCACTTCTTACTGCAGCTTTACAGTCATGGAAAGGGAGAAACTTGTGAGGTCTTGATTAGGCAGAAGGATGTCACTCACCTCAAGCAAGAAAAAGTTGGAGGCCAGCCTTTTCTATATTTTACTTACCTGCTGCTGATTTACCTCAAGTTGTTTCCTCTATCTGACCCCCACAAAGTAGATCAGGAATGGAGAAACAACCTTGGAGCGATAGGCTAAGGTGGTACATATGTGTTATTATGTGTATTAAGTGAGGGGGGCAACATTTTTGGCAGTCAGGGATTATACTCTAAAAATATATTTTTTTCCTAGCTTCTATGAGAATGACATCTTAGGTCGAATATGGTAGTGACATAGTAAGGAGTGAGGGCTAAAATGTTACGCCTTTATTTTTATTTTTTCAGGTTTGCTTTTAAAATAGAATACTGTATTAATGCAATGGGAGGCTTAATGCACCTACCCTGTGGCTTGTGATTTTGTTTTTTTAATAAAAATATAAAAATCTTGTTCTTATAATTCAGCAAACTAGGGGTTTGTTTTACACCATCATTAACTTTGAATGGTCGCTAAACAAGGCAGTTGGTAAGCAAGGACTACCTGCACTGAAATGACAGAATAATTGCATGCATGCAAGCACATTGCCACGAGGCAGAAAATGTTCCTCCTCTCAAACAACTCCATCTTTTGGGCACTCCTTCTGTTAATGCCCCTTACCCTGCCTCAAGCTGGAGCTGAATGACAGCAGGAAACTATATAATTTACATCCTGAGTCCTGTTTTAGAGAAAAACAAGATTAAGCTTCAAGAGGAAAGGGGTATTCATAGAATGTTTTTTATCTGATGAGTTGTGTCCTCCAAGGAGAATGTGAAGCAATATGGTGATGAAGTTCAAAATGGAATTTTTCTCCACAATTTTTAAAAGCAAGGGACTTCTGCAGAAGAAATGGTGGATTGAAGTTGGCTTCGTTTTCAGCAACGATTGCGGTAGAATAAAGAGCCAGTGAGTAGACCTGTTCTTCGTACTTCCTCTCTGGACAAAGAATGGACTTGAGATAGCCCACAAGTGCTCCATACAATTGCTTCTTGTGAGAAGGCTGCAAGACAACAGTCTCTGGAGTGTTAAGAGCTGTGGGAGATGCAGAAAAGCCAGTTTTGCTCAAACTGTGGTCATTGCCTTTAAAAGAACAGTGGGTTTGCATAGTTCCTTTTCAATTACTTTTGGAAATTGTTTGTTAACTGCTTTGTTGGGGGCAATATGCTGGCCCTGTAAACCGTTTAGAGAGGGCTGTAAAGCAGTGTAAAGCGCTATATAAGTCTAAATGCTATTAGGAACCTTTGGATCAGCAGGTTTTATAGCATTGGGTGAGTTTCCTTCAATCCTTAGAGAAAGTAGTTTTAAATACAAGCCTAAGAATTAAGTATTTTGGAATAAAAAAAAAGGGGGGGGGTGACTGGAACTTTGATTTAGGAAAGTTACAAATTGACTAAGGGTTCGGAATGTTTAGAAATAAGACTTTGGAATTAATTATAAGAATTCTTCCTGTTGGAAAATACTTTTTAAATTCTCTTAAAAACATGATAAACCAATAACAAAATAGAAGAGTCACCTGAATAACTTTTCTATATTGAATTTACAAAAGACTTATTAAAGTTTTGAAAAATTTTATGAAAAGGGAGAAAATAAAAATTAAAAGAAATCAACTTCTAGGACATTGTTTGACAGGACTAAAGATGGAGATTGTTAAAAGGAAGTTGGTTTATTTGATCAAGATTAAAATAGATATAGTATTATCTCTGGTAACCTTTAATGAACTTATGCTGATCAAGACTGAAAGATGAGACATTAAAGAACTTGTTTATAGATAAGATATAGGAAGAAGAAAGCACTTGCTATATTTTAAGGGACGATGATAAGTTGTTAAAATTGTTCATACTTGTGATGAGGGAGGAAGTCACTTCTTTATTTATCTTTATTATATATTTTTTCTTTTCTTTTCAATCTAATTTTTCTTTTTTTTTACATATTCCTTAAATATATTTTTATTTTTTTCTTTTCAATATTTTTATTTTTTCCTTTTCTGCACTTTGTATTTTTCTTAATTCATTTCTTTTAATTTGTATCATTTTAATTTTAATTTCTAATAAATTTATCACTTTTTTTAAAGCTAGCTACAAGGAGACTTATATACACCCACATAGGAATGGAAAATAGGTCACAAAAGATTGTTGCTATTTCAGTTGTTCCTCTCTTTGTTGACTTTTTAAGAAATAATAAATTAATAACTCAAAGAGAAAACTGTCCAAGTATGTTTGTGTGTATAGCTCTAAATGAAGCTTCATTCATTTGATATGCTCTGTCTTCATGTAATTTTATACTCTTAAAATATATTTTAAGTAACAAAATGAACAAGACTTTTTCTTTTAAATGTAAATACTTCAAAAATACAGGCAAGAGGCTAGTGAAAAGGCCTTCTTTGGGGAAAAATATTATTTGAATATAGCCAATTTTATACTATCAAGCTTACACATACTTGAGGAAGGTATAAATTAGTCAGGAGGAAATATGATCCTGTGGTATCTGGGGTTTTGTTTTTAGTTATTCCAAAGAGCAGTCTCTGAGGAGAATCTGTCTCTTTTGCCAAAACAAGCATATTTTTCAAGAAAAGAAATGCGTTCAAAGTCTGTGAATGTGTAAACCGATCTGGGTGGGAGACGCTAAAATGAGGGGAAAATTGTGTTTGATTTCCCATCTATTTGTCCAGTATAAAAACACACAATTCCTTGGAAATCAGCCAGATAAATAAAGAAGAGAAGCAACTGAGTACCTGAACTTTATTTAAGGTGGATGTGACAAGATCCATTTTAACACAGTATGATTTGGAGAAGGCACTCCTTACAAACATGTCTCACAATATTTCTGAATGAAAACACTTGATATTTGAATAACCAAAATGGAGCAGTTTCTGAAGAAAATTCACATTTGTAGAAGGGGGAAACCCAGGTATTAACATTTGGCATGAGTTCTACCTTTTTACAATATTCTGGGAATGATGGGAGTATGGATCATGTTAGTGGCAGAAAAATTAACTGGAAGATCCCACAGGTTCAATTTTCTGTTATATTACTTGTTGCAATAATATTTGCAATGTAGACTCACCGTGCAATTTTGCAAAGGGGCAGTACTTGTATCATGATGATGCAAAGCTGCTTTAAAATAGAAAAAAAAAAAATTAAAGCGGCTATAAAATTTATTCTTACTTGCATGCAGTTCTGCTAATACAAAATATTTGCAAGAAATTGAACATTCCACTTTTATGACAGCATAATGAAAAAAACAATTATTTATAATAACAAAAAGGTCTTACCCTATTCACAAATAATCAGAAGCATAATAATACAATCAAACCAGGAGAATGCACTGGGCATTGCATATATGCAATAATTTTTATTACAGGATTATATTTTTTATGTTGAAATTATGTGCATAAGAAGGAAACTAAATAAAAGGCTACAAAAATAAACTAAAAGGCTGCACAATTTGCAAGCCTCTAGGCAGGATGCAGTTGGCATAGGTATGTAGAGCAAATTTAGGAATTAAAAATAAAGATAATATCAAGGCACAAGTAGATCAAGATATGACAAATAGAAAACAAACATCAAAGGCAGGCTGTTTCTTGAGACTGCAATATCAACTGAAATGCAGTGTAAGGCACAACTTTGCACCAGAATAGGCCGCTAGAACAAATGTATGAGATACATTAAATTGCCTCTTTTTCTACTAAACAAGGTAGTAGAGAAGAGCCACTATTTTTTTTTCTCACAAAGGAACCTAAGCTGTAATCAAAATACATTTCAGACAGGTTTGAAACTAAGGTTACACACTCTCCATTTTATATGGAAGCTGCAATCCTACAGCTATCCCTCTTTCTTTTCCACCAAGCTATCCCATGGAAGCGCTCTTAATACAGGTTATTTTTCTAATATTTCACTAAATTGCTTTCAAAAACCTTTCAAATAATTACTTAATAAACTTTTTCTCATAAAAAGAAAATGTGGCTTCAGGACATCATTTCATGATGAAATGGAAATACATTCCATTAAATGGAAATACATTACATCATCCCTCTTTGAAGGCAGCTGACGAGGTAAATGTCACTGGATGAGATAGTTGCTCTCATTGGGAGAACATAGTTCTCAAATAACTCAAGCAGGCTTCCCTCAGTTTTAGATGCAAGGTAATACCGTATATCCTCAGGGTACATACCCAGTTGATTGAACATGGAGCAAATCTGGAATCAGAAAGCCAGGGTTTTAACAGGCAGCCTGTCATATCTATGTTTATCAATTTCCACATCAAAATTAGTAGTCAGAGCCTCCTTAAAGATAAAGGAAGATTGACCACACAGATCTTAGTGCCCTAATTTCCCCTGAAGCTATTAGCCCATTAACCTTTCAACTAATTTACCTCACAGGATTTTTTAAATTAGTTTAAACTCTCTGGAGAAAGGGCAAGATTAAAATGTGCTACATTTTCTGTCAGAATTACTATTTTGCCCTCAGTATTGAATTCTATTTTGCCTTCATCTTGAAAAGAATATTTTAGAAAGGATTTCAGTTTCCGGAATCAAATAACAGTTGGGATTATAGCCTAGACAGAATAAAGTTCCACTCCTCAAAATTACAGCAAATAAAATGCACTTAGATTTGCAGTAAAACAGATGATGAATAAGCCTTTTCATATAGCATGAAGAGGCAGAAGAATGCTCATTCTATTTTATTTGTATTTCACCTTTATTATGTTTATAAATAACCCAAGGTGGCAAACATAGTACACCTTCCGCCTCCTATTTTCCCCACAACAACCCTGTGAGGTGATTTGGGCTGAGAGAGAATGGCTGGTTCAAAATCGCCCACTGCCTTTCATGGCTAAGGCAGGTTTCTAGCCTGGTGTACTTTATTCTATAGATACATCTATTAAAACCCTATCTGTTGCTATCTCCTAGGAATCAATGAAGAAAAAAAGACACAAAACATTATATTAAGACCATAATTTGTTTAAATATCATAAGGGATGCTGGGAAATTATAGACTGCAATGGAGAAATCATAAATGGCTATAAAATGACCAGAGCCAGCTATAGGATGGACATTGTGTTGTTTTTTTAATGTCTCCTGGAAAACATTCAGTTTTCAGTCAGGTCAGACATTTTCAATAATCTCACCCCTTTTCTTTGGAAGATTCTAACTGGTGAAAAACAGAAAGACCAGAAGACGTAATTCACATGAAACTGAATAATTCCAGTGAATTTTGTTCTCCAAGTTTGATAAATTAAAGTGGGCAAAGGTAAAAGAGGACAAGACTCTTAATGATTGCTGTGGGAGGACATATATATGAAAAAATGAAGCTTCTCATGCAAATTGAAGTTAAATTAATTTATGCCCATTAATTCTCTTAATTCTCTGAAAACTACCTACCAGTAAACATGACCGAAAACCTATCCCTGTGAGAAGTTGGTTACCTTTTACAAAAGCTACTATGCATAAGGAAGTGAGCCAGTTTGGTCTAGTCATGAGACTGAGTTCTAGTCCTGCTTTAGGCATAAAAAAATAACTCATATGCTTGAGGAAGTTACACATGCTATTCCAGGAAAAACTGCAATGAACAGAATTTTTTATTCTGAAAAAGCGGTTTATTTTCTCCAGCTTGTCCAGTATTTTATGGTATGTGCCTTAAATCCAATTTCTTCTCACATCCCTCTCAACATTATACAACAACACAGAATTGTGCATTTTCCCCCGATTGGTGTTTTGACCAACAGTTAATAAACGATACTGCAGGGCAATCTCATGTATGTTTTACTTAAAATTCAATCTTTTTTTCAAAGTTTTCTGTCAGGTCCGACTGTAAAGGGGCAGACTGTAAAGACTCTCATGACTGAAAAGTTAGTACCAACGGGTTTTCTCCTCAACCGTCCTATTCCAATTTAATCTTTGAATCAGAGGTAGTTTGTATTCCTGCGCCTAAATAGATGGGTTTACTAAACTGATTTGACCACACTTCCTGGTTTACTGTTCGTCCGATCTTTTTTCTTTTCTTTTTTTTACCGTTCAGGTTCTGCCTTCACTATCCAATGCGGGAAGCAAGCAAAATCACCTACTTGTGATTTTTGTCTTAGGTTATTGGGGTTTTGAAGGGAATTAGAAATAACGTAATTTATAAAATGGAATGAAATGAAAATACTGTATGGAATTAGCTTAATAACAATACCTAGCCGCCCATTGGAAGGAAAAAATAGCTTATAAATAGATCGTTGCAGCTACCGGTATATCTTATCAAGTGCGACGGAGATAATGAATTTGTTTGGATTCGACGGAACTTTCTTAGCGCAGTTCTAGATTCAGCCACGGAGCCATCAGAATAGAGCTTTGTATTTCTGTACGTTGATCAGTTACATTTGGGACTGATCCTAATAAACAAATTCTCCATGACGCTTTATTGTATGTTAAGGCGGAGAATGTTACCCATAACGTAACCTAACATACTGATAACAAGCACATTTGTCATTTCTTCCCCGCCCAATTCTTTCTATTCGCATTGGTCGGTACAGTATTCTGATGAAATCTAAAAATTCCGAGAGGCACGTATAGTTTTGGGCCGGCATATTTTAGATCTCACGATGTTAATTAATTCGAAATAACGGATCCATATTTTCACTTGTGATCATGAAACTGTGGTGTGTGAATAAACACTTTAAAAATGAAAGCAAGTGAAGCGTTCTTAGAATGCGCCCACGGTGTCATTAAGAATCGAGTTCGCCTCAAATGAGACATCCCAGTTCATATTAAACTTGGATTCTGGTGGTAAGTTCTAATTGGCTTACAGTCAGAAAAACTGACCAATGAGAGATATACGAAGAAAAGTATGTAACAGCAAATGGTACTATGGCTAGCTTTAATAAGTATTGGTCAGAAAGTCTATATTAAGATTGTAATCCTACTTCACCGTCTGAGGGGAACAAAACCTCAAACAAGTCTTTCAAGAAACATTGTAGATTGTGTTGCATTTAATAAAACGGAATGCTTCAGGTTCATGTTTCAGTTCGGACTCATTTAATCATATGCATGACCCGCAGTTCCTAGTCAGATTAGCTTGCAAAATAACGTTTAACTGCGTTTATAAAAATGCTGATAAAGGAGAATATTTGTAGCTCAGGGTTGAAATGATGGATTCTTGGTGCTTTCGGAGCTTGTTTTCTTGCAGACATTTCATTACCTTGATGATGTTACCTAGTTTGGGTAATGAAATATCTGCAAGAAAATAACCAAGTTCAGAGAGCACAAGGACCGCTCACTTATAAAAATTTAGGATGAAAAGCAAAAATTTGGACATTAAACTAGGTGTATTTATTTATTCAATTTGTACTGCCATCCATCTCCAGAATGTGAAGAGTTTTGACTATATCTCCAGTATTTAGAATTTATCAAGAACCATAAGTTTTCTAGACATAGAGGTTTGATAAAGTAATCATACAAACTAGAAAGAGAAATATATTCTGTCAAACTGTCCTGCTTGTCAGCGTTTGATTTATAATAGGGATAGGGTTGTTAAAGGCAAAGAAGGAATTTTTCAAAGTGATGTGGTCAAAGTGGTTGGAGTTCTAAATTTTCTCAGCCGTTTTTTCTTTCCCCATTATTATAATTATATATTTATTAAACAAATTTATATGGCCTCCCAACTTACCTGTCGCTGTCAACTCATGCACAAAACTTCGTATGATTTCATATGTAGGAAGGTTTTAATCAAATGGATCAATTCTAAATTGTATGGTACTATGAACAAGAGCAAACATTTACAAAATATGTCTAAATTTTAGTATGGTAAAGTAAATTACTTCTCTCGCATATAATTAACACTGGAGTAAAATTATACAAAGAACATCAGAAAGGTTTTTTTCTTTAAAAAAAAGCCGTTATTTCGTTTTATTATATCGGTCTTTGACGATACTAGTCTCTTATTGGTTAAAATAGAACTCTTCCTATTGGTCTGCTCTTTTCAACCAATCGCAATAAGAGAAATGCGGTCAAGAAAGGTATAAAAGACCTTCAACTGCGATTGTTTGCTGCTGTTTCGTCTTGGGAGGCGGAAGAGTTTGAAGATGTCTGGCCGAGGTAAAACTGGAGGCAAGGCACGAGCGAAGGCGAAATCCCGCTCTTCCAGAGCCGGGTTGCAGTTTCCTGTGGGTCGAGTTCATCGGCTTCTACGCAAAGGCAATTACGCCGAGCGGATTGGAGGAGGAGCCCCGGTATATTTGGCTGCGGTGCTGGAGTACTTGAGCGCTGAGATTCTAGAGCTCGCTGGTAATGCCGCGAGGGACAACAAGAAGAGTCGGATCATCCCACGACACTTACAGTTGGCGGTGCGCAACGATGAAGAATTAAATAAGTTGCTGGGGGGAGTTACGATCGCCCAGGGTGGCGTCTTACCAAATATCCATGCGGTTTTATTGCCGAAGAAAACCGAAATTCTACATAGCGCTAGTAGCAGCAAGCCCACCACCAGCTTGAGTAAGTCTGCCAAAGTACCCAAAGTCGCAGTCAAGCCGACGACCGCTCCTGTTGCTGTTCAGTGAAGACAAGATAACAACCCTGCCCCGGGGGACAATACTGAGACCCAAAGGCTCTTTTCAGAGCCACCCACAGGCTTTTTGGAAGAGCTTTTCGCTGCCCTAAATAAATTCACAAAATTAAAATGTCCAAGAATGTTTTTAAATACCAATCTAAGGAATGTTAAATGAACCTGAACCCAATAGGAGTAGGCTTGTTAAGCTAGGTCTAATAGTTATCAAAGTTTAGTGGCAGCTTATAAAAAGTTGCAAATGGCCCTATTAAGCCTGGTCATGTGACCCAGAATGGCCCTGTTCTAAAAGTACTGTATCAAGCTAGACAAGTTGATCATTGAACAGTAATAATTCTTCCACTGCTCAATAAATTTAGTACATAGGTTGCCAATATATCTCCTTTTGACAACTGGTAATTTCTCAGGATTGAGAAAATGAGATAAAAATTTTAAATTGGTGTAAACATTTTATTTACAACCACATTCTAACAGCCAGTTTGGTCTACTGGTTAAGGCAGACTAGAAACCTGGTGTTTCTAGTCCTGCCTTAAGCATGAAAGTTAGCTGGGTGACTAGACCCATCGCTCTCAGCCCAATTTGCCTCATGGGGTGATTATGAGACAAAGGAGGGAGTGTTAGGTATTGCTGCCTCGAGGTTTTATAAAGGTGGGATAAAAAAATCCACTAACTTTGATTATCAAACGTACTCTTTAGTGATACATGCACAAATGATACAAACTCAAGGTACAAACTTGATTGCAGAAAATATGACTTCAACTGGTCAACGCCTGAAATGCTCTACCCGACTCCATTGGTTACATCCTCTAACCCTCACAACTTCAACCTTAAATTGTCTACCGTGGACCTCGCCCCATTCCTAAGAGGTCTGTAAGGGGTGTGCATAAGCGCACCAACATGCCTACCATCCCTGTCCTACTGTCCCCATTTGTATTTCCTTCATGTCCATGTTCATATTCATATCTGCTATCTTGTACATGCTTGACAAACAAATAAAATGATTGTATTCCTCTTCCTCAGCACACTCCTGTTCAACCAGGAGATCCTTGGTGCTGTCACAGGTCTGTGCTCCAAAAAAAAAGGGTTCTGACTTGCTCTTTTGACAGCAAGAAGAATGGGACAATCTTCTCTCCAGCAAAAGCAGCAGGTGAAAAAGTGTTAAGGTGCTGTGATTGGGCATCAAACATGTTACTCACTCCTCAGAGTCTAAATAATACAGATATATCAAGCCTTGACCCTGTCAAGATATTCTCTCTTTGCAAAGCTCAGATTCCCTTCTCTGGACTAAGGGGGATCCCACCCTTCCATTTGACTTGGTAACATCCTTGGTAACATCCACTGCCCAGTTTTCTTCTGTGGCTTTTATTTCTACCTCCTAGGAATGTCTTCCTGAAGCAAATGCTCTCAAAAATACAAACACATAAGGAATCAAATCAAATTTCCCCGAAGCTGGAGATGTAGTTGAATCTGAAGGGTGTGTGTGAAAATCCCCAAATTTGAGATCCTCCAATACCCATAAAAACAAACTAGTACACTAAATACATCCAAAGTTACTTTTGCAGATTAAATGCCCAGACAATATACAAAAAATGAGGAGTCTGGGAACACCTCTTTCAACTATCACATTTTATTAAAAGGCATAAGCTTTTTTATGCTATTTGCTTAGACGACTATTTCAAATGGTATTAAAAATAAGGTATTAACGTACTTTTGATCATTTTTATTTCCAGAAACCAAAGGAAAACAGGCTCTCAAAATGTATTTATGGTGTTTCTTCTGATGTTTCAGTACCACAAAGTCAGGCAGAATGGAAAATGTTGTATTTATATTTCATATTTCTTAACTCTTCTCCCTCAGAGAGGGGCTCTGGCAGTGGTGGGTTGCCCCCAGTTTGCACCGGTTCTATAGAACCGGTAGTAAAACCGGCGGGAGGCTCTGCCCACCAACCCCGACGTCACCAAAATGCTTCTGCGCATGCGCAGAAGAGCGCGTGTGCGGCTCCGTTACGAATCGGTAGTAAAGGTAAGTAGAACCCACCCCTGAGCTCTGGGCAGTGTACAATATAATCAATAAAATCAATTTAAGGTTAAAAAGTTTTAAAATTGTAATAATATAAAAGTTTCCAAAGGTGGAAAATTCCAAGATGGGGGATTAGTAGTTGTTAATACAGGTGTGTGTGTGTGTGTGTGTGTGTGTGTGTGTGTGCAAGTTTACATGGGGCCAGCCAGCCTCATGGTTGTGTAGGCCTCTGCCACCCCACCAGGCCTCACAGCTAAGTTTTCATCCCTTTACAGAAGGCTAAGAAATTGGGGACTTTCCTCACCTCTGAGGGCACAATGTTCCACAATGCAGGGGCAGCAGCAGAAAAGGCCCTTCTAGACCCCGCCAGTCAAAATTTGAAAGAGTAATATTTTATTTATTTTTAAAATCCAGAGACCAAGAGGCCTAATGGTTTGTCTACTACACGAATAAGGCTGCTGTTACACATGAATCAACTGCCGTTGATTCGTGCAAGAAGAAATGTTTAACAAAGTGGTTTATCCAATCATTTTTCCATGGTATATTTAGTATTATATTCAAACTACAATCTCTGGTTTTCTGCTTTCTTAACGAAGTGGAATCTTAAACAAAAAAAAAAATTGCCATAAGATAATGTGTTAGAGCAATAAACTACATAAATCCTGACTGAATTACAAATTTCTTGAATTCTGTTTGCTTGAATTCTGGCGTTCCTGAAGATTGAATGCTTAGAATAAGGCTATTTCTTGTTGTTTTGGCATTTCCAAAAAAGTGTGGTTGCTGAGAAACCAGCATGATGCTATTGCTCACTTGAGAACTTCATTTACAGCCCTAAAATTCCAGCTTTCGGTTTCAGTATACTTTTTAATTTATTAAATTTATATGCCACCCATCTCATTGTCAAATGAATCTGGGCAGCTCACATTTTCAATATTAAAGTGAACAGAAATTAAATAAATTAAAAAAACAGCATATTGTGTGCTATCTGTCACTTTGAAAACAACACGTTCATTTTTCTTTAGCCAGTTTAAACCTTCTGCATATAGTTAAAATTACTGATCTTTCAGGACATATCCAGAGAATGTTCTTAGCAGCCATTAGTTCTGTGCACATTTATTCTTTGCTGGGCAAAATTTCACATGCAAAGCTACTTCTCAACTAGGAGCACTGGCACAGAGACTGTCTTTTATTTTAAAGCGTGTGATCAATTATATCTTGAAATTAACAGAGGGATAGATAGAAGTGGGCAGCCAAGGGAATAAGAAGAATGGCAGGAGGGCAATGCAGTCAGATAATACACAGCACCTGGAGGCAATTTAAATTTTTGATCCTAAAAAATTAGAAAATTCAGTTGTGTCCAATACACTTCGTTGTGTCACATTCCTGTTTCCAGTAGTTACCTTTTTCCACAGTTGGTTTCAGGATAGAAAAACAAACAAGATTATATAATATAATGTACATACATACATACATACATACATACATACATACATATGCATACACATACATACACGCACACACAAACACACACACATAATTATATTATTTTTAGGATCAAAAATTTAGATTGTCTCCAGGTGCCATATATTATCTGACTGCATTTGCCCTCCTGCCATCCTTCTTATTCCCTTGGCTGCCCACTTCTATCTATCCTTCCGTTAACTTCAATATATAATTGGTATTATAATCACTTATATTATAATCTTTATAATATAAATATATTTGTCCATTTTCCCCCTTATACGGTTTTCCGTATCTTCGGTGCTATATTTACTAAAGTAGAACAAAGATTCATGGACAACTACAGCAAATCAACTTTCCACTTTGGCTTAGCTATATTGGCATATTTAACAACTCCATGTTCATCAAAAAGCAAAAAAGGAAACCAAAAGACCAGAACAGCTTTTTGCCAGCTATCAACCAGATACACAGGGATTAACACCAGGATTAACATCAGACAATCAATCAAGCCATAAACATTTCCCTAATTAAGGATCTGCCAACTCAAATAAACAATCCAGCCATAAAGAACCTAATCAACAAACTGTCAAGGAAAAAGCTACACACACACCCCAACACTGACAGAGCAAACCTCACACTAATATTGAAGATGTTTCAATATCCTGGTTGGTAATGAAATGCCCACAAGCAAACAACCAAGGTCAGGGAGCATCAAGGACCTGAATTCAACCTGAGCTACAGATATTCTCTTCTCTTGGTATTCTTCTCTTGGTACATATGGGCATCAAAGTCACAAATCTGTCCTTAAGGTTATGAATGTGCAAAGTTCCTACTGATCTAATTCCAGAGACTATCTTGCAGGAACAGGCTTTGTAGTAGAAATTTCACAACTTTTCCTTTAACTCAGGTGGAACACATTCAGGACTTGGAATTCCTCCGCCTTATATCTTCAAACAAGAAAACAGACTGAGTTTCAAGCACTTTGGTGATGAGTACATTCAACAAACAATTCTTGAAGAGTTGCTTCAAGAAAAAGAGCCACTTTTGTTTTAAAATGCCTTTTGTGAGGAGCTACAGAAGTTGCATGCAACAAGACCCTCTTATTCAGCATTATTGTAAACGTACAGTCTGCACTGAGGGAGGGAGATGAATTGGATGACTTGGAGACTTCATCCAAGTCTACGATTCAATAAAATAAAATAATGTACTGAAGCAGAGTTCAGGTAGTTCTCAACTTACGACCGGTTGTGTAGTGACTATTCAAAGTTACAATGGACCTCCCTGGTTCCAAAATTCCACCCTCCTCACGGTCATGTCCTCACCAGTCAGCATGCATTTATGGTGGTTTGTAGCATTTAGTGGTCAGATGAGCAATTTTACCATGTTTTTGCTAAAAATTGACATTTACTTCCAGTTTTCAGCAAAACCTGCCCATAGCAAACCATTGGTTTATTAATGATTGCAGCATTCACTTTAGATCACCACAAAAGTCATAAAATTGGTTTGATCACATTGGGGGCCCTGTTTTATGACTATCACAGTTTACAACTGTGATGGGCAGGCTCCATTACAGCCATAAATTGAGAATTCCCTGTAGCTAAAAGCACAGGAATAATTTAGGGCTAATCAAGACATTGTTACTGCATTGAGCTCAATTCTCTCCACACCAGGTGCCACTAGCTCTCCACAACCTGCCTGGTAGTACTGACTAATCTGGTCAGGGATCCAAGAGTTCCAAAAACAATGGTCATTGGCTATTCCAGCCTCAGCTCCTTTTTTTTTTTAACATAATTGTGGCACCATAGAGATGGAAAGTAAGACCCCAGATGACCGTCTGTTCTGCACCATGACAGAAACATTATGGTGGACGGAGATGACTCAAACATTCATAGTTTATCTAAATTCTTGCCATAAGAAGCTATCTAAAAAATTTAGCTTCTTTTGTATTGTTGGGGTCATTTTATTATTTTTAGTTATGTCATTTTGGAGTTTTCTTTAGATTCTACCTTGGATGTTTAAACTATTTTTGTATGCTATGTAAGGCATTGTATCTTTAGATTGCAGCAGAATATCAATGTGTTATAGATAAAATTTATTTATTTATTTTATTTATTAGTCCAATTTATATGCCGCCCTTCTCCGTAGACTCAGGGTGGCTTACAATGCATTATAGCAATAGCCTGCATGCTTTTGGGGCTTTCGGGGGCCCCTAAGCGGTGTTGTTCTATACAAAGCTGGCTTATTGCCCCCACAATCTGGGTCCTCAATTTACCTACCTCGAAAGGATGGAAGGCTGAGTCAACCTTGAGCCTGGTGAGATTTGAACTTGCACTAATTGCAGGCAGCTGGCAGCTAAGTGCTAGCACTTAACAGCACTTAGTCCACTGCACCACCGAGGCTCTTACTTAAAATTGCATAAGCTATGGTTTGTTTTAATTGTGCTTTGATTATAGGCTTCCTACAACATGCTTAGCCAGAAGCAAACCAACCACTTTCCACTTTAGTAAAGCAAGGTGTTTAGAAATTCAGGGGTAAAAATAATTCTCAGCTAGGCATGTTTATGCATGCTAAACATACACTTACAAAAATAGGTGACTTGGGGAGGATTGTGAAATGAGGGGCACTGAACATCCCTGCTGATGCTAGAATAAAACCCATTGCCTAAAACCAATGGGAATGAAATCCTCTAGGACATCATCACTTGGGAGAATTGTGTTTTCTGTCTGGCTTCTGTTGAAACAAAATATTCCCAGTGAGAGAAGCAAGAATGAAAACAACAGGTTGACAATTAATAGACAATTGCATCATCTCCACACCACAGAAAATTACATAAAAGAACATCAACCATCCATAGTGGCCAAAAGTATATAGTATATAGTGGGTATATAGGTCAAGTAAATGCATGCAGATTTAAGGGCTTATTTGTAGATTTTGCTTTTGGATACCTCCCCCCCCCTCCAAGTTAGAGAGTATTAATAGAATGAAGGAAAATGTCCCAGGATAATGTTGCAGGATCCAATCTGGGTCGCTCACCAGGACCAGAGGTTTTGTCTTCTGAACTTTCAGAAGTATGCTGGAGCCCATCTTTAGGCAAATTCTCTTTAGCAGTGTGTGTGCGCTCTTCTGTGTATGGCTGTTTTTGTTCCTGCTCGTCCAACAATCTTGGTAGCTGCAAAATTGCAAAAAAAAAAATAGCCAGGGAAGTGATTGAAGCCTGGGAAACAGGCCCCTTGTCAGTCAATAGGAATGCTGAATTACCACCAGCCTATCAAGCACTTAGAAGGTGAGGGCTGGGCAGCACAAACAAAGGACAGCTAATGACTTAAAAGCCAGCCATCAACTCACCCCAATCAACATCTAAAAAGCCACTCACAACAGGCACTATAAGTACCACACAGAGAACAGTACACACTCTGCTCAGGGGTGAGTTCTAAATTTTTTTACTACCGATTCTGTGGGCGTGGCTTATTTTGTGGGCGTGGCTAGGTGAAGGGTAATGTGACTGGGTGGGCATGGCCAACGGTTTTTTTTTTTTTACTTTTAAAAGCATTTTTTCTACAACCTTAAGAGGTTGCAGAAAAAAATGCTTTTAGGAGCCTCTGACAATCAGGCAACTCAGCTGGGATCGCCAGAGGCTTTTAAAGGCTTTTTTTTTTTCTACAACCTCTTCGGCCAAAGAGGTTGCAGAAAAAATGCTTTCAGAAGCCTCTGATGATCCCAGCTGAGCCGCGCGATCATCAGAGGCTTTTTTTTTTTACTTTTAAAAGCATTTTTTCGGCCGAAGAGATTGTAGAAAAAATGCTTTTAAAAGTAAAAAAAAAAGCCTCTGATGAGGTGGGCGGGGTAAGCGAGTGGTGACCAGGCCGGGGACCGGTTCGGGGGCATGGCCAGCCAATGTTATTACCGGTTCTCCGAACTACTACAAATTTTTACTACCGGTTCTTGCGAACCCACCACTGACTCTGCTAGAGAGAAGATGGGCTCCAGCATGAAAGCTCAGAAGACAAAATCTCTGGTCCTGGTGACCGACCCAGATTGGATCTTGCAGTATTAATAGAGTCCTGGATTCAGACACCCCTAATAAGCTATCTTGAGAGATAGGTTTCAATTCGAACCTTGGTGGCTACTAGGATTTAAAGAGTATTAATATATTTTGATTATTGATTGAAAGTCTTGGAGCTCAAGGACAAAATATGTACTTTGTTTCCCATTTAATTCTTGGGCTATTCCCCAAAAACTAAAGTGTCTGCATTTATTATCACGTCTCACAATGAATAACAGTTGCTCTTCTGCTGACATAATGCCATTCTTTTTGTCTTTACCTTCTTTAACTTTCTCTTTATCCTCTTCAGATACAGGTAGCCTTTGACCAGTGGTGAAATGTAAAATTTGTTACTACTGGTTCTGTGGGCATGGCTTGGTGGTGGTGGTGGTGGGGGGATAATGTGACGGCGTGGGTATGACCAACTTTTTTTTTTTTTTACTTTTAAAAGCATTTTTTCTTCAACCTCTTCGGCCAGAGGTTGTAAAAAATGCTTTTAAAAGCCTCTGACGATTCCAGCTGAGCTGTGCGATCATCAGAGGGTTTTTTTTTTTACTTTTAAAAGCATTTTTTCGGCAGAAGAGGTTGTAGAAAAAATGCTTTTAAAAGTAAAAAAACAAGCCTCTGATGATCGTGCAACTCAACTGGGCATGGGGGGGGGCAGGGATTTTTGCTACCGGTTCTCCGAACTACCCGCCACCATCGCTACCGGATCGGGCGATCCAGTCCAAACCAGGAGCATTTCACCCCTGCCTTTGACTTACAACAATTCATTTAGTGACCGTTTAACTTACAACAGCACTGAAAAAAGTGGCTTATGGTCTTTTTTCACATGACCGTTTCAGCATCCCTATGATCATATGATCAAAATTCAATTGGTATGTATTTATGACAGTTGTACTGTCCCAGGGCATGTGATCACAATTTGTGACCTTCCCAGCTGGCTTCCGACAAGCGAAGTCAATGCAGGAAGTCAAATTCACTTAACATCTGCAGTGATTTACCATATTTTTCGGACTATAAGACATACCTGAGTATAAGACCAAGATTTTGAAGAGGAAAACAAGAAAACAAATAATTTTTGGCCTCTGTCCGCGAGTCTGGTTTTTGCCCTCCCCAGCCTCCAGGAACACTCTGCACGCCTCCCAAACCCTCTGTGCATCCCGTTTTTGCAAAAAACGGGCCTGTTCTGGCATCCCAAACACCCCATGTGTCACGTTTTTGCCCTCCCCAGCCCCCAGGAGCCCTCTGCAGGCCTCCCAAACCCTCTGGGCATCCCGTTTTTGCAAAAAAATGGGCCTGTTTTTGGCAAAAACGGGATGCACACGGCGGGGTTTCGGGAGGCCAAAAATGACTGTGTTCGATGTATAAGACGCTCCAACATTTCCACCCTCTTTTTTGGGGGGAGGGAAGTGCGTCTTATACTCTGAAAAGTACGGTACTTAACAACTATGGCAAAAATGATTGTAAAATGGGGCACAACTCAGTTAACAATTGCATTGCTTAGGAATGGAAATTTTGGGCTCCATAAGTCGTGGTGATGAGGATTACTTGTACTTCAGTGGGAACTCTCTTCTGGTGAATGCCAGAATCTTGTTTGGCAACTCTCTTCTCCTTGTTTCAGCCTATAGTAGATTCCACACAGCTGCTTTCTGGTTTCTTCCTTTTCTAGCCCCAACAAACTGTTATCACATTTGGGAATCTCTTCTGGCCAGCTTTGCATGGAACTGCTGGAACTTCTGCTGGGCTGGATTACTAATTACAACTTCTTTACATCTTTCATTTTCATGGATTAATTATGTACCATCAAGCTATTGTCGTCTCTTAGCAGCCACATAGATAGGATGATCTGTCCCCTGCCTGGCTCTTCAGATCTTCCAGTGGTGTACCCATCTCCACTGTTTGAGTCCATCCATGTTGATGTTGTTTTCTTCTTTTCCTTCTAGCTTTCCCAGAATTATGGACTTGTCAAGGGATCTGAATTTTACATAAGGTGCCAAAATGTAATTTGAACCATTGATGCCTCAAGCGAGAACTCTGAATCAGTTGTTCTATGGTCCATTTATTTGATTTCTTGGACACCTATGACATCCTGAAGAATCTTACAGTAAACTTCCAAAAGCATGAATACTCTATCCTGCTTCTTCAAAGTCCAACATTCACTTTCATAGAATGTCACAGGAAAAATCCTTGATTACATACTTTTGATCTTGCTGGTAGACCTGTAGCCGGATATCTTTTCCATGGTTTTCACAGCTATCCTGCCAAGTGCTAATCTAGTTTTACTTTCACACACATCTCTAGTAATTCTCCTTCATACTTATCCCCTCATTTTTTGTTTCATCACATCTTGTGAGCTGTGAGTGCTCACTTTCTTTGGATTTTGTATCTTCTGATTTTTTTTCTTGCCTTTTTTCACTTTTCTTTTTACTCAACAGCCATCTTTTAGTTTAACAGAGTTGGAAGGGACCTTATGGACATCTAGCCCAACCCCCCGCTCAAGCAGGAGACCCTAAACCATTTCTGACAAATGGCAGTCCAATATTTTCTTGAACATCTCAAGTGATGAAGCTCCCATAACTTCTAAAGGCAAAGCTGTTCCATTGGTTGATTGTTCTCACTGTCAGAAAGTTCCTCCTCATTTCTAGGTTGAATCTCTCCTTGGTCAGTTTCCATCCATTATTCCTTCAGGTGCTTTGGAAAACAGCTTGACCCCCCTCATTATTGAAAATGTTCTCACAACCAGCAACTTCCTACTTATCCAGTAGCTATTCCACAAGGTCCCAACTGTCCCTGTTTAATACTTCTTGGCTCCTCTGTATCCCTGTATAGAACAAGACATGAACTGTTGGCAAGCTATCCCAACAGATGGCTAATGAGTTTGTTTAATTTACAGCAGAGCCATTCAAAGGTTCATTGAAAGAAATTGGTTTGTTCCCTAAGTTTTTTTTTTTAACTTTTCAATTTGGACTATTTATTTATTTATTTATTTATTTATTTATTTATTTATTTATTTATTAAATTTTTATACCGCCCCCTCTCCCGAAGGACTCGGGGCGGTGAACAGCCAGAATTAAAAACACACAATACGAATATTAAAATACATTAAAACAAAATTAAATTATCTTAGGCTTCTCCAATTTAAAACCCCGTTTTAAATTATGGTTTTGTGATTTCCTTGTGCTCTTTCACACACCAAACCCAATCCTGCTTAGCAACCATGACTAAGATCAATTGAACTGCTACTTGCTGTGATACATATTTTTACAATTATGATAAAAAAAATAAAAGACACTAACATTCAATAAAGAGTTTTATTTAGAATTTGCAGGAAGTACAGGAAATTCTCTAATTTAAATTGACATTGATTAGGGAAATCAAACAAGGGGGAAAAGTTAAGACATGTCAAAATTCTGGACTGGTTCAGTCAATACTTTAATTAATAATGTGGATGGTTTAAGTTAACGTGACATATCAAGTCAAACATTTTTTATAATTATTCTATAAACCATAACTAGAAATCCACGCAACTAAGCCAGCCACATAGAAACACTACTAATTCCAGTTTGATGAATTTTGTGCTTCATTAAAACCGATATCATATGTTACTCTGTTCCAAAATTGTGTATTTGAGAACAAAACAATTGTTGTAAAGCAGTTCTCCTAGCACCCTCCAAATCTGTTGGATTAAAATTTCCAGTCATTATTGGCAGATCCTGGATTTGAAGCAGTTCAAACAAGTCTGGCTATGAGATTTACAACAAACAGGAATAGAGGCCTTTCAGCTCTCTTAAATATTGCTTAAAAGTTCCCAACCATACACCTCCTTTCCTAGGTCTTTTAAATGTTTCCTTTCTCATGTTTGCTCCTTTTGCCCATCTTCCTAATTCTGTATTTTCTACTTACTCTCTTATTCAATATCTGAGCTACTAATTATCTAATTCTTTCTCTTCCACTAATCATTACGCTATCTATTTTTAAGAGACAACTTCAGTCCCAACTGGGTTGCCAATCTGTAATAAGAAAAGGCAACTATGAAGCAGGTGAAAGTGATTACAAATGTATTATTATGAATTAAATCAGATTGTTTTTGTCCTGCTCTGCTACTTTCTGAGTGACATTCCTATCCTGGTATTCAATGGTCAAATGGAACTCTCCTTCCAAACAATGACACCCGTTTTCAAGCAAAATTGATCAGAAATCCCAAGTTAAATAACCTCAAGGGAATTTGTGTAATGTCCCCTTGGATAATGGGACAAAAATGGGATACATCATAGAGTGGCTTGGAAGATGAAAGGCCTGGAATTTGAGGCAAAGAAAATGTCTATTCTCGAGTAAACGTAATGGCAGCTCCAAGCTTTGAGCCAAGCTGAGGGGTATAGTCAGAATACTCCATATAATTCATGTCTATAATTTTTGGCAACAACTCTGTAAGGTATGTGATTTATTAGAATATCATATTTATTTATGAGTGTGTTGTGCAGGCAATTAAGTAAACTGGATGCAATTTTAAACCAAGTAGTAGGAACACGGGACTAGATTGTGTCTGAAGGTCCAGTCAAGGGTCTCATATTACCTATAGCACATGCCTGGTTTGGATAGAAGAATTAGAGAGGTAGAAAGGAGGGCCACATAGGGTGGAAACAAAGCTCTAAGTACTGAGCCTTCATTTGGGGACATGAATCACCACAATGCAAATTATCTCTTTTCTGTTTGCATTCTATTCCAATACATAATAGCTAGGACTACTTCCCTGATTTCAGGACATTCAAATCTTGCAATGTGAATTGTTTTGTAATCCCAACAAAAAGCCTGCCAAATCCATCAGGGTTATTCCTCCCTACACAGAGTCTGAAAGTAAGAAAGAGAAAGAGAGTAAACTGCCTCAAGAGTTTTGAGTAAAAATATGCAAATGTGATTTTTCAAGATGTAGGTCAGTAATTTAGCACTGATTCCTGACCGTAAGAAAATTGTGGATTGCCTTTTGCAGTGTTTTTGAGTAACAGGGAAGGATTTCATTCCCCATAGACGTGGGGCCAACCTGGAGAGGTTTAAAGTAAACGTATACACATTCATGGACATCAGATGAACCACAGCTCCTTACTATAGTGATTAGATAGTTCCTTCAGGCTCTAGAAGTAGCTTTTGGTAAGAACCTAAATGACCATTTTGGGAACCAAGGGTAGACCAGAACAGCCTCTGGTCTGTTCTTTATAAGACATGTTGGCAGGAATGGGGTGGTGGGGAAAAAAAGACACAATATTCATTCATTTTCTAACTTCCATCACATGATGGGAGCTGCCATTTTAAAATATACCACAACGCCAAAGGACCGACATTCTACGAGGGAGCTATGGGAAATGCAAAGGGCAACTTCCAGCACCAATCAGAGGGCTGCTGCTAGTGAAGTCCACGAATGGAAGGCAACGTTCTTCAAAAGCTCTTTCCAGAGCTTCCCACCTTCAAACCTGAAACCAACCCCAGCAAAGATGTTGGGTTTACATGTTGCATTGGGCCAAAAGATGGTTTCTTTGGTTTTGGTACATTGTACTAATCTGGCCAAGTGTGGTTTATAGAATAAACCACAGTTGGCCAGATTAGTGCAATTAGTACAACTAATTAGTACAACATTAGTACAACTAATGAATAAACAGTGTTTTAGGGCACATTATGCTAACCTGGGTAATTGATGCCTGTAAAGGCAGCAGCCTTAGATAATAAGAAAGGTGCAGCATTAAGGTTGCTGCTTTCTAGGCAGGAGCACCACCCGCAGGAAGGCAACAGGAAACCCAGAGGCAGAAGACAGCCTTGGCCACTTGCTTCGGTCAAGGAGGAGCAAGATAAACTGGCTACCTACTATCAGAAGTGATCAATTGCATTTTAACCCTAGTAATAACAACTTACAGATACTCCTTGACTTAACAGCCACAAGTGGGGCCAGAATTTCCATTGTTAAATGCCAAAGATGAGTCATCTCCAAATCTAACCATTTTGCCAGAGTTATTAAGCGAATCACTGGAATTGTTCAATGAATAAGCAAAGTCCAGCTTCCCCCATTAACTTTGCTTGCCAGGCGTCAGGTGGGATCGCATGATCCTGGGACCCTGCAAAACTGTTGTAAATATATGCCAGTTGTCAAGCACCCAATTTTTGATCACCTGGGGATGCTGCGACAGTTGTTAAGTGCAAGGACCAGTTGCAAGCCACTTTTTTCAGGGTTATTATAACTTTGAATGGTTGCTAAACAAATGGTTGTAAGTCGAGGACTATTTGTATTCAGAAAAGAGGCAGAGAAAAGCCTGCTATCCTTTCCCCAACTTCTGTTCCAAGGGTTTTTTTTTGTTTTTGTTTTGATGTGTGTATGTGTGTGTGCAGAGGAGGATAAATAACCATTTATCCTACTTTTCCTGTTCTCTCCTTTCCAAGTATGTGCTAAAAAGATCCCTGATCTCCCGGGCATGTGGGTTGGACATGTACATCAGCTGTCTTTCTGGCTGCTGGTAAGATCTTGACACAGACCTCACCACCTCTTCCCACCCTTCCTGCTGAGGTTCCCCTTTGCTCTCACAGATGTTGTGCAAAATGCAGCAGGCTACAATGACCCGCGGGGCGTAGCGTTCTCGCACATCAAGGCGGGAGAGGAGGCACCGCCAGCGGCCCCTGAGCCGCTCAAAGGCATAATCCACCACTGTCCGGCAGTGGCCAAGTGTGCTGTTGAAGAGCTGTTTTCGGGAGTCCAACTGGCCGCTGTAAGGAGTCATTAGCCATGGCAGAAGAGGGTAAGCAAGGTCTCCTAAGATGACCGGCTTTACTTGCTCTCCCTCTATGTCCATTGTAGTGTTAGGACCGAAAGTGCCTTGATTCATGGCCCGGAAGATGGGGGAGCTGCGAAAGATCCTGGCATCGTGAACTTTCCCGGATCGCCCAGCATACACATCGATGAATTTGCCTTCATGATCCACCAGGGCCTGCAGAACCATGGAGTAATACCCTCGGCTGTTGATGTATTCCATGGCTCGGTGAGCAGGAGCAATGATAGGGATGTGGGTTGCATCAATCACCCCAATGCAATGAGGGAAACCTTTGGCTGAAAAGCCTTTTATCACCTCGCGGGGCTTGGTCAGAAGAACCACATGGTGATAGACATCATAAAGAGCTTGGCAAACTTCCATGACTATCCTGGAGACAGTGGAGCGCCCAACGCCGAAACACTCTGCTACTGAGCGGTAGCTATCTGGGGTGGCCAGCTTCCATATGGCTATGGCCAGCTGTTTTTCAACAGTAATGGGTGCCCGCATGTTGGTTGTCTGACGTTCAAGAACTGGCCTCAATCTGTCACACAGCTCCATGAAAGTCTGCCGACTCATCCGGAAGTTCTCCTGCCAAAGGTGGTCATCCCAATGGGGCAGCACCACCTTTTCCCACCATTCGGAGCGGCCCGGCTGCACCCAGAAGGCCCGCTCCATGATGTAGAGTTCATCTATCAGCCCAGCAAGAACCGCCGGGGACTGGAAGAGGCACGAACACATCATGGCGCGCAAAGAGTCAATGCTGGTTTCCACCACTGCTCGGAGGCGCACGGCAGCTGCATTTTCCACCATCTGCTCAAGCTCCAATAGGTCACGACGATGGCGGGGCAGAAACGTCCGACGGGTGGCCAAACGGCTGAAAAGTTGTGACTGGATCCCGACAACGGTCTTGACAGCAGCTACAGCAGCTGTGGCCACAGTGACGGCCGCAGAGGCCACCTTGTCACCGGCAATAGTAACTTCTGAAAGTCAGAAGAGAAGCAGGAGGAAACTTTTTTTAGACAACAAAGATCAGCCCATCTAACTGAAAAACTGTCCAGATTCTCAACTAGCACTTCAGCTGATCCTTTTAACACTCCACCATACCAAACAAGACCTCTGTGATTCAGCCAACAGAAAAAAGTGGCATTCTTTGCTTTTCTGAAATCATCTCAAGTAGCCTGATGATTTTTGGGGCGGAGGTCATCTTCTATCGCTTACAAAGACAGTTTATGTTTAATGCTTTATTCTATCCCCTGAACAAGTTATCTGCAAGTATGAGTTTGGAATTCCAAAGGTGCTTTTTCAGAAGGCAACTAGACTTTGAAGACGTTTCGCTTCTCATCCAAGAAGCTTCTTCACCTCTGACAGGATAGTGGAGAATGGAAAGATTTATATTCCTTGCAGACAGCTGGTCATTTGCTTCCTTTTAGAGCTGTGATGGTGAACCTATGGTATGGCACGCATGCCACAGGTGGCATGCATAGCCATATCAGTGGGCATGCCAGCTCAGCTCTGGTGTGCATGCACGCGCCGGCCATCTGATTTTCGGGCCTTCTGGGCCCACCAGAAGTAGGGAAACAGGCTGTTTCCTGCCTCTGGAGGGCCTGGGGGTGGAGGGAAAGGCCTGTTTTTCTTTCTCACCTGGCTCCAGATCCTCTCTATGCATCTGGGGAGGGCGAAAACTGCCTTCCCCACTCCCTCGTTTTTTGCTGTCCCCAGCCTCCAGAGCCTTTCTAAGAGTCTCTGGAGGCTGGGGACAGCAAAAAATGTCACTTTCTGTCCAACTGGGAATTGAGAAATGGGCCGTTTTAGGCCTCCGGAGGACCTCCAAGGGGACGGGGAAGGCTGTTTTCGCCCTCCCCAGATGCATAGAGAGGATCTGGAGCCAGGTGAGAAAGAAAAATGGGGCTATCGGGCCATCGTGTGCCAGGAGTGGGGGAGGGAGGGGGGGGTTGCACGCACATGCGCAGGGCAGGGCACATGGAATTATGGGTGTGGGCACGCACGCACGTGAACCCCCCCCCCTTTCTGGCACGTGATGGCAAAAAGGTTAGCCATCACTGTTTTGGAGGGTCACTGAAGCACTTGGAAGTTTATCTGGGTCCTAAGTAGTGCTCCTGGTTCCTGTAGTCTGCAATTTTTTGGGGAAATCCATTCCTACTCCCACACCATTTAAAGGGTGTTCATCCCAAATTGTCAGAGCTGAATCCTGTCAGAGCTGAAGAAGTTTCTTGGATGAGAAGTGGAACATCTTCAAAAGAAAAAACAAGAAAGTCCAGTTGCCTCCTGAAAAAGCACCTTTGGGACAACCATGGCCTGGATGACTGAGAATGTCTACAGACTATGAGTTTGGAATCTTTTATTTCACAGTTATTATACTGGGAGAGCCAGCTTGGTGCAGCCTTCCCAGGCTGGAAACTGGGAAACCATAATTTTTAGTTCTGCCTTAGACACAAAGCCAGCTGGATGACTTTGGGCCCCTCATTCTCTTTCAGCCCTAGGAAAGCAGAAGTGAAGGTGGCAAACCACTTCTGAAAAATCTTGCTGACAAAACTAAAGGGAGTCACCAGGAATCAACACTGACTCCAAGGCACTGAAAACAAAAAAACCCGGATACCAAAGCCATCTGCCATCTTAGCAAAATTTCAAACTTATTCCACCATCACTTTATAAGAACTCATCTGGCTAGCCGTGTAGATTTCAATATATCTACAAAGCAACAAGTTAGAGAAGTGTGAAATCTACCTCATCTATGGATTGGTATTAAGATTTGTCCTGTATCATTTTGCACTTGAGGAAGGATGCAAGAAAAACAAGAACCCATTCCTTCAAATCCTGGGAAGTCAATGATGGGCAGACTAATTATCCTTCAGCAGACAAACTCAGAATGATTCACAGTTATCATTTAAAAACACTGTTATGGTTTTCTATCCACTTCTTTACCTGAACTGGTTTCATTTCTCACTGTCTCTTCTCCAGTGCTCTGGGAATCTGGATTTTGTATTTCTTCCTCCTTCTCCATCCTGGATCTTAATTTAGACTTTAAGATAGGAAATCCTAAATAGAAAAGGATAGTTAAAAAAAAAATGGAAATGAAAACAGGTCAGAACTGCAATTAGACATGGAGACATTCCAGCAAACTTTGAGAATTTTCATGCATGGAACGTGCTGAGGCAATCATGGATTGTATTTTGGGAGAAATGTTATATTTCCACATTCTGTAATTCATATACTGTACATTCAGGGATTTATGGTCCTAATGTACATGGATGCCAGTTTGGGGGAAGGTTTGATCGGGGCACTGAAGTAATCTTTTAAGGGATTGGAGCTAGCTGAGACGGCAAAATTGTTTTGGTTAGAGACAACAATTTAACTATATTTCTTGCAGCTTAGAGACTGTTAGATTTCCTACAGGAAAAGGAGAAAGCTGAAGTTTTGACTTTGAGATTTAATTATATTTAATTTGACTAGAGAAATATTGCGGGATGTTAAATGGCTATGATTTTTCTATAGTTAATAGGTCTTTTATGTGTTAAAATTAAATTAAGAATGTATGAGTATTGTTTTTTGAAAGTTGGTTTTGAAGAAAGTTTTTGAAAGGCAGGGGCCATGCCGCGCAATTAAGATTCTGGAGAAAGATGATCCAGCAGGCAGGTATTAAAGCAAAGTCAGTGGTGCCCAGTTACTGATTTCCTGCTGTGGATCACCAAGATGAGTTCAAAACCCTCGCATTATAGGGGAGATGGGTGGCAAAATCAATCAATCAATACAACAGCAGCAACAACCACCAACTCTCACATTGTAGGGGAGATGGATGGATGGATAGATAGATAGAATGGATAGACAGACACACAGACAGACAGACAGACAGACAGACAGACTGGATGGATGCATGGATGGATAGAATGGATAAATGGATGGATGGAGGAATGGATAGATAGATAGATAGATAGATAGATAGATAGATAGATAGATAGATAGAAAGAATGGATAGACAGACAGGATGGATGGATGGATAGATAGATAGATATAGATAGATAGATAGAATGGATAGATAGACAGACAGACAGACAGGATGGATGGATGGATGCATGGATGGATAGATAGAATGGATAGAATGGATAAATAGATGGATGGATGGATGGATGGATGGATGGATGGATAGATAGATAGAATGGATAGACAGACAGGATGGATGGATGGATGGATGGATGGATGGATGGATGGATAGATAGATAGATAGATAGATAGATAGATAGATAGACAGACAGACAGACAGACAGACAGACAGACAGACAGACAGGATGGATGCATGGATAGATAGATAGATAGACAGATAGATAGATAGATAGATAGATAGATAGATAGATAGATAGATAGATAGATAGATAGATAGAATGGATAGATAGATAGACAGACAGAATGGATGGATGGATGGATGGATGGATGGATGGATAGGTAGGTAGGTAGATAGACAGACAGACAGATCAGACAGACTGATAGGCAGACAGACAAATAAAAACAGATGCGTGGGTGGATAAACAAACAAACAAATAAAACAGCAACAACAACCAGGCACAAACAGCCTTTGAAGGGAAGGCTGCTGTATCCCTCAGCTCTTGGCTTCTGCTCTTCAAATGCTGTGCCTTTGAGGCCGGGCATTTAAAGCGCAGCCCTAAGTAACTCCAAAACTGCGGCCTTTGGGCATCGGCAGACAAGCCTCCCCTGCCTCGGCCTGGGAAGGGGGGGATCTCTCTCCGCAGGCGATAGAGGATGGGAAACAGCCGCCACAGACGACTCAAGCGAGACGGGCTTTCCCACTCTATACAGTACAAAGAAAGCAGTTCCTCCCCATCAGGAATGCCCTGCCATTTCTATATAGGCGACGCACCGGATTTGCAAAGGCCGCTTTTTCTCCTTGCGCGATGCCTCCAAGCCTTAATTTGCGCCCTTTTGTTTATTTTCCTCGCTCCCTCCCTCCCTCCCTGCTCCCCGGAGAAAAAGGGCTGCCCGGGCTGCCCTCGCAGCCTCCGCCGCCAGAGAGGCGAATTCTGCCGACGGCTCCTTCCCTCCCTGCTTGCCTTGCGACTGTCGGACACAAAGGAAGCCTCCAGCTAGAGAAGGCGGCCGGCAGGGATCTCTCTGCCGGCGTTGGGAGAAGCGGAGGCTGCCGAGGTCCGGGAGGGAAAAAAAAAAAGAGCCTGGATTTGCACGAACGAGTCCGACTTCAGACCCCGGTTATGGTGGCGCTTGTTCTTCCTCCTTGCAGCCTCGGCGGAGCCCAGGCATCTCGGTTCCTTCCAGGTCCTAGAGGCAACGCTGAACAGGAAGTTTACGGCTGCTTTTGCAAGCCCTCCGCGGAGCCCACGGTGGCTTTGGAGGCCGCGCCGGCGATTCCGTCTCTCGCTCGGCTCCACATGCCACCAGGCCGCTGATTCCCAGCTGGTCAGCCTGGTTTATCTCTGGCGCTCCTTCCAGTCCTTCCAGAAAGCGCCAGCTGTTCCAGCTGTGTGGAAGTCTGTAGAGATTCTCAGTCATCCAGGTCATGGTTGTCCCAAAGGTGCTTTTTCAGCAGACAACCGGACTTTCTTGTTGTTGTTTTTTCTTTTGAAGACGTTTTGCTCCTCATCCCAGAAGCTTCTTCAGTTCTGACAGGATCTTCAGCTCCATTCCCTGCTATCCTGTCAGAGCCGAAGAAGCTTCTGGGTGGGATGAGGAGCAAAACGTCTTCAAAAGAAAAAAAAAAACAAGAAAGTCCAATTGCCTCCTGAAAAAAACACCTTTGGGAATTCCAGCTGTGTGGTGTTAACACTTGGATATGGTTTGGGAAGACCAAGGTTCACATCCACTCCCCAATTACAAACACTAGTCTTTAGGGCCGGTTACAAGCCACCCCAAAAAGCAATTATTATGGGGTTAGAATGAAAAGGAGATTTTCATGTAAAGTCATTACCTTGAGTCTCTGGAGAAAAAAAAAATGGGATGTATATCTCATAAATGGATAAAATGAGTGCCTGTCGTAATCATTACCTCCTGAGCGCTAATTGTGTTTCTTGGACCTGAGCAGACCTATAAGTCTTAGCTCTGAAAGGATGCACTGATGAAGCATTGTGCAAGGCATAACTAGAAAGAATTGGATGAGAAATTGGCCATCTGCGAGATGTAGTGTTCAAAGACAAAACACACAGTGGACTCAAGTGCAGTCCAAACTACACAATGGAAAACACAAGTATTTGCATGGACAGAGGTCTCCCTTTGTGTTGGCAAGCATAGGTGTGTGTTTGCTTTTGGTGTAGGTCAGTAATGATGCTCTATTTCTTTCCTGAAGCTGAAGGACCTCCAGTGTCAACAATGGTAGGGGATAGGCTTGGATAAGGTATCCTTAGTGAGCTCCCTCTTGTCATTATTACTACTATCGGTTTCAATTCACTGGATATGCAGTGATGCTAAAGATAGCTTCCTTGCCTAAAGACAGGATGCAGTATCTCCCTGTCATTACATGAACAAACTGCTAATATTTTTTTTCACGCTGGCGCTGTCAACAACAGATGCTGCATTACAGTAGCTATCACAACCACAGGGTGCAGCACAATCTAGTAGTTGTACAGTACCTACAGTTTTCCAGGAAATGACTCCAGCTACCCTTTATCACTCTGCTTAATGTGATGGTCAGCCCAGAAGATAACGTATACAAAAGCTTGAGCATGGCTGGCTGAGGAATTCTGGGAGTTGATGTCCACAAGTCTTAAAATTGCCAAGTTTGAAGGCCCCCTGATCAAGAGGACCCGGATTGTGAGGACAATAAGCTGACATTGTATAAAAAAGAACACTGCTTAGGGGGGCCCGAAAGTCGTACTAAGCAGGTATATACAAAAGTATGAAGGCTATTGCTTAACACATTGTAAGCCGCCCTGAGTCCCCGGAGAAGGGCGGCATATAAATCGAACAAACAAACAAACAAACAAACAAACAAACAAACAAATAAATAAATAAATAAATAAATAAATAAGATAATTCACTGTATAGATTTGCAGGACAGCAGGGAGATTTTAAATACAGAGTAAAATCCCACTGTTTTGGATATGTGACATCTTAGTACCTGGGAGTTGCCAAACAATACACAGTACAAGGGCTGCTAAATATCATCCAGGTAAGTGACTATGTGCCATCAAGTTGCTGCTACTCTTAGTGACCACATAGATTTCCTCCATATGATTTATCCCTAACCTGCTCTTTTGCGTCTTCCAACAGTTGCACCCATTGCCATGAAACTGAGTCTACCTGCTTTGCTACTAATCTTCTCTTCTCTTTCCTTCAACCTTTCCCAGCATTAGGGCCTTTTCCAGACAGCTGGGTCTTCCCAGAACGTATCTGAAGCGGAACAATTTGAGCCAAGTCCTTTGTGAGAACTTTTGGGTTGATGTTCAATAATAGGCTTGTTTTCTTGGCTGCTCCTGGTATCCTTAGGAGTCTTCTCCAACATCAAAAGTTGAAAGCATCAATACTCTTTCCTATGCTGCTTCTACAAAGTTCCACTTGAACTTCAAGAGGAAATACCGTGGTTTGCACTAGTTTGATTTTTGTAGGTATAGACATATCACGGCATTGGGGTATCTTTTCCAAGGCCTTCATGATTGCTCTACCAAGTGCTAGGCTGTGACATATTTTTGGACTGCTTGTTCCTTCTGGCACCATCTAGAGCAGGGGTGTCAAACTCAAGGCCCAGGCGCTGTATTCAACCCACAGGGTGCTTAGATCTGGCCCACGGGGCTGCTGTGGAAACAGCGAAGGACCAGCCTGCAGTGCCTCTGCCAGAGAAAATGGAGCTGGGGAGGGCCACCCGCAAAGCCCAAGATAAAAACCACTCACTCTCAACTCTATGTGGTCAGCTGTCCAGGATTACATATGCTTGGTGGACTCTCTTTCCAATCAGCCGCCAGCCTCTATTTTGTCTCCAGTGCCTTTCTCCCAGCTTGGAACTGAAGCAGATGGATATTTCTTCCAACACATGTCAATGAAGATGCAATAAGACCAGGGGTGGGATTCAGCTGGTTCGGGCAAACCAGATGCTAATTTTAATTTGGTTCGCCGAACCAGTAGTTGCAAGGATTGGCTGACCCTGCCAACCCCACCTTGCCCCTCCCAGGAGTCTCCATGGAACCCATTTTGGATGCCAGGTAAGTGCAGGGCTTGTGCGGAGGCTCTGGGAGGGCGAAAAACAGACCTACCGAAAGTACCGGAAGTCCAGAAACAGGCCCGTTTCCAGGTTCCGGAGGGCATCCGGAGCCTGGGGGATGCTGTTTTTGCCCTCCTGGAGGCTCAAGGAGCCTCCGGAACCTGGGGAGGGCAAAAATGCCCCACCCCCTGCCATGGTGCAGGAAGCCGACTAGGCCATGCCCCCATGGCCACGCCCACCCATCAACCAGGCAGAGAACCGGTTGCTAAAATTTTTCAATCCCACTCCTGAATAAGACCTAATTTGATCTGATCTACTTTGGACACAGGCTCAGGCACAAAGCCAGTAATCTGTTTCAGCCTCTAGCCCAATCCCATTTTCAGTTCAGTTCAGCTCAGAAATTGAACATCTTAAAATAAAAACTTGACTTTTATTGCCCCTGAGAGGTGTAAACCATGACTTATCTGTGAACCAAGCAAACTGTGGTTCAACAAGGACAATCCTTTCAAGGGTTGTAATAGGAGTAAAGGGAAGGGAAGGGGGGCAAGACAGGTTCCTATGTCTGAGTGGAGAAGCAATTTTAATTTTTTAAAAAAACAAAATCCCCGTTTTTCATTTGTTCTAATTTTCTATCTCAAAATGATAGTTTGAGCAAATGGTCAGAGGGAATTTCAGAAGTCTGCTTCTCAAGCATTGATTTCCATGTTCTGCAAAAACCAGCTATGGATTGATTGAATGTGTGAGTTTCAACGAATCATGGATAAGAATAAACCAAAGATCCAGCTACGGAGATCCTTCTCCAGTCCAGATCACTTGGCAGGATCTTCTGCTTGCAAGCTGGATATTGTCTTGTGCTATGCCTGCGCTCTACTCCTTACCCTTCAGATCTGCAGAGACACCCCCAGTCCGAGGTGGCTTCTCAGGCACAAAGCACAGCAAATGGCGATGGGCCAGGCTTAGTCTATTGTCCTCTTTATTTACCCAGTTGAATTACTGGAGAAGACTTAGCAGTTTGCTAGATTACGCAATGAACCAATTTTTTTGTGTTTGCACAACACACTGAACTATATGAAGCATCAAGCAAACTGACTTTCAAAGAACAAATCTGTGCTCAATCAAAGAGTTCATCCTGTTGTACAGATACATCTGCTAGGTTTTTAACTGAGTTGGGCAAGCATATTTTATAAATTCAGCTAAACTACATCAGACATTCTATACCCAAATGGTTCCAAAATATACATGCAGCTCTACTGTACTGTCATTTATTTATGATAAAAAAAATATACAAATAGTCCTCAACTTATTTTGTCATGTTTATGTAGTGTATATTGGAGGTGGTGATCCTTTGAGAGCTGAATGCAATGAAATTTCATTTTAAAGTATGCCGATTAGTGTACATTCAAAGTGACAAAGTTATTCTAAGTCTAAGTCTAACTTATGACTGGTTGCTTAACGACTGTTTGAAGTTGCAGCAGACCTACCTTGGAGCCAGGGGTGAAATCCAGCAGGTTCTGACAGGTTCTGGAGAACCGGTAGCGAAAATTTTGAGTAGTTCGGAGAACCAGCAAATATCACCTCTGGCTGGTCCCAGAGTGGGGTAGAAATGGGGATTTTGCAGTATCCTTCCCCTGGAGTGGGGTGGGAATGGAGATTTTGCAGTCTCCTTCCCCTGCCACGCCCACCAAGTCACACCATGCCCACCAAGCCACGCCCACAGAACCAGTAGTAAAAAAAATTTGGATTTCACCACTGCATGGAGCTACTTACGTGAATTTGAAGTTCCAAGACTCTGTCCCCCTCCCCACAAAGTGGTCACAGAATCGAATTTTGGATGCTTGGCAACATGGCTGCATTTACGGTCATTTGCAGCATCCCACTGTCACATGACCATATTTTGCAACAGTTTTGGTGAAAACCAGCACTTACTTTCATAATGAATCATTGCCTCAATTAACAACAGCGGTGTTCCACTGTTCACAGTGGGGTGTGTTGCCAAAATTGAAAGTAAATGCTGGGTTTTGGAGAAAACTTTGTAAATCATGGTCATGTGACTCCAGGATGCAGCAAATGTCCATAAATGTACTCTGGTTATGAAGGGGGGGGGGTTTGCGCTGTCACAAATTTGGAACTGGGTCATAAGTGCCTTTTGGGGGGGTGCAAGTCCATCATAACTTTTAATGGTCACTAAGTGATCCATTGTAAGCCAAGAACTACCTGAAAAACTAAACAAAGGGGATAAAATGAAACAGTGATTATTTAATTGGTATTAAATTTAATTGGTATTCTATTAGATAGAGCCTTGGTGGCGCAGCAGACTAAAAAGCTGTTAAGTAGAACCAGCTGCCTGCAGTTACTGCAGGTTCAAATCTCACCAGGCTCAAGGTTGACTCAGCCTTCCATCCTTCCGAGGTAGGTAAAATGAGGACCCAGATTGTGGGGGCAATAAGCTGACTTTGTATAAAAAAGAATACCGCTTAGAGGGGCCCCGAAAGCCAGGGCCGGATTTTCCTATAGGCTAACTAGGCTTCAGCCTAGGGCCTCAAGATCAAGAGGGGCCTACATTCAATTGTTAGCAAAATTAAAATTACACTTTCACTATAGGTGAAAGGGCCTCATAAGTGGAATAGCCTAGGGCCTCTTTTCATCTAAATCCGGCCCTGCCGAAAGCCCTACTAAGCAGGTATATACAAAAGTATGAAGGCTATTGCTTAACACATTGTAAAACGCCCTGAGTCTCCGGAGAAGGGCGGCATATAAATCGAACCAATAAATAAATAAATAAATTAATTAAAGCAGCACAGTGGCAAGGAACTTTGTATTTATGTACAAGGTTTCTGGTTCAAAACACAGCAAAATAGTTTGAGAGCCAATCTGGTATGGTGGGTTAAGGTTTAGACTAGAGCACCGGTGTCGAACTCAAGGCCTGGATGCCTGGCCCACGGGGCTGCCATAGAAACAGCAAAGGACCGGCCCACAGTGCGTCTACCAGCAAAAACAGAGGGCCCCTCCTGAGCTCCGTTTTCATTGGCAGAGTACGGCAGGAGGCCGTGGAGGCTGAAAACAGAGCTCAGGAGCCCGTTTTCGCTGGCAGAGGGCTCGGACCACTATAGACACCCCTGACATGAGTGACATCAAGGTGGCCACGCCCACCCCAGCCCCCGAGGTCAAATACAACCCTGATGTGATCTTCAATGAAATTGAGTTTGACACCCCCGGACTAGAAGGAGGGAGACCAAGGCCCTAGTCCCTTTTCAGTGACAGAAGCTCAGTGGAGGACTTTGGGCTGGTCACTGTCTCAGCCCAACTTCTTCCACAAGTTTGGTGCTAAAGGGAAAAAGAGGGAGCATCTAGGACTCCTCTACAAAAGGTGGGATATCAGCCAAATAAATAATAATTCAAAGTAATGAAAGAAAAAAAAAAGGATGTGGATTCAAGAACACAAGTTCTTACCTTTCTAGCCAGAAAATTGTCAGCATTCATGATAGACTTCAAACATTATACTAAATCATGATTTATTTAACCATGATTTGACCAAGCAACAGTAGCTGGCTTTACTTACACCTGCTGTAAGACTAAAACAATAGTTTACAAACAATGGTTAAATTAATCTAATCCCGTAAATTAAAATCCATGGCCTGAACCAAGTCATCGGATATCAAAAGAGGCACTGACTTTGAGGTATGGGATTGAGTCACTAAATCTCATTTAGTTTTAGTCACTAAATCTTTGAACTGCAGACACTTAAAACTGGATGCAAAATACAGACATTGAAGACAGATTAAGAAAAAGGATTTATCTGGGCACATGTTCAGCCCAAAAATTTGTTCTCTGAACTAACTTCCTGTGTAAATCTTTACCCCCAATCGTTTTTAATTTCAGATTTTTATTTTAGGAGGAAAAAAGTGATTTTATTCTCACTATTGTGAAAACACTGGGAGTCAGAAGACCTTGCTGACTTGCTACAAGTCACCTGAAGATATATTGGAGGCTCCAACTGGCGCAGAGTGCGGCCGCGCGGGTGGTAATGGGAGCGACATGGCGTTCCCATGTAACACCTCTCCTGCGCGAGCTGCACTGGCTCCCGGTGGTCTTCCGGGTGCGCTTCAAGGTTTTGGTTACCACCTTTAAAGCGCTCCATGGCTTAGGACCCGGGTACTTGCGGGACCGCCTACTACCACCAATAGCCTCCCACCGGCCGGTACGCTCCCATAGAGAGGGGCTCCTCCGGGTGCCGTCAGCCAAACAATGCCGACTGGCGGCCCCCAGGGGAAGAGCCTTCTCTGTGGGGGCACCTACTATCTGGAACAAGCTCCCCGCAGAGATACGGAGGATCCCGGATCTGCACACCTTCCGCCGCGCCTTAAAGACCTTACTATTTCACCAGGCCGGCCTGGCCTAATTTTCCCCTTCTTTTATAAAAGATTTTTAAAATTTTAAATATCTTTTAGTATTTATATATTCAATTTTAAATTGGTTTTAAAAGTTTGGGGTTTTAAATTTGTCAGGGCCAAAATTATTTAATTTGATTTTATTCTATTTTTTAAATTTTGTATTGTATGTGTTTTTATTGTTTGGCTGTGCACCGCCCTGAGTCCTTCGGGAGTAGGGCGGTATAGAAATCTAATAAATAAATAAATAAAATAAATATCAGTACATCCCATTTTTTTTTCTGCCCATTGCTTGGCTATTGCAGATTCTGCTGGGAATAAGAATATTCAAGCCTGGGATATATGTCATTACCATGAACATGGGCAGAGTGTGTTTTCCCTGATGCTGATTCGTTACAGCCTGTTCCTAGCAATCTGAAAAGCAAGGACTTTGTAGTCAAAAGGAATGCTAAGATTAAAATCTTCCAGGAAAACTGCATAACAAATTTCCTTTGAATTATCTGAGTTTTTAGAGACTGTATATGGTAGATGGGCAGGCTTTCCTTATTGCACACAGCAGCATCTCTGAACAGGCATTGCCTCAGAATGGCCACTGAGTGGCAGCAGACTGAAAAGAAGAGAAGGCTGGATGTTTAAAATGTAAATACTATTGGTAAAAATAGACACTGATGGAAACATATTGGGTCCATATTAGAATGTATGAACAAGCTTTGCTCATCTCCCTGCAGTCACAATCCATTTCCCAGTTCCCTACATTGTTTTTCAGATTTATAGCAAGCAAGTGGCTTATATAGCACCTTTATAGTTCTTTAAAGTAGCTGTATCTTTTTTTCAGAAATGACACCGAAAAAGAAAAAAAATTTGCAGAAGCATTTTCTTTTTTGTTGCAGTATGTTATGCAACCCTACCTCTCAATAATATTGGATATTTTTCTGTGGTATCACTCAATAAAATTAAACCTTATGTGTGCCCCAGTCATCATACTATACAAAACACAAATATTTACTGGACACTAATCATGGAAATGGTTTTCTATGGTTATCCCAGTTGCAAGAAACTCTCTGGAACGAGCTCCCCCCGGAGATACGGAGGATCCCGGATCTGCGTACCTTCCGTCGCGCGCTCAAGACGTTCTTATTTCATCAAGCTGGCCTGACCTAAGTTTCTCCCCTTTTTAAATGGAAATTTTAAATTTGGTCTTAAATTATTGGGGTTTTAAATTTTCAGCCAAATTATTTAATTCGTTTTATTTTATTTTAAATTTTGTACTCATATGTTTTATTCTATGGCTGTTCACCGCTCTGAGTCCTTCGGGAGTAGGGCGGTATACAAATTGAAATAATAAATAAATGTATGGCTGTGAAAGTTAGACCATAAGAAAGGCTGAGAGCCAAAGAATTGGGGCCTTTGAACTATGGTGCTGGAGAAGACTCCTGCGAGTCCCTTGGACTGCAAGGCGATCAAACCGGTCAGTCCTAGAGGAGATCAACCCTGACTGTTCTTTAGAAGGCCAGATCCTGAAGATGAAACTCAAATACTTTGCCCACCTAATGAGAAGGAAGGACCCACTGGAGAAGAGCCTGGGATGCTGGGAACAACTGAGGGCAAAAGAAGAAGGGGACGACAGAGAATGAGGTGGCTGGATGGAGTCACAAAAGCAGTTGGTGTGAAATTAAATGCCCCCTCTCCCCGGGGATGGTAGAGAAGACCTGGAGGAATGTTGTCCATGGGGTTGCGATGGGTCGGACACAACTTTGCGACTAACAACAACAACAATCATGGAAAAAATGGGGAGGCAGACAAAGGATTGATTTCTCCTTAAGTCTTAAATGATCTATAACATTCATAACTAGCCATAGTGACTTCAAAATGGTGAGATTTGCCTCACACAAACAATGGCTGTGCAGTTTGGACACACACTTCATTCTTTTGACTATGTTTTGTTATGACATTGAAGTCAGTATCCATTATTTAAGACATTGTAGGCGGAGAGTCATGTTACTCTTATGGGAGCAAATTTGTATTGAAATGCCTCTGATGAGTGTGAACTGGCGCAAGTTCACACTTTTGAATACATTTTGTGAGTCAGAAATGGCGCCACCAGATTTCTGACTTAAGAAACAAGTCCTCGGTAGTTTGGGGGTGGGGGTGGGGGGGGGAAAAGGGGTGAAAATGTAATTGTAAAACTTTTGCAATAAAAAAAAAAAAAAGAAAAAGAAACAAGTCCTCACTCAAAAGCAAAATCCGTGTCCAAAACTACACGTAGGTAATACCTTCGTTTGGTCAAGCCAAGGCCCCAGAAGTGCCTGCAAGCTTTCAAACTCTCCAGGACTACTGTGACGTGGACGCCATCGGGTCTGCATTTTACAAAGCACGTGTGAACAGGTTCCGAGTCAGAGATTTCAGGTTGCAGATGACTGGACGAAACTCCTTGGCCCAGGTAGGTTCAACCTCGGCGTTCTATCCCCTAGCAACCAATCGGAGGGCTCATGCCGGTCTGTAGGAGCCAATCAGGAAACTCGTTTCCAGCCAGAGCCGCAACTTTTTCTTTTTTTTAATCAAACTGGTTTGCGGTTTGCATTTTTCTTCTGGTCCCAATTTTCGGCTGTTGGTTTTCTCCGTTCTCACGTGCGAGCAAACAAACCAGTTGTGCTCCAAGTGTTTTTTTTTTTTAATTTCAGAATAAGCATAAACTCCTATCACAACGCGCGAAGATCAGACTGAGAAAACATAGAAACAAAAGGGCTCATTTTATTAAAAAAACCCGCATCCTTCGAGAAATACGTGGCGTCTAATCTAGCGTATCATACTTTTTAATTTTAAAAAGTTGCAAATGGGCAAAGGATAAGAAAGCGAAATCTATTCAAAATGTTCGGCTTCTGCTTTGCTCGACCAAGGAATTAAAATAAGACATAAAAAAAAAAAAAATCTCCTTCGAGCCGGAATCGAACCAGCGACCTAAGGATGACTCTAGGAAGCCTCTACAGTCCTCCGCTCTACCAGCTGAGCTATCGAAGGAACATGGCAGCTGCTTTGGGTCATTTCCTATATATTTCATTTAGTAGGAAGTGCCTAGAGATAGATACATACATATATATATATATTCATTTCTCTTATTTCTTTTTATCCAAGCATATTCCTACAGTGATAATAGAGTATATATTTTCTAATTCTAAAGCTAACTCACAGTCCAAGCATGACTGGCAATCCTGATGCAAAGCATCTGAGAAAATATAAAACAGACGTTTTCGGTTATGCACAGAATTTCACTCCGATTCATTTGCGAGAGTTTTTTTTTTTTTAATGCAATGAATAAATACAGGATTCGGGAGACACTGAGCCGTGGCTGTCACTGGCAGATGGTTTGAGCTGCGGGCGAGCAACATTTTGGGAACCACACGTCGGGAAAGGACGACCCAACTGAACCCCCTGCAGGAAAAGGTTTAAAAATGTGCCCAAGACCATATTAAGTGGCAGCAAGAAACAGATCTATATGCCTGTGCCTGTGGGTTAAACGAAACAAGTATTAATTGGAGAGATCCAAGGGAATGGTAAATCCAGATTCCCGGGAAACAACTTTAATATTTTAATTAAAACTTTTAATGGTAGGGTCTCCTGCTTGGGGGGGGTTGGACTAGATGACCCATAAGATCCCTTCCAACTCTGTTAAATCTGTTAATAGCCGAACAGCCAAACTGCAACTCTGTTTATCTAGCCACTTAACTGGTTGCCATTCCAGCTTTCCTCCAGCAGAGGGCGTGGCGTCAACAAAGCAGGAAGCCTCCGCGCCTCCCATGTGCTCGAGTGCAAGTATGCGCGAGTTCCCCGGCGGCGCTGCCCATCACCTGGCTTTAAGGTGCTCGAGGGCCTCTGAAGATTTGGGGCCCCTTCCAATTTTTTCCTTTAGGCTTTCCTGGCGTATATCACGCTTGCTTGGAAGCGAATATCAGTTTCAGCGATGTTTTTCAACCCTAGCCCTGAACTAACATAAAGAGCAGGGCTGTCTGCTCCCTTTTTTTGCCGAATCCACACGCGCTGCCTTAAATTCGGGGGTATTTCGTCCGATGACTCCCTAAAGCAGCGGTGAAATTCAGATTTTTTAAAATACCGGTTCTGTGGGCGTGGTGTGGCTTGGTGGGCGTGGCAGGGGAAGGATACTGCAAAATCTCCATTTCCTCCACATTCCTGGTGAAGGATACTGCAAAATCTCCATTCCCTCCTCACTCCAGGGGAAGGATATTGCAAAATCCCCATTCCCTCCCCACTCCTGGGGGGAGGATATTGCAAAATCCCCATTCCCTCCCCACTCCTGAGAGAAGGATATTGCAAAATCCCCATTCCCTCCCCATTCCAGGGGAAGGATACTGCAAAATCTCCAGTCCCTCCCCACTCCTGGGGGAAGGATATTGCAAAATCCCCATTTCCTCCCCACTCCTGGGGGAAGGATATTGCAAAATCCCCATTCCCTCCCCACTCCTGGGGGAGGATATTGCAAAATCTCCATTCCCACCCCACTCGGGCCAGCCAGAGGTGGTATTTGCCGGTTCTCTGAACTACTCAAAATTTCCACTATCGGTTCTCCAGAACCTGTCAGAACCTGATGAATTTCACCTCTGCCTTAATGTTGTCTGCTGGGGCTGCGAAGGGCCAACCCCTCTCTACGGAGTTGACCTTCCTATTCTCCCTCCCCTTCTTTCATTTAATTACGTGGTAGGATTGTACAACTATTAAGTAGCTTCAAGTTTATTATGTAGTTTTGGGGGAGGGAGGGCAGATAGGGAGGGATATTGCCCAGTAGGCGTTATAAAGGCTGATTAATTTATCAAGTTCAATCTGAAGCCAACAAAATATATAAGTAAGTTCTCCAGCTTATGCTTTGGTACCGGAATACCAAAGTTGGAAATGTTTAGGAGGAAAGTAGTTGGGACTATATGGCCGAGGTAACCAAAATGAAACCAGAGACTTACCACTTTCTGCCAATCCAATTTATTACTAATATGAATATCACCAGATGGCGTATAGTCAAGTTGATTATATTATTACCACGAGGAGATGAAAGAGCTTAGTTATAACAGCAAAGACATGACTTAAGAGTTGATTGTGCAACAGATCATGAACTGATAAAAATCAAGCTCAAGCAGGAAAAAAAACAGCCAATCATTTTTCATGATATGATCTTGAGCATATGACTCATCATTATCGGGAGGGGGGAGGGGAAACAGGAATCACTTTGAAGTTCTGTGTCTCAGTGGAAAGTTCCAGACCAGAGTTTGGTTACACTATTTACACTAACCTCTAATATAGAACATAAATTTAGATCAGCATTCTGGTCATTACTAACTCAGAAGGCTCTAGGAATATCTACAGAAATATGGCAAACAACAGAAAAAAACCAAACTAGGGAATCTAAAGAATGACAGATTAGAAGATATCAGCCTATGTAGCAATTCCATAAAAAGAAGATTTAACATAGTATATAAACATCATACAATAGCCTTAATTTCAAATACTAGCAAAACATTGCTTATGAAAATTCAACACAGATTAGAGCTGTAATGGAAAGACATATGCTCAATCTGGTTTTATATAAAGCCAATGAACAAGAGACATTATTGCTGATGCATGCTGGATAATTGAGAAAGTCAAAGAATAGCACACACACACAAAAGCCAACATGTGCTTCACTGATTAGACAAAGGCCTTTCATTGTGTCAGTTAGTTGGAATGTCTTTAGGAAAATGGAAATCCTAGAAGATCTCATTGTTCTTATGGGAAATCTATACGTAGGTCAGAATGCCAGAGTCCGTGGCAAAACAGGCTGGTTCCTCATCATTAAAGGATGTGAGACAAGGCAGCATCTTCTCTCCTTATTTATTCAAACTTTATGCTAAATACACATTGACAAAGGATGAATTAGAAGATGAGTGTGCTTTTAAAACTGGAGGAACCTGTTTTATACTAATGACACTCCTCTCAATAGCTGAAAATGCAAATGATCTGAAAATACTAGAGAGAATCAAATAGCTCAGTGAAAAAGAAACAAGTATAAAGATAGTCATTTTCTTTAAGTATAAAGAAGACCAAATAAAGGATAAGAACAGCAATCTCTCTTAGACTTGACAATGAAAATATTAATAGAATAACAAAGGTGAAAGGGACCTTGGAGTTCTTCTAGTCCACTATTAAATATTTATGTGTGTGTATCCGTGGTGGATACTGTATTTTCTGCTTTTTAAGTTTGGCTTTGGGGTCCTTGTTCCTCTCTGAACTTGATTGTTTGCTTGCAGACGTTTCGTTGCCAACGTGACAGGGCAAGTCACTAGTTTGTAAAATGACAGCAAATCCCACTCTCTACTAGCACTGATGATGTTACTTAGTTGGGTAATGAATGTCTGTAAGAACACCAAGCTCAGAAAGCACTAAGGACCCCACAGTTCAACTCTGAGCTACAAATGTTCTCTTCTATAAGTTTGATTATCAACAGAAAAATAACCAGAAGTCAAGAAATATGTCACAGATTAGGTACATAGCAATCATATATTTTATGGGAAAAATATTCAAATGCCACAATGTGTTTATACCTGCAAAAATCAGAATGGTACAAGCAGTGATTTTCTCTGTGTAAGTGCAATTTGGATTTTGAGGAAACAGGAACAAGTTTCCAGGAAACTACAGACCTATCAGCCTGACCTCAATACCAGGGAAGATTCTGGAAAAGATAATCAAGCAACGAATCACCGAACACCTAGAAACAAACAAAGTAATAACCAAAAGCCAACATGGGTTTGTCAAAAACAGATCATGCCATATTAATTTTATTGCATTTTTGACAAAGTGATAAAATTAGTGGACCAGAGGAATGCTGTTGATATAATTTACTTGGACTTCAGTAAAGCATTTGATAAAGTAGACCATAACCTACTACTAAATAAAGTAGAAAAATGTGGGTTAGACAGCATCACCACCAGATGGATTCGTAACTGGCTGACCAACCACACTCAACGTGTAGTCCTCAATGGAACTGCATCTATATGGAGGGAAGTATGCAGTGGAGTACCCCAGGGCTCTGTTTTAGGCCCAGTGCTCTTCAACATCTTCATCAATGACTTGGACGAGGGGATAGATGGGGAACTCATCAAATTTGCAGATGACACCAAGATGGCTGGAATAGCCAACAGTCCAGAAGATAGGCTCAAGATACAGAAGGATCTTGACAGACTTGAACATTGGGCGCTATCTAACAAAATGAAATTCAAAGTGAAAAAAGCAAGGTTCTACATTTAGGGAAGAAAAACAAAATGGACAGGTACCGTATATGTGGTACCTTGCTCAATAGTAGTAACTGTGAGAGGGATCTTGGAGTCTTAGTGGACAACCATTTAGATATGAGCCAGCAGTGTGCAGCAGCTGCCAAAAAAGCCAACACAGTTCTGGGCTGCATAAACAGAGGGATAGAATCAAGATCACATGAAGTGTTAATACCACTTTAAAATGCCTTGGTAAGGTCACACTTGGAATATTGCATTCAGTTTTGGTCGCCACGATGTAAAAAAGATATGGAGACTCTAGAAAGAGTGCAGAGAAGAACAACAAAGATGATTAGGGGACTGGAGGCTAAAACATATGAAGAACGGTTGCAGGAACTGGGTATGTCTAGTTTAATGAAAAGAAGGACTAGGGGGATTGCCACAAAGAAGAGGGAGTCAAACTATTCTTCAAAGCATCTGAGGTAGAACAAGAAGCAATGGGTGGAAACTAATCAAGGAGAGAAGCAACTTAGAACTAAGGAGAAATTTCCCGACAGAACAATTAATAAGTGGAACAAATTGCCTGCAGAAGTTGTGAATGCTCCAACACTGGAAATTTTTTTTAAGTACTTTGAACTTTCATGTTGGAGAAGATTCCTGAGAATACCATGAAAAGTCAAGGTAAATATATCATAGAATAAATCAATCCACACTACTTATTCAAAGCACAAATGACCAGAACTCAAATTATTCTATTTTAGAACATTTACAAAGACCTGAAAATCTAGGAGAGTCCTTGGTGCTCTCTGAGCTTGGTTGTTTTCTTGCAGACATTTCATTACCCAAATTAGGTACCCGTGTTTCCCTGAAAATAAGACCCTGTCTTGTATTTTTTTTGCCACCAAAAAAGGCAGCAGGTCTTATTTTCAGGGGGGATGTCGTCCACTGACTCGCCTCACTTGCGCACGTCGCCCCCTGGCCTCCTTTTCGCTGTCAGAGGCCTTCAGGAACTTCTACGGCACGCAAGGCTTTCCTGAAGGCCTCTGCAACCGATAACAGAGCTCTGGATCAATCCGGAGCTGTTATCGGCGACAGAGGCCTTCAGGAAAGCCTTGCTGGCCTTGTCAGCTGCAGAAGAAATGGGCCGGCAAGGCAGGTGTTGGAGTATGCAAGGCCTGGCTGCAACTGTCTGAAGGTAAGTAGTAGGGCAGCTCCAGCCCCCCATCCCTACCCTAGCTTAATTTTTACCTGTGCACCCTGGAGTGGGCGGGGTCTTAATTAGGGCTTATTTTGGGGGGTAGGGCTTATATTGGGCCCATGTGTAAAAATCAAGCTAGGACTTACTTTCAGGGTAGGTTGTATTTTTGGGAAAACACAGTAACATCACCAGTGCTAAAAAATCTGTTGGCCTAGCCCTAGGCCTTTCATGCAGGAGTAAAAGGTCCTCACGTCATCATGCTTGCCATCTTTTTATCTTTGTTATGTTTCATTGATTTTATTGTAATTTCTTCCATTGTTACGAGCTGCCCAGTCAGGCAAGATACAGATCTGAACAACAGTAAGAATAATAATGTAATACCATGAACCATTCACATCTGTCTATCCTAGGTCCCTGGGAAGACTTCAATAGGTGGATAAAAATGCCAATTCCAGTCTGAACATCTGGTTGATTGTGTGATAAACAATAACAACATAATAATAGTGGAAGAGGAGGATGACTAGCAGCAAGATGGATGGACTTTTCTGCAGCGACTGTCTTGTGTGGTCACTAAGAGTCAACACCAGCTTGATAGAAGATAAGTAACTCCATTAAAAGAATGTGCATGAATGGACAATTGCTCCAAAATCTATATTCCCTATGAGAAGTCAGCCAAATTGACAGAAGGTCATCAGAAGGTCACAAATGCCTATCCCATAACTCTGGGACACTGCAACCATCATAAATGTGTACCAGTTGTGAAATGCCTGAATGATGATCATGTGGTTGTGGATGTTTGAGAGTCATTAAATTGGAAGACTAGCCATAAAGCTAGTTTTTCAGCATTGTTGTAAATTTGAATAGTTGTTAAACAGGGCAGTTGTCAACTGAGGACTATATGTAGGTCAACTGGTACCTTCTAGGATTAAGGGAGAGATCTCTGTGGCTCTCCTGATGTTGTGGACTGCAGTCCTTACTATGCTAACTGATAATTGTGGCAGCCAAAGAGTTGGACATCTTTATTTGGAGAATTACCAGCCTTCCTTTTATAGTCCAGATTAGTTTTCTCCAATCAATCTGGCAGCTTCCACATATATAGTCTCAATTTAGCACTGATCATGCTGGCTAGAGATTCTGGGAGTCAAAGTCTTCAAATCTGAAGAGCACTGGTTAAGGAAGACTGATCTAAATGTTTTCACTCCATTAACTTCAACAAGTACTGCTAATGGTAAGTGTAAAATCAAAAACCCAGAGACATCAAGTGGCCTACCACCTTTGAAAGGATAGGGAAGGCTAGGAAGGTAAGAAGCCACCACAAGGATGTTCTACAAGTAATGGTACTCAAAAAAGGAAAGGAGAAACTTCTTGGTCTCCCCAATATATTTTCAGAGCCAGTCCCTTTCAGGTGACAGCAGTGATCCATTATTAATCCAGCATTATGCATTCCTCAGTGGACAATTAGCTGCCCATAGAAAGCCTAGAGACCAGGTCTATGGCAGCACATTCCAATGATGTATTGCTCTTCAGCAACTGAAGAGTTGGGGATAGGATCCCATATGGGAGCAATCTTCTGAACTGCAGCTGTTTTAGGTTAGTGAGTGGCACGGAAGTGCATGACTTCACTTCTAGCGAACGTCTAATCTTGCCATTTCTTTATAATATATCCCAGTGGTTCACAATCTTTTCAGACATGGTATTCACCTTTTATCCAACCCTCCAAAATAATCCAGGCTCCTTATTTAAAAGGGAACAAGCAAACAAAACTAGACATTCTTTCTCTTTCTTGCTCTCATAAATATTGTTTAGTTGTCAGTAAAAACATCTGCTTGGAGAACTTCTCTGTGGGGCTTAGTTTGAGACAGTGAACATGGAAAAAAGAGTGGTTCACCTTAGCTCTCTTTTCTTCATTTTCTTAGGCATATGATTCTGTCTTTTTCTCAGTACTGCCAGAAAGTAACATAATTTTCTCTTTTGCAAACAATTGCCTGTCACAGGATTTATAAACTATCCCTCTGTTTAATTGCTTTAATCAATGTCTGAACTTGCCACCTGGCAGAGTAAAAATACTTGTACGTAAAAAATCAATCAGCATTGCACAACCATTCTTTGGATGTTCTTTTCAGAGTACATATTCTGACGCACAAGAGCAGATCCCATTAGCCTACTGCCAAATTTTTTAATACCCAATGCCCGCATCCGTATTTATATAAGGTTCAGGTACTTTCTAAGAGCTTTGAAAGCACGGAGGTGCTTCCTGAAAAATCTGTAAGGAAGGGAGAATGGCAACTCTCCACTAGTACTTGCATTAGTAGCTTTTTACCAGTTGCTGCTCCACAGGGTCCTGCCAATAATTAAAACAAAAATGAAATTGCTGGAGAAAAAGTATCAGAAGCAAAACAAACGCAGTGTCTGGATTGTTCAATTTGAAATGGAATAATCAACCATAAACAGCCAACTGAGTGGAATTGTTGTGTTGTGTTTGCATTACCAATATAAATAGCAGCATTCATGCTAAATAAATGCTCGTTGAAGAAGTGCATAGAACCTGAGGAGCTCGAAATTTTGGAATTTCAGAAAGCAATAATTTCTCAATTTGCTATTTCTCAAACTGCATATCCTCATCAACTAAAAAGTTGGCGGAAATCTATGGTTTTGATAAAGGTATCTTTTTGCTTAACAAAGCAACACGGGCTGCCCACAAAACAAGAAGTCATTGGTATGGTAATATGTCCTTCCATCAGGGGTGGGTTTCACTTACCTTTGCTACCGGCTTGCTCGTGCACATTGCCACTTCTGCGCATGCATAGATCGCATTTGATGATGTCTGGGCGGGTGGGCGGAGCCTCCCGCCGCTGCTGCTGATTCGCCCAATCTGGGGCGAACCGGTAGCAACCCACCACTGCCTTCCATGTATTTCATTCAAACACATCAGTACTGAAATGCAAGGAAGAGTCCTGGAGCTTTGACAGCTGGATTACATAATAATGCTAATAATAATATAGGGCTTTGCATAAATTGAGGATAGCAAGGGAGGAAGCAGGGATGGGGGGGGGAGGGAGGGAGGGAGGGAGGGAGGGAGGGAGGGAGGGAGGGAGAGAGAGAGAGAGAGAGAGAGAGAGAGAGAGAGAGAGAGAGAGAGAGAGAGAGAGAGAGAGAGAGAGAGAGAGAGAGAGAGAGAGAGAGAGAGAGAGAGGACTGTTTTTGAAAAGTGTTGGGGAAATATCAGCAGGAAAAGTGAATGGTACCTGGGATTTCCATGACAGAAATCATTGTTGCTATAGGGCAGTCTCTCAACCTCAGCAACTTTAAGACGTGTGGACTTCAGCTCCCAGAATTCCCCCATCTTAAAAGTTGCTGAGGTTGAAAAACACTGCTAAAGGGGACTTTTGATCCTTCTGATCCATCTTCATAAACCTGGAGGTAAAATCGAAGACCTAGAACACTTGGACCATTGTGTCCAACCCTCTGCTCAATGCAACCCAAACTCTAGAGCATCCTCAAGAGATGGTTGTCCATTGCTTCTTTTGACTAGTTAGCCTATCAAAAAGCTAGAAAAAACGTAAGAGTGAAAAACAACTGGAATTTGTCTTCCTGTAACTTAAACCCATTATCCCATGTCCTGCACTCTGGAACAACAGAGAAAAGGGTCTTGATCTCATTTGATGTAAATATATATTTGACGTGCCTAGAAATGCTACTTTGGATGCCAGGAGTTTTTCCTCGTTCAAGTGGAGAGTAACAAATGGTGGTGTAGGCCTCTAAAGAGACAATGTTATGCCCCTGTCTCCTCTTAAAACATTACCAATGCAATAAATTGCTGCATGAGATCAATTACACAGATTGTTTGAAAAGGAACGGTTTTTATTTTATTGTGGAAAATAACTTTTTTTTTTTGCTTCTTTAAGCTCTTCTCACTAATTAATTGTCAACATAAAATTAGTCTCTCTCCATCAAACAACCTTGATTCAAACATCCAGATGTGGTGACACTTATTTTTCAGCAGAGATATTTTCAGGAACAGGAGGCAGCTCAGGACAGAAAGGGAGAAAAATGGTAGCTGCTGGTGGGTTTTCCTTTCTGCTGGGGTCTCCGCTGAGCATTTTCCAATTGTTTCACCAAAATCACAAACTGGAATGGAAAATATGATCATTTCACTGTGACCCAGGACAAAACACGAACACAGACAGTAGGCCAAAGGAGAGAGTTTGGGCTACAGATGGTGTGGATTAAGTTACACAGAACTGAGGATTCAGGGGGGGAAAAACCATGATGTAATATCTCTATCCTCCTATTTTCATTTCCCTGATTGATTGGCTGACTGAGCACCAGAGGACAGAAATGAAAGGAGAAGGGAACCCGAAAAGAAAAGAAATTTCCATTTCCCCTCCCTTCCTCTGTAAATTCAGTAGCTGCCTTCTACTGAAAGGAGATGGCAATATAACTTGCAAACTGAGACATCGAGGCTGAGTCCCAGAACATAATACTAAAAGTAAGAACAGCTCTCTTGCTGTTTCTAGTTTTAAAAATGGCAATTCTTCAGCCAGGATCCAGCAAATCTTGAAAGTTAGAGATTAAATAACCTGCCAAAAAAAAAAAAAAATGATTTTCCATTACAACCCTCTCTCTCCTCCTCACACACCCTCCGCATCCAGATAAGATAGAGTACAACAGTTCTGATGGGGACCATATTGTCAACAGATGACTTGAGTGATCATTTCCGCATGTCTATCCAGGACGTTGTTAAAGGTGAGTAACATCATGCCAAAAGATCTTTGCTCTCCCTGGAGACATTTCCACTCATGTTCTATACACATTTCTGCCCTACTTTACACATTTCTTTTCAAAGAGAAGCCTGACCTGGAAAATCGTTAAATGGTAGTCTCTTGCAGAGAATTAAAGTGAAATCAACGTATGAACATGTCCAAATTATCAACATTCCAGATGCAGATCACAGTCGGTCTTTTTTTTATTTTTATTTTTAGAGAGCCTCTTCCTCTGCAGCATTCGTTTCTTTTTTTCCCCAAAAGAAAAATCTCAGGACGTAAGCAGATGCATCAAACCATTCAAAGCAGTCTCCCCAAGGCACCATCTCCTACCTGCCCACTTGCACCAACCAGAGGAGCAGATATATAAAGGGAAAACCTCCCCTCGCTGAAGTGGAATGCCAAAACACAATCTTCCTTCCTCCGTTCATCACGGAGGTGGTCTTACGCATAAAAGAGAGAAAAAGTAATAAGCATTCAAACAACGCAATACCCTTTGGTGTGGTCTAAATTTTGGCCAAAGGAGGTCTGAAGTCGCTTCCTCATGCCTGCCTCATAAAGTGGCATCTGGAGCAGCTCAGTGGCAACTCCCAAAGGCAAGAATAGGGAAGATTGGACTCTGCCCCACTGAATAAGGCTGGACTCCTTGTTTGGAGAAGTCCTTTCATGAGATGCTCCGATGCCTCAAGGAGTCTCCTTCCTCCATTCTATTTTACTGCCCACAGTGTTCTAAATATGTAGCAATGACCAATTCCAATATGGCCATTCAGGAAAAAAAAAACCCAGTAATTAAAAGAAATGCAACAGAGCCACCAGCACACTCTGCCGTAGATCTGGATGGAGTTCCTACACCAGGGAAATTAAGGCAGCCTTGGGCAAGTTCTCCTCATAAACCTGGGAAGAGAACATGGCACCGACCTCAAGCCATTGGTCAGCTTCCCTTAAATAGATATACCGGAAGCCTCCATCATTTCAGATTACAAGGGGAGGCTGAAAGGTCCGACTGCTCCTTGATGCGTCATAAAGAGCTAGCTTTGGGCCTTCCTCCCCAGGCGCCACTTTCAAATTTAATGGCCCACTTGCAGCCCATCATTTCCCGTTGTGGCTTAGAGAAAGGACCATTTGACAGCAGGCACCGGCTAGGAGGCTGCAAAGTCAAGACCTTCATGTATCTCAATACCAGGGAAGAGGATGAGAAGAAAAATGCCCACCTCCATCCAAAACTTCATTTAAGCTAAAGTTAACAAGTCCCAGCATGGAGCTATAAAAAGGGTAGCACGTGTTCACGCTCTGTGACTACTCTATCCTAGTGCCCAAATAAAAGCAATAAAAGAGGCTCTGACCTTCCTTTCCATCTCATCTGAGTGACAATCATATTAAGTTTGTCGTTGTGCACATTGTATCTCCACTGTCCCATTCAATAGGGTTAAAGGATTAGGATATCTAAGAGATCAACATAAAAATGGCCAATATGGTCAATAAAGATGGTCCTTTTGAGGGTTCAATGATCATCCAAAAGAGCTTCCTGCTTTCCAAACCTTACAGGTGCCCAGGTGAGACGTGAAGCAGCAGCCAAGAACTGAGAGAAAAGCTTTTTATGTTCTCCCTACAGCTTACCTGTGACCTATCAAGTTGAAAGCAGTGTGCCGGTTTTGAGTCATAGTTTCTCGGCAACTTAACAAGCCTCCCCATTTTGCTTGGCTAGAATTTAAAGATATGTATGAAGTCTGTGGCCAAACACGCTATTTGACTGAGGAGTTACATCTGCCTCATGAGATCACAAGTTGCTCTGGCCTGCTGTATCTCAACGAAACCGGGAAAACTTCAATGGGTCACTGCTTTGGTTTAGCATTCACTTTGACCTCAACATGCACCAATTTGGACAAGCCACCAAGGATCTAATCAGTGGACAGGCAGCAATGTCAAGAAAGCAGGCGGGCACTGGGGAGAGAACAGAGAACCCAGAACGCTCCTTCTCATCTATGATGTTGGGGCTTTGGAATACCGCCCGCCACCCCGTAACCCATCCCTCCTGCCATTAACTCCTCCCCCAAATTAAGTGCACAAAACAATCCTCATTCCTGGAATGCACCTTGAATGCCACACAGGAGAAGAAAATACAGAGTTTTGCCCCCCACCCCACCCCTACCCAAGCACCCTTTTCCCTGATGGGGTCCAACATGCTCAAAAATCATCAGCTGCTAACTCCAGCTGGGGTCATAGCCTGTCCAGTCAGGAGGAGGAGCCAGGTAAACACGGCGGCCTCGGTAAAGGAAGCTGACAATGCCCTGATACCCAGCACGGGGCACTCCTGATTTGAGGTCATCCATAACACCCAAGGCTTTTGCAAAGGCCTTGAAAGAGTCACGAGTGGTGTACTGCACTCGGACAGTACCTAACTCCCGGCGCTGGTTCCCCTGTAATTCTTCGACACGCAGTTGAGGGGCATCATAGACCTGGGCCAAGAATGAGTGTTCATAGTTATTCTTCTTGAGGTAAGAAAGGTCCATCTGGGTGAAAGGCACAAAACGGTCATTGAGCTTGATGAACTTCAGATATTGGTCAAAGAACTGACCGTGGCTCACACCTTTACGGCCAAAAGTCATTGTGCGTGACACTTCAGGCCTGATGCACGAACGGCCCTGCCGCTGTTCAGGCTGTCGCATCCAGTCGTCCCAGAAAGCCTTGGGCCACTTGGGTTCCAGCTCGTCCCACAAGTCAGAGAGCAGAAGCCAGCCCAGACCAGGGAAAAAATCAGTACGATAGAGAAGCTCGGGATGGGCAACGTCTACCATCTGCTCCTTGCCGTTATCGTTCCAGGCAGAGATACACCAAAGAGTTGGGTCAGCCAGTAGAAGTGGGAAACTCGCTTGAAAATATTCAAAGAAATCGGGAGCTACTTCCAAGTCGTCTTCCACTACAATGGCTGCTTGGTATTTGAAAGTCCGGAAAACTTGGCTCAAGGCCCAGCGATAGTGTCGAGCAATTTTGTAGTATCCCTGAAACTTGCGATGGTCGGTAGGCACAGGGATGTCACTTAAATTGGGCTGCTTGATGTGCATGATAGAATCTCCATAGGAGGCAATGACTTTAGCGGTTTCCTCATGTCCACAGTCCTGGCTTACAATGATGGGGAATCGCTCCTTTGAGGGACGGTAATGCAATAGTTTATCTAGACAACGGCGGACTGTGCTGCGGTCACAGGCAATCACCACCACAGGCAAAATGGCATCGGGTGATATCTGATTGTGATGGGGCAAGGACGCAGCTGTGGAAGGCTGGACCGACACTGCACCCGACAGGTGGAGGTTTTTGGCCTTCCGTTTGTTCCAAAGTGAACTATAGCGATAAATCTGATGTAGAAGCTCCTTTTGGCGCTCTAATTCTACCTCGGCATCCTGGGCCAGTCGGATCACCTCTTCAGTTAAGCGGCTATGGTCCGATAAAGATTGTGGCCGAGTCCACAGGAAGAAAAGGATCAGGGCGTTCCAGGCCACAAAAAGCACCAGGCCCCAGACAATCAGGCTACTTTTCTTCAGCATCCTTCACAGGCATAGGCCGCACTCTGTCCTCTTATGTCCACCCCTCGGATGAGCTTCAAATTGCCACCATCAACCTGAAAAACGAGGGATAAAACAGTATTATTGATTCATCTGTCTTTCCCCTCCTTCACACTCTGATTATCTTCCGGCTGCACTTACATCTGTCATGGTGAAACGTTTCGAAAGTCTGATGAAAGTATTTTAATCTATCCAGCCTCCCTCCAGCGTTTGACTCGCTTCAGTTTGCTTACCAGGTGAAACGCTCCACAGAGGATGCTATTTCCTCTGTTGTTCTCCATCTGAGCTTGGCGCATTTAAGAGGAAAGAAATTCCCATGTGTGAATGCCGTTTGTTGATTTTAGTTTGGCTTTTAATACAATCACCCCTCAGCGTTTAGTAGACAAACTGGGCCTTTTAGGCTTTAATACTCCTTTGTGCAATTGGATTTTCACATTGATACACCCCAGAATATGCGAGTTGGGACTAATATTTCTAATACATGTGTTTTTGAGCACATGTATTCAAAATGGACTGAGATAGATAGATAGATAGATAGATAGATAGATAGATAGATAGATAGACAGACAGACAGACAGACAGACAGACAGACAGACAGACAGACAGTGTGTATGTATATATACAATATGTGTGTATGTATGGGTGTATATATATATATATTTCTTTTGAGAGCAGGCATCTGAATTTCACTTTAACGTGTGCCATTGTATGCACAGAAAAGTGACAATAACAGTCTGCCTGCCTGCCTGCCTGCCTGCCTGCCTGCCTATCTATCTATCTATCTATCTATCTATCTATCTATCTATCTATCTATTAAAATGGAATTGTTTCTCATGATTTGTTTTAAATATCAGATAAAATTAGATTTTGCTGAAGTCTTTTTGAAAGAAGCATTTTTGCTCCGAGTTAGATTAGTTGCTCTCTAAATGGTTCCCAAATGGTTTTTGGACTTGGTTCTTAATCTAATCAAAGGCATATATGAGCCTGCAATTCCCTTTCACTGTAGAACTGTATGTAAGCAGGCACCACCGTTGATTCCTAGATCAGAGGTATAAAACAAACAAACCAAAAATTACATTATGAAGGCAAAACCAATCTGCCTAGATCAGGATATACAACATTGACTAAAGGCCACAATTGCCCCGTAAATTATGTGGAATCAGTCTAGAATGAGAATAACATTTCATTTATTTCAATTCAATTCAATTCATTAATTATGGTTAATGTCATTCTCCAATCATGCTTCTCTTTTGTTAAATGTAAGTTTTTGTCGGTAGAGAGAACATACTTCATGCACTGTATTAAAAGCACACATAAGTTAACAAGGAAGTAGTTATATGCTTGCATTCATTTTAAACAGCTCTTGCATAAAATAGAACAGGAAATCTCACCCGAGAATAAAAAATGAATTTGTGATTTATGGTTTTGACAATTATAGACAGGCCGGATTATAGAAAGAAGAATGTGATACAACTTTGGAGAGAGTGGTTAAAATGTATTTGTACTTGTAACTGCTCTGAAGAATATCAGAAGCGACTTAAGATCATTTTGTTTATTTTCTATTTTTTCTTTTCTTGCACTTTCTGCTTTTTCTCTGATTTCTTTTTTTTCTTCTTCCTTCCTTTATGTTTGAGCTAGTTTTTTACATTCTTGTTGAAAAGTTTTAATAATATATATATATATATACAAAAGAAATGACAAAATAGAAAAATCAGCATTTTTTATATTCCAATATACAGCATCACCAAGTTTAAAATGGCTGTTATTGAACAAGGAACATAAAAAATAGACTGCAGGATAAGCAATTAAACTGAACAGAAACTCAAGCCTTTATCATCTCAACAAGCAGTTCTCAAAGGGTGGTCTTGGGACCCCAAGACCTTTCCAAGGGATCTGCAAAGTCAAATAAAGAAATCAGTGGTGAGATTCAAATTTTTTTACTACTGGTTCTGTGGGCGTGGCTTGGTAGGTGTGGCATGGCTTGGTGGGCGTGGCAGGGGAAGGATACTGTAAAATCTCCATTCCCACCCCATTCCAGGTGAAGGTTATTGCAAAATCCCCATTTCCTCCCGATCAGCTGGGACTGAGGTAGAGAATAGATGCGAGCGGGGCCAATCAGAGGTGGTATTTACCGGTTCTCCAAACTATTTAAAATTTCCGCTACTGGTTCTCCAGAACTGGTCAGAACCTGCTGAAACCCACCTCTGAAAGAAATATTTAAACATGTCTTTGTTTAAATTTCCAATACAGTAAATATTGATCGATATAACACATAGGAATCAAGCTTCCTTGAAGTCCTCAATCAATTTTAAGAATGTAAAGGGATCCTGAGACTAAAATGTTTAGCAACCACTCACCTAGACTACTACAGTTGTCTATATAGGGCTGCTCCTGGATATACCTGGTGCAAAATATTGCTGCCCACCTGCTGACAGATGAAAGCTATGGTAATTCCAATGCTTTTAGTGCCTGCACTGGCTCCTGGTTTGTTTCTGGGTGAATTCAAGAAACTGCTTTATTACTGAGGTCCAGGTTATATTCAAGACCCTCTGCTCTAAATGCCCAAAACTGTTTGGGGTCAGATGGTTTCTAAATTTATTAATTAAAAAGTAAGTAATTAGAATCTGCTCATGAAGTAGGAACTGGCCAAAGGGGCATGTTGTAGATATCCCCTTCCAAGGGTGTCAGTGGGTAGGGATTTGAAAACAGGCCTTTTTAGACAATGTCCTCTCACTATGGAGCAGCTTGCAAACTGACATCAACTCCTTTGTTGAATGTTTGGGGGGAAAAGAGTGATTTGAGCCAACTTCTGATTTCCATGCTGGCTCATTGCTGTGTAACAGCCTATATGTGTTTTTATAATGTGATGTAATGCTTTTGCAATTCTTAGAATATTGTTTTATTTGTTATTGCTCCATTGTCCTTTCATTTGTTTTTATTATGCTATGAGTCACCCAGTATTTCTTTGAATATTGGATAGAGGTGGCATGCAAATGATTAAACCAACTAAACAAAACCCATCGAAGTTTTATTTCCAATCTATAAAATTAGGCTTTATAAGAATCAGAAAATATTATCTTAATTGTATTGCAACAGACTAACCTAACCACTCTTTTAAAAATTGTATTGCAGAGTTTAGATTTCCTATACTAAAAAGCTTTCTTTCTTTCTTTCTTTCTTTCTTTCTTTCTTTCTTTCTTTCTTTCTTTCTTTCTTTCTTTCTTTCTTTCTTTCTCACATAATCACAGAATAAGCTTCAAGTTTCCCTGATGTGACTAGACATATAGATGCTGTAACTCCATTAAACTTAGAAGAAGAAAATGAACAAAAATTTATCAATCCTTGTATTGGTAGGCAGGGAAATCCACTTCCTTATGTGCCAAGCTGGGCTCCAACCAATGATAAGAAGACAAAGATATCCTTCATTTCAGAAGTGCAGGGTGAGATAAATACCTTGATAAAATATCTCTTTTCCCCAATTTGTAGGCCTTCCAAATAGATAGGTCTGGAGAGGAAGACAGCCTAATCCTTAGATTAAATGAACCTTTTTCTGCCCTGGGTAAATAATAACAGTACTGCCTTTTATGTTAGTGGGGACAGGAAGAAGTAATATGCATAGGGATGATGCTCACATATCTTTTCTGAATGATATCACCAGAATCTTTTACTCTTCTTAACATATCATTTTCATCATGTTTTTACCTCCACAAAACCTTAAAGACTTAACTTCATTCTAATAAAAGGGTTTGAGTCATTACGTGCATTCCCTCTGCATAATTTATTTGGAAATACAATTCCTTCTTTTGGAGGAACAAAGTATGAACGGCTCTCCTCTCAGAGTCACAAAACCTCCCCTCAACTTGGCTTCATAAGAAAAGAGAATGGTTGGGGCCGTTGTTGCAATAATACATAAAAATAAATAAAATATTAAAATAATAAATTGAAAACAAAACAAAACAAAACAAAAAAACCCTCAAAGGGCAGACTTGATGTACCAGTAGGTCTTTTTTTGCTGTCAATTTTCTATGTTTCTGGGACAATTGCATATTTAAGGAACATTTCTTTCTTAAGCAATTGGGGGCTCCTCTGTAGCAGCACCATCAAGGAATACAACAGGAAATATTCAGGATGGCATTATAATGCATAGCTCATTTAATGTTGTACTTTAATTTCAACAGATTCTACATTCAGGAACATATCAATTGGTTGACATTGAACTCAGAAGATAAATAGTTAAGAAACAACTGATTATCAGTTAGAAGTCACACAGGTAGTCCTTGACTTACAACAATTCATTTAGTGACCATTTGATGTTACAATGGCACTGTAAAAAGTGACTTATGACAGTTTGTCAAACTGTCTTGTTTAGCAACTGAAATTTTCAACTCAGTTGTGGTTGTAAGTCAAGAACTATCTATACCCGGAGCAGCTATTTCTCCTGCTTATGGGGAAAAGACTGAAGTATATTCCTTGAGCCTATTGAAATTATATACCAAGGCTTCGTTTTTAGTGTTGGAAATGATGTTTTTAAGTCAAATGACATAGCTTTGATAGCTTAACCAGGCAGGAATCTGAGCTCTGACGCAAATGAAATGATATATAATGCCTGACTGGCATTAGTAGACTGAGAAACACCATCACCTACCTGTACACAATTCAATTAGAACAGAGGAGCTGCCAGGTGGGAGGGAGGGGAGGGGGTTATTGGACTCAGATGTTTCCAGAAAGTTTGGTTATTTTTATTGTACATGCTAGAGATGTAATCAACGTAAGTAAAGTTAGTGCATATCCTCTGGTGGGTTTTTTTTTTTTTTTTTTTTTGCTAAATATTGCTAGATATTACTATGGGGAATTAAATTCTTGGAAAGAAATTAAGGGCAAAAATATTAATGTATTGTTAAATTATATTCCCAAAATGTGGAGCATGTCCTTCTCTCTCTCTCTCTCTCTCTCTCTCTCTCTCTCTCTCTCTCACACACACACACACACACACACACACACACACACAGATGTAGTGATGATTATGCATTCGTGGAAGAACACAAACATAAAAGCTGGTATAATGAATCTGTCAACTCTCAGCTTTTGAATTGGCTCTTCTCCATCAGTAGAGGGGAACCAAAGGCGAGATAATTCCATGGTCTAGATTTAATCTTCTGCTATAAAAACAAACTGAACAAACTGTTGGGGGGGGGTCTGCAATAATAATGGGGAGTGTTGTTAACTGACTAAGTCCCTGTTTTAATGAGAAGGATGGCAAGATAGCTAACATACTTTTATAAATAATGTGTGCTGAGCAGACATGCATGGAAGGAAGTTCCTGATAATATCAGCATGGAAACCTAAATGTAAGACTGGGATCATTGTGATGTATGATGCGGTAAGAATTAGGCAATATAAAATGGTTTGCCTGACATTTCAATTTCCTGTGACATCATTTATGCCAAATTTACTGTGGCAAGTGATATCTGGTTCACATCCCTCTTCAATTTGTGACTTTGAGTGAATCAAGCTCTCTGTGTGCCTAATTTACCTCAAAGCAGGATTATTTCAAGAAAAACTGAAGAGAATGTTATGTAAGGGAAAAAATGGGATATAAACTTAACAAGTAATTATTTGACTCTATAGACTCAGTCTTCAAAACAAATCCCTGATCGTCTTAACTCTGCTGTGGCCTCTGCTGCTTAGCAGCTGGATCAGTAGTCTTCTTAATTCCCCTTCAGCAAAAGTTCCAGCACTGCATCAAGTCTTTTGGGAGACTCCCTATAATTAACATCGCAGGTTTGCAGGTGCTTTGGTACTTGACTGCACTTTTTAAAAACAAATGAAAAGAAAATATTCCTACTTGATATATAAGGTATGATCTAGCTATTACCTAGCACTCTTTGTGGGATGTGAAACAAGTGTGTTGAATGGAAAGAGAACAGCCCCACACCAATGCCATATTTGATTTGCTCTATTGGGAACTGACGTGCAACCATATCTTAAGGCACAACATATAATAAATAAAAAGTAAAATGAACAAGAGTGTAAATTGAACTGCAGCCTCCTGCAGTCTAATTTTCTCCAGACAAGTTTACCGTAGTTTACGGTAATCTCAGCTAGCACATCCAATCCAGACCAGGATTTCTGGTGGGTTTTTTTTTTAAAAAAGGTCTTCTTACCCAGTCAACCAAGTCCAGTGGTGAATGCCACCACTTCTCTGCCTGGGCCACAAGGCAACTGGCAAACCCAAGTTTTAATACCCTCCCAGAAATTCAAAATGGTGGGAGCAGTTCTCACCTCCGGTGGTAGAGATTTCCATAGGAATGGGGGCCACAGTGGAAAAAGCTCTTCTCCTTGACCCTGTCTGCCGGGATTGCTTAGCAGACGGGATCCGTAGTAGACTTCTGCTGGAGTGGGGCAGGCTAGTCCAATTGGGGTAAGAGGTCTCTTCAGTTTTCCTGGCAAGGTTTCAGAAGTAGCCAATGTCTGCTTCCTAGGGCTGAGAGAGAGGGACTGGCCCAAAGTCATCCAGCTAGCTTTGTGCCTAAGACGGGTGCAGAATTCTTGGTCTCTAGCCAAGTGCCTTAACTATTACACAAAACTGGTTCTCTGACAACTTTCTGGTTACTTTAGACCCACATATTTGAATGACATTACATGAGAAAAGCTGTTATAGTATTATCAATATGACTACATTTTGAAAGAGCAGAGTGGGAGGAGGGAGAGAAACAGAACTAGGGTGATTTCTCTGACATTCTGGGACATTCCCAGAAGTTGCTTTTAACAAAAAAATGATCCTCATTCTTATAACATGAATGAACTCTATAAGGCTACCAAACGTCTAAAGTGGTGGTTCCCAACGTAGGGCCCACGCCCCACAGGGGGGCAATTTGATTTTTAATGGGGGCAATTTGAACCTTGTTTAAACCAAGTTAATAGCCTTTTAGGCTTCCTCCGCATGAGTAGAGTTCACTTTTTGAGTAAAGTAAGAATTATATGTCACATCAGGATTTTAGAGATGCTTAGGTGGGGCATGGCCAAAAAAAGGTTGGGAACCACTGATCTAAAGTTTTCAACAGTGCTCTACTGAAGAATTATTGCTCATTTCAAAATTGTTTTTCTGGGTTCATAATGCCACTATTTCTTTAATACACACTGAAATTTTTGAGACATATCGCAAAGAACAGCGCTTACAGCAGAGCAAAATATGTACAGTATTCTGAAGCACAGACACGACTTTGTAGCAAAGTACTGTCTTTATGTAACAGTGCATTCCTATACAGACATACCTACGTAATTTCAATGGCAAAGATTTGCCTTATCTGATTTCAGCATTTTTCAAAAGGTAACATTCTGTACTTTTAGGCTTTGTGTTATTGGCCTAAGTTGCAGCATCTGTCTCCAAAATATGAAGTATAGGTATGTTTCCCCATCAAAAGGCTTGGGTTAATCACCCATTAAGTGTTACATAAGAAGCAATCCATTTCTTACGTGGAACTCAACTCTTCACCAAAGGAGTCTTGAAAACAGAAAACAGAAGACGTATTTCAAGAAGATGAAGTGAATGGGATCGAATTTTGGAGGGCATTAGAAGTGTGTGTGTGTTATATTAACTACTTTAAGGGTTATGCTCGTTTTCATCACTTTCCTATCTCAGCATGAAGGGAAACAGTGCTGGCAGTTTTTAAAAACCATGGAAGTTTAATTATCCCAGCGTATGTGTTAGTTAACCTGTAGTCTCTCAAATGCAGCTGAAACGACAATTCCAAACTTCCTCACTAACAGTTACACTGATTAAAGTTAGTAGGAACTTCAGTTCATCAGGAGGGTTATGGATTCTGCATAGGATGCGAGTAGTTTGTTCACTTGGCTCAAGAAATGTCTTGGCTGTCATCTTTCACCCACTTGTCTAATTCCAATCAGATTTTCTGAGAAATCCCAACTCTGCACTTGACATGGTAAATTCCCCAAGGCTGACTGCATTTTCCAAATACCTCTGATACAAGCCATCTGCAGCTTTTTAGGGTGCAAGAGGGAAAGCAATGGGGAGAGCCAGATTCCAGTAGAGCATGGAAGCTCATGGATAAATTACTGGCTGCACAATTTCAGGCTGTTTTGGAGTAAATTAATCATTAAAACATTTTTTAAAAGGATGCTAATGGTAAACTCACCTTCCACAGCTCTCTTTTCATTTCTACCCTTTTAAAAGAGAAACAACCAATAATAGTTATAAAAATTGGCAATTTTGCCAGTGATTTTCAGCAGTATCCTGGACCCTGATTGCCAAAATTCCTTGACCAAGGGGCCCACAGCCTGCCTTTTCTGTCAGCGAGGATGGGGAGTGCTAATCCCATCAGGATCATCCATATGCAGTCTTCTTATCAAAGGGTTTTACTATTTTATCTTTTAAAGCAGAAGAAGAGTTTCCTAGATAGTAGTTTTACTAATTGGAGGAAAAGGTCCAAGTGGATCAGTCTCTTATTTTTCCTCCTCTTAAATCAACTGAAATTTATCCAAGCAGCAGCAAGTAACTGAGACTAGTCTTTTTTTTTAATCATCAACAAAACTGTTTTTCCTCTAATAAAAACAAAGTTCAGTTCCTTTTCAGAACAGGAAACTAGATTTTTGTATTTGCCTTGCAAAATAAAGATTAGAATGTGCTGACAAAGAGAACTTCAGTATTAGCATTGCCTTTCCAGAATGTTCCGCCTACCCGAAACCTTTTATTATGTTTCAATTTCTTGTCTATGGAGATTCTCAAGTCATCCAGGTCATGGTTGTCTCAAAAGTGCTTTTTCGAGAAACAACTGGAGTTTCTTGTTTTTCTTTGAAGATGTTTCGCTTCTCATCCAAGAAGCTTCTTCAGCTCTTACTGAATCCTTCCATTCCCCACTATCCAGTCAGAGCTGAAGAAAAAAAACCAGAAAGTCCAGTTGCCTCTTGAAAAAGCACCTTTGGGTTTCAATTTCTTATTATGTTTCACTCAATAAAGTTTTGCCCATAGTGGATGGCTACAAAGATAGTTAATTTACAGAATGTGAGACAATTGCGCTTAGGAACAAACCCAAGTTTTTACTTTAGTAAAACTTAATTCCATTAGGCATTCCTCTGAAACTGAGATTTACAAATCAAAATAATTCCTTTCTCTCTCTCACTCTCTCGCACACATACACTACAAGTAGTCCTTGACTTACTACTGGTCATTTAATGACCATTTGGAATCACAATAGCCTCAGAAAGGGTGCTTTATGGCATGTCAACATCTTCCTGCTGTTGTAAAATGCTGTGATTCTACGTCTGATAGTTACGTTTCAGGAACTTGGCAACTGGCTCACTTTATGACAGGCTGTAGTGCCACATGGTCACATGACAGAGATTTGTGATTTTTTTTTTTTTTTTTTGGCTGGCTTTCGGCAAACAATGCCCATATGGGAGAATGGATTCAGACTTATGTGATTTGCTTAACAAATGCCATAAAAAATGGTCATAAAATCAGGCCTGGTTATATGGATGCCTCAACTTATGACTGCCGTGATTTATGACTGAAATTCCAGTCACACTTTCAGTTGTCAGTTGGGAATTACCTGTACTTTCCAACCACAGTACAGGTCTGTTCACAAAAGAAGACAGAATGTTGTCTCACTCTCACTTTTTCTAGTGCTTTGACTTTGAACTCCTAACTACATGTTTCTGCTGGCCATTTTGGCTGAGATTTACGAGAGCTGAAATTAACAATTCCTGGATGACACCAGGCTGATTATCTCAGTCTCAGAGCAAAACAGAACAGTGGTTGATTCTCTAGAGAATGGTCCTCCAGAGTACATTAAGTAAGATCCTGGTGATGTGAAGGAGCAAAGCATAGCTTTAGTTAGTCTACCTCGAAGCTTCAGAACCTTCTAAGTGGAAGACTTCTGACTTGAAGAAAACAGTTTTAAAACCAAGATAGATTATTTACTAATTGAAGGCAGACTCAGATTTCAGGCAGGAACTGTTGTTTGTCTCACAATGAACTCTAATTGTTTATTAGCCCATCCATCCTATAAATTGCACTATAATCATTATCGGTTCTTCAGAAACAAGAGGCAGGAAGATATTTTTATATTTTGGGGGAAATCAAGGGTGATCGTTAAATTGGTTGATTTATATTTCAAGGCAAAGCAAAATAACTTGAATTTCTCAAATATGCAGAGAGCAGAACACTGTTTTTTTCTATGAAGCCATTTTTTTTAAAAAAAACCCACATCTTCACAAAAATTTAAAAAATTTAAAAACGAATGTAAAAACACATATGCCCCAATACAAAAATAAATAGCAACAAAATTACATCTGTTTTATGTACTTGACCCTAAGAATGTCTACTAATACCAGGGTGCTAAGTTAATAAACTTTATTGGCAAACTTTATTCAGCCGGGATGCAGTGGCTCAGTGGCTAAGATGCTGAGCTTGTTGATCGAAAGGTCGGCAGTTCAGTGGTTCGAATCCCTAGAGCCGTGTAACAGGGTGAGATCCCATTACTTGTCTCAGCTTCTGCCAACCTAGCAATTCGAAAGCATATAAAAAATGCAGTAGAAAAATAGGGACCACTTTGGTGGGAAGGCGCCTTTGGCATTTAGTCATGCCAGCCACATGACCATGGAGACGTCTTCGGGCTGGCTCTTCGGCTTTGAAACGGAGATGAGTACCACCCCCTAGAGTTGGGAACAACTAGCACATACATGCAAGGGATACCTTTACCTTTACCTTTACCTTATTCAGAATGCAGGATTCTGCCTTTTGCAGCTGAATAAATTAACCTAAGAGAAGCAGTTTGGGCAGAGGTGAAGGAACCAGACTAGAAACTAAGAGACTGTGCATTCTACTCTCATTTATACACAAAACCAGCTGGGTGAATTTGGGGCAGCCAGTCACTCTCTCTCAGTCCTAGGAAGGAGGCAATGGCAAACCATTTCTGAAAATCCAAGAAAACTGTGGGGACTTGTCCTGGAAATTGACATGAGTGAACTGAAGAAAAACATGTACTTAAATGTGGCATCATGTTAACACACACCCTCATTAAGAGAAAAACTTTCCAAATGCTCATTGTCTGAACTTGTAAGATGCAAGTATCAATTCAGTGAGGCTCAACAAAGAATTTTCACGTATGCCTCTGTGGAGTTCCAATTTGAAGACCATCAGATGTTTAAAATCCATTGGTAAATAAAATTCCATTTTCCCTCACAGCCAGACTAGACAGAGAGTACATGATCACAATAAAATCATTTAGCAATCGTGTAAACCACAATCCCAAGCAACAGAGGACAAATACTGTACAGTGAAGAGTGTCTTAGGTATTCATCTCTGACATTCAATAATTTGGGGTGTGGAGTGTGTGTGTTGCACAGAAGTTGACTTAGCAGAGTTTAAACAAATGGGAGGTTTTTTCTCTCTAGGAAAAGGACAGTTCTGGGCAGGGGTGAAATTCAATTTTTTTCCCTACCAGTTCTGTGGGCGTGGCTTGGTGGGTGTGGCAGGGGAAGGATATTGCAAAATCCCCATTTCCTCCCCACTCCTGGGGGAAGGATATTGCAAAATCTCCATTCCCACCCCACTCTGTGGCCAGCCAGAGGTGGTATTTGCCGGTTCTCTGAATTTCTCAAAATTTCTGCTACTGATTCTCCAGAACCTGTCACAATCTGCTGGATTTCACCGCTGGTTCTGGGTATTAAAACATGATTAAATAAAGGAACCAAGCCTTTGTGAATTCCTGAGAAATGAAAGGCCAGACAAATCCATCTAGGAGAAGTCAGTAACTCATGTTTTTGGGTCTTACCACCAAACCAGTGTTTTTTCAGCCTCAGAAACTTTAAGATGTTGGTTTAACCATGTTGGCTGGTTAATTCTGGGAGTTGAAGTCAACACTACTTAAAATTGCTGAGGTTGAGAAACACTGCTAGACTAATAGCTACTAGAATATCAGGAGCATTTATCAAACTGTCAGAGGAAAGTTTCTGGCAGCTAAACAAGTTTGATTGCCTACCACTGAACTCTAACCTTATTTGAAAAGGAAAGGAGGTCAACAGATCCTGGGTTCCCCCTGCTTCATCTGGTTCCAGCTTGAAGCCTCAGGAAGGAAAATCTGGTCTCAAGCGAGAAAAAAACCAAGAGCATACACAGGTCAATTTCTCAAACTCTTTTGCTCTTCATAATTATTTTATTTTAAATATAGCATTTGCTTCAGTACTACCTAGTAAACATACTTCCCTCAAAAACATGGAAGAATTCATACATACATATGCACTTCCACCTTGAGATAACTCTATTTTAATCTCAAACATACTTCGAGATGGATTTAGTCTGAACAGTGTGACAATTTACAGATTTATTTATTTATTTATTTATCCAAATTTAGGCCCTGCCCCAATTCAGCTCACCATAAAACAAACCAAAGGAAGTACAGTATAGAGAAAAATAGAAACACACATACCAAAAAAATGGAGAACAAGATAGTGACATTGTTGATAATACTGAAAACCACCCAAAAACCATGGCGCATGAGAACAGGTGCCCCACCTCCATCTTGGTTATCTCCATACTAAAGTTGATCTGAAGCCCAACTGAAACAATTCTCCAGGTAGATAATCTACTCCCTCCAGGATCCTAGACATTTTTTTAAAAATCCCGCCTTTATTATTTTTATAAATAACACAAGGTGGTGATGTTTCTAATACTCCTTCCTCCTCCTATTTTCCCCATAGCAACAATCCTGTGAATTGAATTGGGCTGAGAGAGAATGATTGGCCCGAAGTCACCCCGCCTTCATGCCTAAAGGGGGGCTAGAGCTCACAGGTTTCTAGCCTGGTGCCTTAACCACTAGACAATCTTCCCTTTTTAGGAAACATAAGGATAAAACCCTTGGGTGCAGACACAGCCTCTTGAGGAGGGGGTGCACTTCCACCTCCTTCAAGATTCACCACAGCATGGTCCCAATTCATGGCAATCCTGGCATGTCGCAAAAAGGGGATTGAGGGGTTTTTTAAAGACTTTTTTAATTAGACTTTTAAGGGGTTCTGAGGGTGGGGGAGGTTATGTGGGTTTGGGGGAAAACCCACGGGGGTTGGAGACCAGTCCGGCTGCTATTAATGGTGCCGTAGGGGGTACGGACTCTGGGGGAAAGGGGACTGTTAGAATGCCCTCTAGTGAGGGCTTCTCTATTAACACGCTGAGTGGGAGGGGCAGGTATGGCGGGAGCAGGGGGCCATATCATGTGGTGGGGGCACGTGCTCGCTATCTCCGAGCGATTGCGTGCCCCGGTCCCCTTAGCTCTTCCTGTTCCCCAGGCTACTTAGAGTCTCAGCGCCCGAGTCTCCGGCTGATGTTATGTAATGCCAGGTCCGTAGTAAATAAAGCCCCCCTCATTTGTGATCTTATTCAGGAGGGGGGAGCGGACCTGGCAGGTATCACGGAGACCTGGTTGGGCCATGAGGGGGGAGTTCCCCTCGTGGAGATGTGCCCATCAGGCTTCCGTGCATTTCATCAGCCGAGAGCTCAGGGCAGGGGCGGGGGGGTGGCGGTCATTTTAAAAGAAGGTCTCGATCCGAGGGAGACCACTGTACCTCAGATAGCCGGATGTGAGTCCCTTTTTGTGAAGTGGGGTCGTGGGGCGCAGATGGGTCTGTTGATCACGTACCTGGCTCCCTGCCGCGTGGCAACGACCCTGCCCGAACTCCTCAATGTTATAGCCGAGGTGGCGGCTGATATCCCCAGACTTGTGGTCATGGGGGATTTCAACCTGCCATCCATTGGTGAGACATCTGAGGTAGCTCGGGAGTTCATGGCTTCCATGACGGCCATGGACCTGACCCAAGTAATTCACGGCCCTACTCATATGGGGGGACACACTCTGGACTTAGTTTTTATCTCTGGTCAGTGGTTGAGTGGCCTTGATATAGGGGATGTAGATATTGAACCCTTGTCATGGTCTGACCACTCGCTCCTTCGACTTGACTTTCTGACCGCCGTACCCCGTCGCAGGGAGGCGGAACCGACCAGGTGGTTCCGCCCCAGGCGCCTGATGGACCCTGATAAGTTCCAGTGGAGCTTGGGCCATTTCCTGAGACTCTAGCTCATGACTTGGCTGATGACCTGGTGGCCGCCTGGGATAGGGCGGCTGCCGGGGCTTTGGACCGGGTCGTGCCTTTGCGGCCTCTGACCCGGCACCGAACTCACTTAGCTCCTTGGTTTTCCGAGGAGCTGAGGGTGATGAAGCGCCAGAAAAGACGCCTAGAGAGCGGTTGGAGGGCCAGTCGTTCCGAGTCTGACTTGACACTGGTAAGGTCTCATATTAAGACCTACCTAGTGGCGATAAAAGCGGCGAAATCTAGCTATTTTGCCGCTCTTATCGCGTCATCAGATAACCGCCCAGCCGCCCTGTTTAGGGTGACCCGCTCCCTCCTCCATTTGGGAGCGCGGGAGGACCCCTTGCAGGGCCGAGCTGAGGATTTTGTACAGTATCTGGATGATAAAATAACTCAGATTCGGGAAGACTTGGCCGCCGACTGGGTTAGTTCAGACGAGATGACTGAGGCAGGCCTTGAGAGTGTTATCTGGGAGGAGTTCGATCCTGTGGCTCCCGAGGACGTGGACAGGATCTTGGGGCGGCTGAACGCAACCACATGTTTATTGGACCCGTGTCCCTCCTGGTTGGTGCTGGCTTCCCGGGAGGTTACACGAGGCTGGCTCCAGGGGATTATTAACGCTTCTTTGAGCGAGGGTGTCCTGCCGGCCGCCTTGAAAGAGGCGGTGGTGAGGCCTCTCCTCAAGAAGCCATCCCTGGATCCGGCTGTTTTGGCTAACTATCGTCCAGTCTCCAACCTTCGCTTTATTGCGAAGGTTGTTGAGAGTGTGGTGGCGCAACAGCTTCCCCAGTACCTGGATGAAGCTGTCTATCTGGATCCGCTCCAGTCCGGCTTCAGACCTGGGTACAGCATGGAAACGGCATTGGTCGCGTTGGTGGATGATCTCTGGAGGGCCCGGGATAGGGGTTCTTCCTCTATCCTGGTCCTATTAGACCTCTCAGCGGCTTTTGATACCATCGACCATGGTATCATGTTGCGCCGGCTGGAGGGACTGGGAGTGGGGAGCACCGTTTTGCGGTGGTTCTCCTCCTATCTCTCCGACCGGTCGCAATCCGTGTTGACAGGGGGGCAGCGGTCGACCCCAAGGCGCCTTGTTTGTGGGGTGCCACAAGGGTCGGTCCTCTCGCCCCTCCTGTTCAACATTTATGTGAAGCCGCTGGGTGAGATCATCCGTGGTTTTGGGGTGGAGTTCCATCAGTACGCTGATGATACTCAGCTGTACATTTCCACCCCAGACTATCCCAATGATGCCTTGGAAGTGATGTCCCAGTGCCTGGAGGCCGTGCGGGTCTGGATGGGGAGAAACAGGCTTCGACTCAACCCTTCCAAGACCGAGTGGCTGTGGCTGCCGGCGTCCCGGTATAGCCAGCTGACGCCATCGCTGGTTATTGGGGGCGAATCATTGGCCCCCACGGAGAGGGCCCGCAACTTGGGTGTCCTCCTGGATGCGCGGCTGTCTTTAGAAGGGCATATGACAGCTGTGGCCAGGGGGGCTTTTTGTCAGGTTCGCCTGATACGCCAGTTGCGCCCCTTTCTGGACCGGGACTCCCTACGCACGGTCACTCAAGCACTCGTCACTTCTCGTCTGGACTATTGTAACGCTCTCTACATGGGGCTCCCCTTGGGGTACACCCGGAGGCTCCAACTGGTGCAGAATGCGGCTGCGCGGGGGATTATGGGAGCGACGGGGCGCTCCCATGTGACTCCTCTCCTGCGCGAGCTGCATTGGCTTCCGGTGGACTTCCGGGTGCGCTTCAAGGTGTTGGTGATCACCTTTAAAGCGCTCCATGGCTTAGGGCCAGGGTACTTACGGGACCGCCTTCTGCCACCAATAGCCTCCCACCGGCCGGTTCGCTCCCACAGAGAGGGCCTCCTCAGGGTGCCGTCGGCCAGACAATGCCGGCTGACGACCCCCAGGAGGAGAGCCTTCTCTGTGGTGGCACCTACCCTATGGAACAATCTACCCCCAGAGATACGAGTGATCTCCGACCTTCGGATTTTTCGTCGGGCCCTAAAAACTCATTTTTTCCAGTTAGCCGGTCTGTCTTGATTTTAGGGTTAGTTTTAAAATTTTAATATTGATTTTAATTGACAAGTTTTAAATTATGGGCCAAATTTATAAATTATTTTAACTTTATCTTTTAACTGTGATGATTTGTATAGATGTTTTTATCTTGGCTGTTCACCGCCCTGAGTCCGAAAGGAGAAGGGCGGTATAGAAATTTGAATAAATAAATAATAATAATCCTAATGATCCCAGGAGGGTCACAGATTCAAGAAACAACTGTACTGACAGAGCAACTTAGTACCAGGCAGGAAAACGGTATCCTATTTGTTGTTTCCAGTGTTCTAGGAAGAGGAATTATGGGTATCCCAATTTTTTCCCATTATATATAAAAAAACTATTATCGGTACTCCAACAAATAGGTTCATGAAACATTATCTGAGACTGATATCACAGTTCTAAACAATTAAGATTCCAGCCCTTACAATTATAGAATGCGGGAATGAAATTTAAGTAATTAAGAAAAAAAACGGGATATGTTGATCAAGGTATTGGTTATAGTTGAGGAATCGGGCTCAACCCCACTCTCAGCCACAAAACTCAGTGGGTAATTTTGGACCAATTAGTCACTGTCTATCAATTCAACAGACCTCACAGGAACGTTGTAGCAGGAAAAAGAGTTTTAGTTTTAATCTGTTAATGGGTTTTAATTCGCATTGTTTTAATTTGGGCCAAAGTATATAATTTTTTTAATTAATTTTAAATTTTGTATTGTTATGTATTTTAGTTCTGGCTGTGCACCGCCCTGAGTCCACTAGGAGAAGGGCGGTATATAAATTGAATAAATAAATAAATAAATAAATAAATAAATAAATAAATAAAATAAAGAGAAAAAGGAAATTGAACGTTATGTATTGTACCTTGGCACCTGAAATGAATGTTGCTCTAATAAATAAATAAGCAATCGGTTCTAATATCACACTTTGCTTCCATTAGAATTAAACTCTATGAAAGTTAAGGAGCTATTCTGAACTGGGTTTGGATCTTCTCATTACATTTACGGAGGATCTGAATATATTTCCTCCATGTTTCTAGGGATTTAAATCTAATAAAATAAATAGCTAATTCAGCAAATTGGAAAGCACAAGGTTAATCAAACTCAAATTCTCTTAAGTTTATTTTGTAGCTCCACCTAGATAACAACTCCCTTTATCCTTGACTGGGATTATAAAGGCCATGTGTAAACAGAGAGCTGAAGATATATGAGATACTGAGGATAGCGCCTCTCAAATAGATTAACAATATTAATATCTTTGACAGGAATAAAATTGGGTAGGGGATGCTTCAGACATATTTTTTTAAAAAGTTGTTCAGCAAATTCTAAATCAAGTCCAAATTGTCCTACCCAGAGAAAATAAAATGTGTTTTCATACTGTACTGGAGCTAAATAAACTAATCTGGGCTATTCAGGAATTCGGTGCAGCTGCAGCCTCAGCTTAAATTTGATGGAAACACCCTCTTCCGTCCTGTTTTATATTCACAGGAACCCAATCCTGCTCTCTACTCTGCTGTCCAGGAAAGAAATGGGGGTGGGGTAGGGGGACTGAGAGAAAACAGATGTGTTCCCCTAACCACAATTCTTCAATCTGGAAGGAAGACCAAAAAGCACCCAAACTTACAAAATTTCAGTTGCCCCAAAATGGTGCAGTGAGGCTCAGCAAACATTGTAGCAGCAAAAAGTAAATAGCAACTATCAGCAAGTTATCCTAAAGTAGATTAGCAATACAGCCTATGGACATGAGTTGCCCTTTAACCTTGAGTTCTAGTTATATTTCTACACACATGAATAGTGCCCAGAAGGTGTCACAAATTTGTTGCAATTATGGCACAGCTTCAAAGAATATATCCTTTAGTACACATTACATTGGGCCAAAAAGTAGAGAGATTAATTATAAATACACAGCATGTGATAATGCCAAATATTTCCTGCTGGACTTTTGTCTGTCACGGGTGTAAGTAAGCAAAATCGTACCCATATCTTATTTTGGGCTATATGCACATTGGACCTCTAGCTTGCTTCTCTCTTAGCAAAGAAGCATTTTCAATTCTCATAAATAACTTATAACAATGCACTGAGCAGAGCTCGCCAAGTCTGTTTAGCACAGAGGTGTCAAAACTCGATTTCATTGAGGGCCGCATCAGAGTTGTGCTTGACCTTGAGGGGCAGGGGTGGGCGTGGCCAGGGTGGGCGTGGCCAGCTTGATGTCACTCATATCAGGGGTGCATGTGGTGGCCTGCAGTGCCTCAGCCAGGGAAAACAGGTTCCCGAGCTCCATTTTCACTGGCAAAGGGTTGCAGGAGGCTGTCCCAGCTGAAAACGGAAATTGGGAGCCCGTTTTCGCTGGCGGGCCAGATCTAAGCATCCTCCAGGCTGGATCTAGCCTGCGGGCCTTGAGTTTGACTTCCCTGGTTTAGCACTTCACACTAGCGGGGAAAAGCAAAGCTGGAATGAAAAATCAGTGACCATTTAATTTAATTTAATTTAATTAATTAAATTTATATGCCGCCCCTCTCCGAAGACTCAGGGCGGCTCACAATACATTTTAAAAAATAATTATTATAGCTAAATTTATGATTTAGCTTTCTCTTCAGTCAGCTTGTAAGTATCTTGAACTGTTCTTATTTTGCAAATATTCTTATAAATAAATGTCACCTTCAAAGAATAAAACTTTTCTCTGGATTTATTGAAAAGAACACATTATCTAATTTTATTACTCCTAATGGAAGGTACAGCTAGTCCTCAGCTTACAACCATTTGTTTAGTGACTGTTTGAAGTTACATCGAAGGGACTTATGACCAGTATTTTCACTTACAACAGTGGCAGCATCTCCAAGGTCATGTGATCAAAATTGGGCCGCTTGCCAACTGGCATGTATTTACGATGGTTGCAGCATCTCTGAGCCATGTGATCGCCATTTGCAACCTTCCGACAAGCAAAATCACTGGGAGAAGCTGGATTCGCTTAATGACTGCATGATTCACTTAATCACGGGAAAAATAAAGATTGCAAAATTGCACGTGACTCACTTAATCACTACCTTTGCTTAGCAACCAAAATCCTGGTCCCAAATGTAGTCATAAGTCGAGGACTATCTGTACTGGATTTCAGTTCTCATCACCCTACACCAATGGAACTGAGAGGACTGATGTGACAAAAGCACAATTTTATTAAAGAAACTATCCAAGTTCTCAATGATCATACAAAAGTAGCAGGGATACAAAGTCCACAATTTACAGAGCACTGCTAGGAAATTATACTATTTTAAAGAGGGGGGGGGAGAAAGGTATATGTACTGTATATGCTATATAGCAATCCAAGTCCACACCTGAATATAAACTCCTGCAGTCAGTTTTTCCAAGATCATGCACGCGTTCCCAAACTTTTACAGTCCTGTGATTTGTTTCAATTAACACAAAGCCACATTCAACATCTAAGACATACATGACTGCTTATACTGTCCCTACACGCCATATTCCTTATGATCCTTCTGTGCACCACAGAGTTACTGAGTACAGCTAGAATTCACTCATTTTAGAAATATTCAAAGGCCCTCACTACTTTAAACTCTTGCTTGCAGTGCTCCTTAATCTTCTCTCTGTACAGCATTTTTTGAAGAAAAGAAAAAGTTCAGCTTGTACCATCATCACCATATCCTTGTCACACACTTGGTACAAGCGTTTTCCTCTCTCTACCAAAGCTGTTTAAATCAACACATACTAACAAAGCAGATTATCAAGCCTCCTTTGGAGACATCTCCTGTGTCCCAGCACAGAAATAAATCCAGCTCAAGAACACTCTGCGGTTAAGTTCTGCCTTTACCTGTTTTCTCTGCCCTTTCCTCTACCGCTCTCCATTCTCGTCCATGGTGATGAAGCTGCTGTCCGTCAGGCACCATTAATCGCTTGGAAAATCTTTGCTACCAGGATCCAATTCCGATTGGCAAGAAGGCAGCAAAGTTCCCGCTCTCTGTCAGATCTTGTGTGAGGATACAGAGTAAAAGAGCAAGCAATGCTTGGGCCAACAGCCCTGCCAAGTCTGAAGCCCTGAACGCTTGTTTCATTTCCCTAAGGGGAAGTCGAAATCACGACCCCTCCCTTGGAGGGGGAGGGAGGGCAGGGTTAAAGAGGTTGCACAGGACAGCCCTCGCAGTCAGGAAGTCAGGGCCTCTTCTTCCCTCCAACCTGAGCAGAGAAGAAGGCTGAAGCTTCACACACACCCAAAGCCACAGGGAAATACCAGAATAAATAATTTAAATACTCACAAACGTACACAGAGCAGCTGAAGTTGGCAAGGCAATCTCTCACTCTCTTACATGGCTGGGCTTTTAGGCCTTTGCGATCCTAGAGCTGCTGCCCTGACAAACATGGGAAAAGACGAAGGCTGGGATTTTTACTTCCATTAGCGGCATCGCACTAGATGCCGCAACTCCACTAAAGTCAAAGCAGGAAACAGATTCTAATTCCTGCTTTCACATCATATGACACGATCCTTATCAAGGTGCAATTAGCCAGTTGGGGAAAAAAAAATCAAATGAGGTCCTGTTTTTTTAGCCGTGCATGTGGGATAGGGCTGGAGTCAGTACTTCAATAGCAGTAATAGGGAAAAGATGAACACAAATTCCCGGTAGAAGATGACTGTTAAAAATACTGAGAAAAAGACTCTGGTAAACAGCTTTCCTGGAGATGATTAGCTAGCAAAGTAAGCAAAGACCACAATGAGCTAATTTCTGCTGCCACGTTTCACCACAGAAGAGAGTTAACCATTAACTATTCTCTTCCCAGTCAATTGTTGGCTTGTTCCTTTTGGACAATCTAAAGAGAAAGCTGTTCAGGAATAAACAGGATACAGGATGGGGAAAGCAGAACTGTATGGAACCACCAGTCAAAACAAACAGGTCTCTTGTGCATTAGATCCAGACTGCGGCCACCCCACCCAAGTCCTGTAATGGAACAGGAGCTGGAAGGTAGAGAGGAAGCACGAGCCTGTCATTCTTGCTGGGCTCTATTTGTTGACTCTTCCACCAGCACAATGATCTCTGACCGAATGGGAAGGTGCAATTAGCATAGTTTATAGGTACAGGTAGTCCTTGACTTACGACCACTATTGAGCCCGTTTCTGTTGCTAAGCAAGAGAGTTGTTAAGTGAGTTGTTAAGCTTCATTTTATGACCTTTCTTGCCACAGTTGTTAGAGTGAGTCATTGCAATTGTTAAGTTAGTAAAACGGCCGTTAAGTGAATCTGGCTTCCCATTTTGACTTTGCTTGCCAGAAGGTCGCAAAAGGGGATCACAAGATCCCGGGACACTGCAACTATCATAAAAAAAAAAAAAAAAACAGTTGCCAAGCGACTGAATTTTGATCATGTGACCATGGGGACACTGCAACGGTTGTGGGAAAAAGTCATAAATCCCTTTTTTCCAGTGCCACTGTAACTTCAAGCAGTCACTAAACAAATGGCTGCAAGTCAAAGACTACCTGTATTATCTGTTCTGCGACAGAGGAATTCAAAGAGCTACGTGGTGCTTTGAGTTAATCCCCAAAAGGTGCTTCAGAACATGAACACACAGCACCCATCTGCAACTCTTTAAAGCAGCTGTCCTGGGATTATAAAACTGTACACAGCAGCTGCTATGGAGCTGGGAAAGATGCAGCTGTCTTAAAAAGCTTATGTTCACATAGAACAGCACCCTTCTGCAATTGAGCACTGTACTTACTGCGCAGGCCTGATCTTTTAAGCAACCCTAGACTTACTTTAAATTCTTTCCAATTAAAAGTGTTTGTAGATGGAATGGAAGGAAGATGATTTTTTTATTTATTCTATTGGAAATCAAATTAATTTAAGAGGATGAGTTTTAACTGTACCAGATAATGGAAGTTACAAAGTCTTTTAGTGTTTATATATCATTACAAGCAGCACTTCTAAAGTGATTACATTTGGTTTTGCTTTCCAGACAATTCCATGAAATCAGTTATCAAGAAGTTTGGACTCTAGAGAAAAACATTCGAGAAAAGCACTCTAACTTTCTTTGTGTCTTCCTAATTAAGTTCACTTTTATTAGAATAAATCAAACGTCTGTCTGCAAAAGAACAAGGAGAAAGCCAGACATAAAATAAGGAAAAGCTCCATCTCCACCTCCATCTACAGCCCAGTTGCCTGAACACTAATGGGAAAGAGAAATCTGCATCATGCTTCTCTATAATATTAGGATGAATTAAAAAACAAAAAAGCAGAAAATCCAAATCCAAAAGAGATGTAGTTCTAGTGAACTGTTTAGAAGCATGGAAACTTCTACCCACAAAGATTTAAATCATGGGGTTTGAATTTATTCTTTCTATAATATTATGGTTTTTATACCACGTGACTTCTGACCATGGGAATAACGTCTTTCCACAAGAACAGGCAGGAAGGAAGAATGACTCGAATGCTAGAAAGGATATCCAGAGAGATAACTGGTATTAATTGATTCCAGAAAGGACAAATAGTTTCAGAACTAGTTTCTTGAAGAGACAGAGGGAAAGAGAAGCAGAAGGTTGACAGTGCAATTTGGCACGGACCTTCAAGGGGCAAAAAAACCCCCATCTTCCCTCCTTAAACCACTTTCTTTCATGTAACTCAGACATCAATAAACTGCTCTTCAAGTTTCTGTCCACCATTACTTGCTCCAAACTGTATAAGAGGCTTTGGGCAGGACTCTCCCATCGCCTCAGCTGCTCACTCTCATTTCCTTACATTTTGGCTCACAAAAGGAATGTGCAGCTGGGATGCATTGTAAAGGCAAAGCTTTTCCAAAGGCTATGTTGCTTAAGACGTAAAAAGAGAGTATTAGTCATCTGTCCAGATCCTGATCAGTCCTAAAGCAGGTTCTCCCACAGATACGACACCCGTAGCTTTTTGACTCAAAATGCAGCATCTGTTAAGAAGCAGCTACTCAGTGCTGACAGACTGATCAGTAGGTCAAGTACTTTCCTCACACTTGGACTGGGTCTCCTCCACATTGCCTAGAAGGCAATGGACTAAAATAAAGGCACTTATAAAAGAAGCACTACATAAATGTTAATGTCTGAGCATAAATAGCGATGAGGAAAATTCAGCTTAGAGACCAATACAGGTAGTCCTCAATTTTCAGCAGTTCATTTAGTGTCCATTCAAAGTTATAATGGCACCAAAAAAAAGGGAGTTATGATTGTTCACATTTATGACTATTCCTGATGGTCACGTGATTCAAATTCAGGCGCTTGGCAACAGGCTCATGTTTATGACGGTTTCAGTATCCCAGGGTCGTGTGATCACCTTTTATAAACTTCTGACAAGCAAAGTCAATGAGGAAACCAGATTCACTAAACAATCATATACTATAATAATGACTGCAGCAATTCACTTAACAACTGTGATAAGAAAAGTCATAAAATGGGGCAAAGCTCACGTAACAAATGTCTCACTTAGCAAGCCAAATTTTTGGCTCAATTGTAACCGTAAATCGAGGACTACCTGATTTAAAATCTCCAAATTCAATGCACGTGATCCATAAATATTGATGGCAAAAAGAAATTCCAATCCTCTATCTTCTAGCTTATCAATGTAATAGAATAATACCTTGACCCCACATTTAAAGTTGCTCAAATGAGTCCAATCCTTCATGAAAATATTTTTTTCGACAGCACATGTAGATGTGTCTGCACAATATAAATGATGCCTTAGTTCAGGACTGTCAAATTTGCCGGCCCGCAGTCCAGATGCATCACACGCTGACCATGCCCACGCCCGGTTTAGCAAAGGGGGAAAAAAGTCACGATATGTCATGTGACGATTCCGTGCCGATGCAAGTTTGACACCCCTGCCTTAGCTGTTCAATTGTAAAAACTGCAGTCAATTCACAATCCTTGCAGATGCAGTACTGACTAGTAAATTATGGAGAGTATATTCAATCCTAATCAGTTTCATTAACCACTAGTCAGGTTCTGAATAAAATTCAAAGTGATAATTATGACCCGCAAAGCCCGATACTCTTTATCAATTCAAACTGAAAAACCACAAATGCATCACACAAGCTTACTCAGATTTTAAGAATCTGCAATAGAAGAAGTGTTGTCTTGCTTGCTAACACTTCTGGCATTTTTTAAAAGGATTTTAAGTAGGCCATCTTGGCTATTACTCCAGATTTCTGGAAGACCATGAAAAGGAAAACAAGACTATCTCCATTCTTTTAGTAGCTGAGGAAAACATTTTTATTCATGTAATATTCTAAGAGGTTTGCTGAAATATATTTTACAGATTATGTTATTTTTTGCTTATAATTTTAATTATATTTTAATTATAACAGCTTGTTTTCTCTATATTTTTGCTTATGGTGTTCTTATTACCTCAGTTTATATGCTGCTTCATTTCTATAGACCCTGAGCAGCTCAGTCAATGTTAAAATCAGTAGCAAATAACAGTAATAAACTGTAATTAATTAGATGTGCACCATTCAGGGCCAGCATATTCTTCAATTACAGGTATTCCTCACTTACTGACTGTAATTGGGACTGACAACTCTTTTCCTAAATGACATGGTAGTAAAATGAAAATCATCCCCATCGTCATGTGACCATTAAGGTAAGCACCCAGGTCGTTGGGGTGTGATGTCAAGTGACTATGACTTGTGACTTCCTGCCAACTGCAGGTTGGAAACTGGCCTGTGATGGCTGCAAATGGCAATCATAAATGTGCAGCCATTGCCAAGTACCCAAATCATGATGTGACCATGGGTCTGCTGCAACAGCCAGAACTCTGAGAACTGGTTGTAACTCTCTTGATTCTGTGGCATTGCAATTTTTAATACTCACTGAATGAACGATTGGATAGCAAGGACTACTTGTATCCCAAAATGTTTAAAAATAACATTGAGGAAGATGACTTCCTGTTAAATCAGAAAGATAAGACTTAAAAAGATCACTGGACTAATTTATAATTTCACTGAGCTATGCAGTCAACAATGAAGTCAAACTTGTACAAAGGCGTACAAATACATGCCTTTTCCTGAAACTTCAGGAGTTCTTATCTAGCTTATTGCTGCATAATGTTCCCTTGCCTAAATGGTCTTTTGCCTACCTATGGCTCCCAGCTATTAGGTCTGGGAGAATTAATTATAAGATCATGCAGGGTGAACTATTACTACAAGCATAGACTCATATCTCTATAAAGAAGAAGAGTTGGGGAAGCATAGAATAGAATAGAATAGAATTTTTTATTGGCCAAGTGTGATTGGACACACAAGGAATTTATCTTGGTGCATACGCTCTCAGTGTACATAAAAGATATGTTCATCAAGAATCATAAGGTACAACACTTATTGATAGTCATAGGGTACAAATAAGCAATCAGGAAACAATCAATATCAATATAAATCGTAAGGATACAAGCAACAAAGTTACAGTCATGCAGTCATAAGTGGGAGGAGATGGGTGATGGGAACGATGAGAAGATTAATAGTAATGCAGACTTAGTAACTAGTTTGACAGTGTTGAGGGAATTATTTGTTTAGCAGAGTGATAGCATTTGGGAAAAAACTGTTCTTGTGTCTAGTTATTAGAACTGAGAGAGCTTGGGCTCAAAGAACAGCGTCCTGCATTCCTCAAGCAGCCAGGCCGTTTTCTGGAAAAAAACCACTTAGCATTTTCAAGAAGGCACCAGATGTTAAACAGGAAAAAAACAGACTCGGTTTATCTTCAGTTGAGCAAGACCATCAAGCATAACTAGGACTGGAATTTCTAGCACTAAAGAAAAAAAAAAGCCGTTAGAACTGCTTCAAGACCACATTTTGCATTCTGGAAACTTTCTGGTTTCTCTGTTTGTACACCTGTTATCGTTAATGGCAAACTCCGTGGCTGGCTTTGGGCTGTAGAAATCAGTACTCAGAACATTGAATGTGTGTGTGTGTGTTAAGCATACTTTGTTCCTTTTTAGCAAGTCCCAAATTCAATCCAGCTTTGAACTGAAACAAATGTGGAGAAGCATGAATGCTATGGAGGAAGGAGGAAAAAAAAGCTCTGTCCTGGCTTTAAATCTTTTATCACAGTTGCTTGACCTCAGTAACAAATCCAGAAACTAAGCCAAATTCTACAATTTATCTACGACAGCTCCATAAATTTACTTAGGTAATAATATTACAGAAGACCCCAGTATATGCTGACCTGGAATCAGTGTTCTCTTTCGACTATTCTGTTATTATGAACAGTCGTTATGTTTAACTGCTTTAAATAAAAGTTTCAGTGAACAAATTCAAAGCCTTTCCATCCAATTTCCTTCCTTGTTTCTAGGCGTAATTACTGTAACAGAGACAATGGCCTTTGCACCTTCTGAAGTAGGTTCTAGCTCATGACTCAATGAATCCAGTAACCTTTAAGATTTCAGAAGATATTTTTATAGAGTAGTTAATAAAGTGGTCCGAGATGATTAACTCTAAGCTGGGAAAAATAGGCAAAAGAAGAAAACTTCTTAGATGGATGAAATCCACCTACTAGATAATTTCTCCTCTCTGTTCTGAAGTATATAATGCTATATTACTCATTATTTTGGTTTATATCCATTCTTTTAAACAAACTTGTTAAACTGCCTTCCATTGAGGACCTGTATACTGCACAGGTTAGAAAGAAAGCTGAGAAAACATCTACAGATTCTCACATCTTGGACATAAACTGTTACAACTCCTCCCCTTGGGACACAGCTATAGAGCACTGCATGCCAAAACAACTGGTCATGAAGACAGTTTTTCCCCCATGCCATTACTCTGCTAAACACCTAATTCCCACAGCACGCCTAAGGATATTTACCCATGTAGGAGGGCTGTATCACTATTATCCTTCTCATTTTTCCTATTACATTCTCCTATTGGTATCTTATGGTTTATCACTTTGTTGTTTGTATCTTATGATTTATGACTGTGCCTTATGATTTACAATTTATGATTTATCACTTTGTTGTTTGTACGGGCACTGAGAACTTATGCACCGAAGACAAATTCCGAGTAACAGAATTGGAAGGGACCTTGGAGGTCTTCTAGTCCAACCCCCACCCCCCCACCCCCGCTCAGGCAGGAAACGCTATACCATTTCAGACAAACGGTTGTCCACTCTATTCTATTAACAAGTACTTTGTATGTCAGTACATATACAAGGTACTGACTCCTATCTGCTCCGTCTGGGCATCATGCTTGATAACAGCTATGAAGAGATTGAACATCTGAAACAGGTTTATATCCACATATAAGGCAACATTCATAATGTTTAATAAAATAGATTATTGGTGAGAACTTTTTCTTTCGGCCACATCTATTTTTTAAAAAACATTTTTTTCTGGGCTAGATACTTCCATCATGAAATACAGTTGGTGGCCTCACGACATAGGGCCTCTTCTAGTCCACGAATACCATATTCATGGCTACATATTGTCTATGGGGACCATATAGCTAAAAATACATTAATAAAGCATGTCAAATGTCTGCTATCTTTCTGTTTATAAAACTCTTAAAGGCAGAAGATCAGTCTAGAAAATGAAGAGATAATAGTAAACCGAACACACAAGCATTTCCTGTGCAAGGCAAATGTGCCTATTTTAGTTTCCAACTACAATAATTGGCTCTCAAATTGTTCAAATCTGAAAATTGTTACGTCATTGTGGACGGACACCTGTTGAGATAATGCACTCATTTTATCAGCTCTACTCTCATTTCAATGGCTTAAAATACTTAAAAACAATTTCATTTTAGATCAGAAAGATTTAAGTTGTCATTTCCAATTTAGCATTTCTCTTTTTCAGTGAAAATCTTTTCCACCCTTTCACGGCAAACATCTTGGTATTTTAACAGACTGATACATACATACGCACATAACAAACTTTGGAAGAAATCTTTGCTAAATTTTGTAAGCAATTCAGATAGTGATGAATGAGAATTGTTTCCAGGTGAGGAAGCAATGATTTTGCATGAAGAGCAAGCAATCCTAAAAGAATTCTTGTAAAAATATTAATGGGTTAGTAACCTTGGCAAAACCGAACAAATTTGAATTGGTTCCTTAATGTATGCTATCCCTTGTTTAGGAACATTAGTGATGCACTACTGTATTGAAAAAAGAATTAAAATTACCCTAAAGGTAGTTTTCAAAGTATGAGGCATGTTGCCAACAATCTGCAAAATACTGTCTACTTGAACTTTCAAGTAAGTTTACAATAAGTATTATTTGGTTATGCTTTGTTCTTTTAAGAAATGTATAAACAGCACTGTGGTTTGCTGCAGCATGCCCTTGGGCTCGGAGTGAAATAAAGTACCACAACAGCATTGTTTTAAAAAAGTAGGTCTAATGCTTTTTTGTACATCACATGTTTTAAAGTAAAAAAGATATATTTGATATTTGCAGTGAACTTGGGATGAAGCCGCGATTGTTCAAACCTAAAGCCAACATCTAAACATGAGAATCCTCATTTTTTTTCTATTTTTTTGGAAAGTGCGGTTTCCAAAAGGTTTCACTCTAATTCACTGTGCCTAAATTTAACATGTTTTTATATACACTTCCTATCGCCCCTTTTGATAGATTGATAATATACTTACTTTGAGCTAATAAGAAAAGCACAAAAACAACGCTGTAATGAAACACAGGTTTCTGATTTGAATGGAAGTCTGAATAATTCCATCTATCTGTTAACCCATTAGAACCTCATGAGTGACACCTATAAGTATGTTGCTTCCTCCTCTTTTACCCACTATCACCTATGTATATTTCTCCTATCATAGTTCCCCATGTACTTAACATATATACTTAAGCAGGGTACTAGATGATAAGGTGACTGCAAATTCAAAGGAAATCACTAATGTGAACATTTATTTATCTTCTTCCTCCACTTCTGCTTACAGGGGGGAGAGAGCACAGCAGGCTAACGTTAGTCAAGTCATCATATCAATATTTTCTAGGGGATGCAAGGAGTCCTTGCTTACTGAAAGTTATTGGGATTGAGAACTCTGTCATTAAGTGATGCTGTCATAAGGTGCAATGTCATGCAATCATACTGATTTACGACAGCAGTTTTGGCAGTCCCAGTTGCAGCTAGGCAAATCCCATGCCATTGCAGTGACCTGTGATCACATGTTTGCCATTTGTGACTTCCTATCTGCTTCCCTATCGTTGAAAGTCAGCACTGAAAGACGTAAATGGAGCCCACATGACTGAGACACTGTGACAGCCACAATTACAAGAGCCTGTTGCAAGTAGTCCTTGTTCAGTGCCATCATAACTTTGAATGGCTGCTGAACAAGTTTATATGAGGAGTACTTACATAAACAATGGAAGCAAAAATAGATCCATATCAAAATGGGAGAATAAAATAAGACTGAAAGGGTCTCTGGGCCAAAATATAATTCAAAGGTAAAACATTGCATTACCATATGCAAGAATGTTATCCAATTTAGGATGATTATGAACAATAGGTTTACAGGTAGTCTTGGGTTATAGTGGCAATCAGGACTGGGATTCTCATCACTAATGTTGTACTTTATATACAACAATCAATATATATTGATTAGCGACAGCAATCCTGGTCTCAAATATCACTGTAACCCAAGGACTACCTGTATCTTTTTGTACACAGCCATTCTAAGACTGCCAGACAACAAAAGTCTTGCATATGTCTGCTCACAGCTATGAGGAGTATTTCCTAATTACATATTTGAGTTTTATTTTTCCCCAAAGAAAAGTTTATATTGTCCAGAATGAAAGCATATAAAAATGACAATGTCAAAGTACTCAAAATCTGTTTCAGTTCATTTACAAAAGTTTCTAGACAGCTGTAACTGCTGAAAACAGGCCAGGACTTATAACTACAAATGATTTGGGTATGCCTTTCTTGTGAATATTAAGGTATAGGTAAAGGTTCCCCTCGCACATATGTGCTAGTCATTCCCGACTCTAGGGGGAGGTGCTCATCTCTGTTTCAAAGCCGAAGAGCCAGCGCTGTCCAAAGACGTCTCCGTGGTCATGTGGCCGGCATGACTCAATGCCAAGGGGGCACGGAACGCTGTTACCTTCCCACCAAAAGTGGTCCCTATTTTTCTACTTGCATTTTTTACGTGCTTTCAAACTGCTAGGTTGGCAGAAGCTGTGACAAGTAACGGGAACTCAACCCATTACGCAGCACTAGGGATTCGAACCACTGAGCTGCCGGACCTTTCAATCGAAAAGCTCAGCGTCTTAGCCACTGAGCCACCACATCCCCTCTGTGAATATTAGAAGCCCATAAAAAGTTTTCCACAGAGATACTTAAAAAATGCAACCCTCCAAAATAGTTAATACCCACCAAATTCCACTTTTCTGGCAGTGCTGATTTGTGATCTTCCAAATTTTGTTAAATATTCCATATAATATGCCCACAGGCCAGTGGCATTCTTTCTTGATTGGATCATTTATTAGCATTGGCCACAGAATGGCAAGATCTGTCCTCTGCTCAACCACAGAACAGCCAGCATTCATCCTATAAAACTCTTCCATCCTGACCTACTTTTTTAAAGACCTGTCACCAATTGCCAGCAGCACTCTCTTCAAAGTTTTGCTGCTTTCCCCAATTAAGCTATATGACCTAGCTTTTCCTACTGCCAACTCAAAGTAGAGACAAGAACAGAGTGTCAGGAACAACGTGTGCAAAAATATACAACCAAACGAAATGGTGCAGCTTTAGCGAGCCAACCAGACAGAATGCTATTAAATTGGTTGAATGTCAATAGGGAGGTGGTGAGGCAAAGCCAGCTGGTCAGGCGGGTATTTTTGTTGTGTCTACGTGCAACGGCAATCGCTATAAAGAAGGTAATCGTAAGGGTGGCATCTTTTGCATTTCTCAATTGTTTTCTATTTACTCCCTAGCCCAGAAGATACAGGAGGTATATTATGTCCCAATAAACCTAAAATTCAATCTATCCTATGAAATGAATACATCCCACAAATGTTTGCGTAACTTATCTTTACTTTTATTTTATTTAAATTGTTTGCGTGGCCACCTCTCTCACATCAGTGACTCCGGGCAGCCTGTAAAGATTAAAACACAGACCATTATCATATAAATATGACATCCAAGATAATGTATTTCTTAGTTGCTAAAGGGCCACATTATTATTTTTTTTGATTGCATGGCTTCTGTTGTATTAAGGAGGCAGAGAGAAACAGATCACTGCCTAGCAAACATTTTTCAGTATGCATAATGATCTGCTGAATATTGCTCTTTCTTATTATTTTTTTAAAAAATCCCTTTTGAGAAGTGAAGAAGGGAAATTTGCATCTTCTTGGTATCACAAAAACTGTGCAACCATTTTAAAGTCAAAGGTAACACGAGTCATTGCCCTGGAGCAGTGTTTCTCAACCTTGGCATTTTTAAATATATTCTGGGAGATAAAGTCCAAATACCTTAAAATTGCTGAGATTGAAAAACTCTGTCCAGGTATTCAGGGCTACCATAGGCCAATGAGTTTATGGTAAGGGTTAGGGTTTATAGTATGATTACTCCTGAACTTCAGGTTCCCTGAAGAGACTTTTTCTCCCTCTATACAGGTAGTCCTCAACTCAGAAACATTTTACAGTAGCACTGAAAAAAGTGACTTATAACCAGTACTCTCGCACTTACAACTGTTGCAGCATCCCCACAGAAACATGAAAAACCAGCATATTATTCATGACTATTGCAGTGTCTTGGGGTCATGTGATCGCCATTTGCGACCTTCCCAGCCAACTTCTGATGAACTAAGTCAATGGGGGAAACTGGATTTACGTGACTGATTCACTTAACAACTGTGGCAAAAGATTGTAAAATTAGGTGTGACTCACTTAACAACAAAAAGTCTGGTCCCAATTGATATCATAAATTGAGGACTACCTTACTTAGTACAATTGTTTGTTATGTCGAGGGAAAGCATTTGCATCGAGACTAGCCAGAAAAAAAGTTTTGGCTGAGCCAAAATATGAAGCTGTATTACACAGCATCACAGTTCTTTAAACATTTATATCAGTGTTTTTTCAACTTGGCAACTTTAAGCAATGTAGACCTCAACTTTCAGAATTCCCCATCTACCACACCGGCAATCAAACGCTGAGCATAAAACCTCAGCATAACCAGTCAAAGATTTCTAGCTTTGCAAAAATCTCTGAGCTTGGCACTGTTTATTCATACATTCTGCCAAGCCATACAACTGCACTGAAATGGCTTTCAATATTTAATGCTAATAAAATTAGTTCTTCTCCAGAACATGTACACGTTCCTAGAACACTGAATTCGTGTTAGCCTGTGCTGAACTCTAAATCTCAGAGCTTCAAAGAGTGTAATGGTCATTATTCACCCACTAGACTATATCAAACTTGTTCAATAAACCTCAGCAATTCATGGCTCATCACAAAACTAAAGATTAAGTCAATTTATAAATTTAGATTTTATTTATATCCCACCCTTTTAATTTTTATAAATTACTCAAGGCAACAAACATACTTAATACTCCTTCCTCCTATTTTCCCTACAAAAACCACCACCAGATGACATATCAGATGATATGTGATAACTTCCATTTAGTCTGATAACTAAATGGAAGTTAGCACATATGAAGGCAGCATAACTGACCATCTGCTGATCAGGGGGAAATGTCTTAATATTTTATCTATTGCTTCCTAGACACTATCTGAGAACAGGCTATTAGCCAATCCAGTGAGCTGATATCATTCTTGTAAAGGCCATTAAGCTTTTTTTTTTTTTGGCAGTTTACTAAATCATTATGTTTATTTATTTAAAATACACAGTGATTTCTTCCTGGAGCAGTGGTTTTGCTATAGAATATAGGCACTCTTATAAAAAAAACACAAATAATTATTTAGCAAGAATGGAAGAACTGGATAACTCAGCAGATTGAGCAAAACAAAGAAGCCTTTTTCTCCTGCAGCTCTGACAGTAAAAGAGATCTTCTTGAACACAAGTCATTGTTGACACATGAGCTTTTCCTGGATCCATCCACATGTGACTCATATCTGAGCCAAAATGGTTAATCCCAATTTCATGCAAAGGAAGTAGTTCTATGCCCTCATACTGAACTGATTAGCCACGGGGGAGACTCTTTAGGATCATACATGAATTCTTCATTTTATTCTGGAAGAATTAAAGTGACCTAAAAAATGATGGAGGGCTTCTAAGAAATAAGACGGAACTTGAAATGTTCATACAAAATCAAGGCCATTTACTAGGATGTATAGTATATATAAGCTCATATGGAAACCATAGAAATAAAAAACTGCATGATAAAATGTTTTAAACCTTAAAGAAACAATCATAAACCAACAAAGGAAAGAATTATGGAATATAAAATTTACTCTAGGTTGTAAGTTATGAGGAAACCAATAGAAAACATTTTATAGATGGTATACAACTCTCTCAATAATTGCCATCATTGACAAATCATGTAGCAGTAATTATTGGAAATGTCATAATCCTGAAAAAAAAATTTATCAGATGTGTTAGACATGTAAAAAGCCCCCAAAGTACTGGAAAGAAACACACAGCATTACTCAGAGAATTTTAGAAATCAGATTTGACATGAAACCACAATTCTTCTTACTAGGCATAATTCCAAAACAAAAACAATCACTAAGATACTGTTTACGTCAGCAAGGATAAATTTAGCCCAATGTTGAAAAAGAGATGTGTTACCTAAAATATCAGACTGAAAACTTAGATTTGAGAGAATATGCAATAATAGCAAAAGTAACAGCATATATTCACAACAGAAGTTTAATCAAGTTTAAGTAAGAATGGGTCCCATACATACTACATATTGCGCACTGCACAGTAAGTAAAATATAAGTATCCAGAGTACAACTTTTAAGAGGAAAAGAACCAATTTCAATAAGCTTTTTAAAATGTCTATAAATATTATATGTTAAGCAAAGTATGACAAATAGTTAAAAACTAATGTTTTATCTATACTTTTTTCAGTAGGTATTCTTTGTATTCTTAAAGAAGAAAAAGCGGAGATTTACGCTTCACTCGATATCAAAATTCCTTCTGTTAAAATGTTATGACTTAAATGCAACAATGTTTTTTATGGTTGATTTCTAATCAAAGATATACTGAGCACTAACTGTACAATCTTAATCATTACTTTGTCCACTTACATATTTCTCTGAGTTTTTTTCTTTTCTCCTTTTGCTTACTTGCTCGTTTCTTTTAAAAATATTAATAAAAATTAAAAAGATCACATGATTTCTTCACAAGCTTTTATGCCTCTCTGTGTGAAAAAAATCAATATTGAAAGCAAGAATTCTTATTCTTTTTTTTTTTAATTTGATTTATATGCCGCCCTTCTCCAGAGACTCAGGGCGGCTTACAATGCGTTAAGCAATAGCCTTCATACTTTTGTATATTTATAGAGTCAGCTTATTGCCCCCACAAACTGGGTCCTCAATTTACCTACCTTAGAAAGGATGGAAGGCTGAGTCAACCTTGAGCCTGTTGAGATTCGAACTTATAGTAATTGCAGACAGCTGGTGTTAATCACAATGCTATCAGTCTGCTGAGCCACCAGCAGACTCTGATTATATAATTAGAAGCAGAGTCATGGGTAGGGGAAGTCCTGTATTCCATACAGGTAGTCCTTGACTTACGACTGCAATTTAGAATTTTCATTGCTAAGCAAGACAGTTATTGAATTGTGCCCGATTTTACAACCTTTTTTTGTCAGGGTTGTTAAATGAATCACCACAGTTGTGAACTGAATTTGGCTTCCCCAATTGACTTAATTAGCAAAGCTTGGGAAGGTTGCAAATGGCAATCACATGACTCAGGATTGCAAATACATACTGGCTGACAAGCGCCTGAATTCTGATCACATGGGAATGTTGTAATGGTTGTATGTGCAAGAACTAGTCACGTGTCACTTTTTTCATCACCGCTGTAATGTCAAACAGTCGCTAAATGAATGGTTGAAAGTCAAGAACTACCTACAAGCATCTGATAAAGGTGGGCCAAAACCTCCTTTGGGGGTCAGCCCGATCAATTATCATGGAAGCATATTCAGCATCATTGATTTGTTAGTCAACAACATGTACAAAGCGTGTACTATACAATACATATAGTGTATTTAAACACAGAGGCTGCATATGTCAGATTACTCAAATTACTGTATTTTTCGGAGTATAAGACTCACCAGAGTATAAGACGCACCTATCTTTTTTGGTGAGGAAAAGAAGAAAAAGAAATCTCCTCCTGCCTCTGAGCAATTTTGCCTCATTGCAGCAAACAGCAAATAGCCTGCTTTATTTACTTTCATTTTCGTTTTCAGCATAGCTTGATTAGCACAAGGGAAAAAAAATCTGCTCCAGCAATTTACCTCTTTGCAGCAAGCAGCAGATGCCCCAGCAAAACAGCTGAGAGCAAATCAGCTGAGAGTCGGGAGGCTGATCCAATCAACTTGTGCTAATTAGGCTGTGCTGAAGCTGAAAGGAGTTTGCAAGGAGGCGGCAGAGGTCAAAGGGTGGGGGCCAGTGGGTGGGCAGGGCTACACTTGGTGTATAAAACGCACCTAAATTTTCACCCCCTTTTAGGGGGAAAAAGGTGCATCTTATACTCCGAAAAATACAGTAATTACTTCAGTATATCAATTCATCAATTATGCTGTAGATCATTTGTGACAGCAGAGTCTCACATAATTAAAAGCAAAGAGACTGATAAGAGATCAGTCCATTAAACAGAACTAGGCCAGGTAGAGACTGTCCCTCCTAATCAAAAGGAAGTGGCTTCTAGCCCATTACCTTGGACGCACGGGAGAAAGAGGCACAGAAATTTGAACCTTGATTTCATTATCAGCTGGGCTTGTATTTGATATGCAGGTCACTGGAACCCTTTTCATAATGTTTCATTAATTTAATATTATATGATAATAAATTACTTAGCAGAGCTTGATGTCTTGGAGATTTACCACAGTTCCTTGTCTTCCTGGCTAAGAGGTCATACCATTTATCATTTCCCTGTACTACTGGTTGAAAAAAAACCTATACAGCCTCTTTTATTTTGGCATATCCAGCATATTTGGAATACTTTTGTTGTCCTTTGTAGTACTTTATTATTCACACTTTATTTTATTGTTGTTATAATATAAGGTACCTGGAGTTATCGGGAATCATGCAGCATCTAAATGGAATAAATTAGTTTATCAGTCATCTTCCTACTCCAGTTCAAAATAACTGCCCAACTCAGTATTGAGAATGATTTGAAAAGAAATCCACATTCAACTCGCAGAGAATTACTGGCTCTTTTGAAACTTGCTATGCTTGAAATAAATTATGCAGATATTTTTTTTAAAAATGAATTATCAGAATCCCTATAAAGAAGGGTGCTTAAATCTTTGGTCAAAACATATTTGCATCAGAGTGCTGCAAATTACATGAACATAAACTAAAAAAAACCCCGTTTTATTTAAAGCATCTGTTGCTTTAAACAAAATAATGATATAGTTTATACACAACAGCTTTTACTTAAAATAATGTTGCACATTATTTTAACAGTGCATTAACTCATGATATAACTACCATACCAGGATAGCTACTCTAGTCAAATGTGGTTAAAACTGGGCTTGAGAAATGGCAGGATCAACATTGGGCATTGTCCTAGTCACACCTTTTCCCAGTACAAATGATTATAAAATCTGGCATAATTCAGAACATATGAATAGGAACACATTTTCACAATAGTTTCCAGGAATTAGAGCTACACTGGTCCTGAAATTACTTATCAAAGAATGTCTCATTATCATCCTAAAAGAATCCACATGGACCAATATGTACAATTAGCATTCAGTGTAACTATCATATATATTATTGGCTTATCCTGCAAAATTTATACATGGCCTTTATAGCCCCAATTCCTGGATTCCCCTGAAGTCCCTTTATGAAACTGTAGAAAGGTGTACATTTCTTCATGAACTAATGCTATAGGACCATAAAACCGGTTCTTGCACTAATTACTGCTATTTTTTGGAGGCCCAAGTTCTATATGCAAATGTTCAAGTGCTGGCAACATAAAAAAAAATATGTTTTTACAAGAAAGTTCAAATATTTAAAGAACTGTGACCATGAAGCTAAATTGAAACACTGCCCAAGAATATATAAATGAAAGCCAAACAAACATCAATCAACTTAACTTACCTTATATACTAGAAGAAAATTAGACACAAAAAGAAATCTAAAGAGAGGAAATTGGCTTTTAACAGATTCTGCTCCTAGGACCAGAAACTTAAAATAATTTTTTTTTTTAATTTGATTTATATGCCGCCCTTCTCCGAAGACTCAGGGCGGCTTACAATGTGCTCAGCAATAGCCTTCATCCTTTTTGTATATTTATACAAAGTCAGCTTATTGCCCCCACAACTGGGTCCTCATTTCACCTACCTTAGAAAGGATGGAAGGCTGAGTCAACCTTGAGCCTTGGCGAGATTCGAACCCTGCAGTAATTGCAGGCAGCTGGTTTTAAGCAGCTTAATAACAGGGTGCTTTAAACCCTTGTACTACCAAGGCTCTCATCTAAAATAATCACAACAACATTCCAAAAATGGATTTGAAGATTGACATGCAACCACGCTTTTCCAGCGTTATAAATAAAATATCTCAAATGAATTATACCCAATCCCATTCCACTATAATAAATCTCACCTGGTAAACATCCTTGTTCCATTGATGTAGGATAGAGAGCCAAAAGCCCTCTCTTGGGGGAGGGGGGCCTCTTGGCACCCCCCTCCCCCTTCCAAGCTGCTTCTTGAAGAATCAGTGCAAACAGGTAAAGCAAAATGAGTGATGTTTCTTTAACTGCCTAGATAGATCTTATGCTGGAAATATGAAAAAGTATTTGTGGAATCCCAGCCACTACTTCAGGGTTTGTGACTTGGTTTCCTGATCCCAAGGTAATTCCCTTCAAGTCTTTAAGGTTCTTAAAGAATTTTCCATCTCATAACGTAGATGTCCATTCTATAGTACGATGTCCATTCTACAGTACGTGTACTGTTGAGTGCACAAGGCACAAGGTCCCATTATCATATCCTTGGCTGACTCCTCAGATCTTGTCTTCAAACTTAAATCTGTCCATAGAGTAGTTTTCAAAGGCAAACACAAATAAGCATAATTGTTCTGGATTTAAACTCTCCATACAGGGTCTTCTTCCAGTTGTTCCAGCCTCAGCCACCAGGCCCTGCATAACATGTAAATCCGGATTAGAAAACATTTCTGATCTTGGGATAAGTTACTGCCACATGCTTTGACCAGTAAATCGCTAATTCCAGAAGTAGAGTTGGGCTTCAAGCTTTCCTTTTATCCACGTTTCTTTTCTTTTGCTTCCCATAACAAAAAATCTAAAATGTTAGGCTCAGCAAAGACATTTCTCATGATCCAAAAATGGAAGCCACAGAGTTGCTCGGCCACCTCACCTCCAGAAGGAAGACGAGAAAGATTCAGCCCCTCGTGTATATATATATATATATATACATAGGGATACCCATGCACCTACTGTACATCCACTCAATCCATCCCCCCTTATTACCCTGCCAAAAACTAGTCTGGGAGAGATCTCCACTGACATCTCAGCTGCCAATCAGGAAGGCCAATACTAGCTTAGATAAACCAATACTCTGGCCCAATATTAGGTAGCTCCCCATGTTCTTCTACGGTATTAATGCCGCGGTTGGTTTAATGCACCCATCTTTTAAAAGAGTTTTTCCTGATCGGTTCCCCTTCGAAAATTGAACGTTATCTCGGCCTTCCTTCTCCTCAGTAACGTTGGGTGGGGAGGGGGGGCTCTTCCTTCACCTCGCCACAGGTTTTATTAGATAAGACGGTGGTTATCTGGAGAGGAAAGCTGGCGTCCTGAGGTCCACGAGCCCCGCGCCCCCTCCCGGTTCCTCCCCCAAACTGCTCCCTCTCCCTCTGGGAGCCGTTGTTGCCCTCCCTCCCTCCTGCGAGCGGCCAAGGGGAAAACGGGAGTCCCGCCTGCTCCGTCCTCACCTCCACCCCCCCCTCCCCTCGCCTCGCTTACACTAACGGACGGCGACGACGCCAGACACCAACCAGCACCAGAATTCCAGCCACTTCCGCCTGGCAGCGCCGGAAGCGAACCCATGGCAACCAGCCGTCCTACCACCCCAGCGCTCCCCCCCTCCCCGTCCTCGCGCCCCCTCCGTTGCTCTGGCTGAAACCACGCCCCCTTCCTTCGAACGTAGCGCACGCGCCGCGGAGGGGGCTTTCACGGGAGGCACGCCCTCTCCCTCCTCCCCTCTTTGTGCTGATACGGAGGGGTGGGGGAGATGACTTCGTTCCTTTACTGGAAAGGGCCACGCCCACTCGCAGGCGCCACAAAGCGTCTCCTTCCTAATAGCGAGGCTTCTCCGTCATTTCTTAACACTTAATTGTTTATGATGACGTAAAAGCCATAAACGGTTGGGCTCGTTAGCCACGCCTCACTGCTTCCGGCGCTCCAAATCTTCGCCCTGCCAGTCTCCTCAAGCCACGCCCCTCTTGTAACGCCTTTGCGCTCTTTGGTGGCTTCTGTGAGTCTCTTGCGCCCTCTAGCGGCTGACACTAGTGTTCGGTCCCGAGTAGAAATGGGAAACGATTAGCCTTTCTCTCTAGAGCTGGAAGGTGGAAATGGGCAAGTAGTTGGTGCCCTTTTTAGGCTTCTACAAAAGTTCAAAATAATGCAGAATAAAAGCCGAGTATGAGCCCAGTGTTTATAACTCCCTACTCTAAAACTATTGCAATTAATTGATTGATTACGTATCATCCTAGTGATCACACAGATTTCTCCATAATGAGTTGTCATCAACCTTCAGATCTTTCAATGGTGCCTTCATCGCCACTGTAACTGAGACATACATCTTGTTTTCTTGGCTGCCCGTGCTATTCTGAGGACTCTTCTCCAACACTGTAGAAAGTCAGCAACCACCCATCCTCCTACCTAGAGAATGAAATATTTTGCGGAATGTTAAAAAGACAGGATAGAATATTTCCCCTAAAGTAAGGTGACCAGACGTCCCGCTTTTGGCGGGACAGTCCCGCTTTTGAGCAATTTGTCCCGCGTCCCGCGGCGTTTTAAAAAAGTCCCGATTTTTCATTCTGCCTCCTGAATCCCCGCTGATGGCTAGAGGGGAAAAAAACTCTTTAAACTCTTGCCGCGGGGCTTCAAAGGGCCGACCTACAGCTGATCAGTGTTAAAAAAAAAATGAATAGACCCATGCTTGCAAAAATAGAAAAACAGCCCCTGTTAACAGCTTCCGCTAGGTTAATTAGCTGCGAAAAGCTGCAAAAAGTTCCTGGAGCAGATTTCCCCCCCCCCCCTAGCTATACTGAAAACAGGCGAAAGCGAAACTAAACCTGCAACGTGACAAAATGAGGCAGAGACAGATTTCTTTCTTTTTCTTTTTCCTCACCAAAAAAGGTAGGTACAAAACTGCAAACAATGGGAAATTTTGGATTTTAAAACACAAAAGAAAAAAAGCTCTATTTAACTAGGGAATTGTAATAATTGAGATACAATTAATAATTGTATATTGTGTTGAAAGCAGAAATGGTTAAGTTGTGGTTTGGAGGAATATATGGGGGAAATTATTTGGTTTATTATTATTGGTAAATATAATTAATTGATTTGTAAGAAATTGGATTGCATGGAAATAATTGGAATATTCATGTTCATATTGATTAATATACAAAAAAATATAGTTATATAACTAATTGATTTATATTAAAATGTTGAATTTGTATTAAACAACTGTATTACATAATTACATAATTAACCAATGTGAGGATGGATATAAAAATAGATGACAATGGGAAGGGGTATAATATAGAATAGAAGGGAAAAATTGAATTTGATTAAGATTAGAGATGAGGATGAAGGGTAATATTGTTTTTTTAAAAAAATAGATGAGGAATAAATATGGCAAAAAGGAAATATAGAAATTGTAAATTTAATTGAAATGACTAAACGCTGTTTAAATTTGTGAACCAGCCAAATATTCTGTTCAAAGAAAATACATTGCATGTTTGTATGTGTGTTTCTAAATTCTAATTATTGCTATTTATTCATATTTGTTCTCTTTTATTCTTTAAAGTTTAACAATTCATTCTTAATCTTAATATCTTTATATTTGCTTGGGGTTGGCTTTCTTCCCTTTCATCTTTTTTATTGTACAGCAATCTTTCTCCTCAAACCTACCACCACTCTCTTTTCTTTCCTTCTTACTTTCTCTTCCCCCCACCCTCTTTTTCTCCTCCCTACTTCCTCTTCCTTTCTCCTTCTCCTCCTCTCTTCCTCCCTCTCTTACCCTCACTCCTACTCTAATTTCCATTCCTTCATCCCTCTCTATTGCTGTATCCTTTAATGCATATGGACTACTCAGAGGGCTGAAAAAGTTATTTTTGACTGGTCCTCACACTTTTGACCAGTCCTCGAACTTATGACTGTCCTCACATTTTACATTTTTGCCCTATCTTGTCATCATGGTGAAGAGAAGCAGTTGTGAAATGAGTGACATGGTTGTTAAGAATGCTGCACGGGCATAAATGTGAGGATGGTCATAAGTGTGAGGACCAGTCAAAAGTGCGAGGACCTGTCAGAAATGACTTTTTTCAGCCCTCTGGTTAGTCCTTTTGTGCATATGGACTACTCAGAGGGCTGAAAAAGTTATTTTTGACTGGTCCTCACACTTTTGACCAGTCCTCGAACTTACGACTGTCCTCACATTTTACGTTTTTGCCCTATCTTCTCACCATGGTGAAGAGAAGCAGTTGTGAAATGAGTGACATGGTTGTTAAGAATACTGCACGGGCATAAATGTGAGGATGGTCATAAGTGTGAGGACCAGTCAAAAGTGTGAGGACCTGTCAGAAATGACTTTTCAGCCCTCTGAGTAGTCCCTATACACATAGCCATGGCCACCCGGTCACATGACCAGCTAGCCACGCCCACCCAGTCACATGGCCTCCAAGCCACGCCCACACAACAAGTCACGCCCACAATGGTGTCCTTCTTACCAATGTTAAAATCTGTTCACCTTACCCTATACGCATAGCCTTGGCCACCCGGTCACATGACCAGCTAGCCACGCCCACCCAGTCACATGACCAGCTAGCCACGCCCACCCAGTCACATGACCAGCTAGCCATGCCCACAAAATAAGCCACGCCCACAATGTCCCTCTTTACCAATGTTAAAATCTGGTCACCTTACCCTAAAGGAGAAATGGGGTAAAAATCTTAAGGGAGGCAGAAACCAGCCCCAGTCTCCTTGCCCCAAGCAGGAACTGAGGAGGCCAGTTTTTAGAAATGCAGATTTAGTAATCCATTCAAAAAGACTGGGTCAGACAGAGACTCCAGATAAGCAACTCAATTAGGCAAGCCAAAGGTTGACAAGATTAGCTCAGACAAACACCTAGGATTTGCATTTCCCTTTTTGCCTATAGAGTCAGCCATGACCCCTACATGACCCCACAGGAATCAAGAAGGTATAAAAACCCACCCACTCTCAACTCCATTTGGTCAGCTGTCCCAGAACTGCATGCTGTGTGTGTGTGTGTAGGTTCTGCTCATCAATAAGCGGACCTTCCTTTCTTAAGCAGCTTCCATTTTATTCCCGGCTTGGAACTGGACCTGGATTTTTCTTTCAACAACACAAAGGTTCAAAATGTAAATATTTCCTATTCATCTTTCATTTCCATTGTCACAGGGAATACCATCGCTTGCACAGTTCTGAGCTTTGAAGGTATACAGGTAGTCCTCGACTTACAACCATTCATTTAGTGACTGTTCAAAGTTGCAGCAATAGCAATAGAATTGAGACTTATATACTGCTTTACCACACTGGACAGCCCTGAAAAAAGTGACTTATGGCCGTTTTTCACACTTACGACCATTGGAATATTCCCACGGTCATGTGATCAAAATTTGGATGTTTAAGCAGCTGGCATGTATTTATGACAATTACAGTGACCTCTGAGACCTTCTGACAAGCAAAGTCAATGGGGAAACTAGATTCATTTTACAACCTTGTTACTGCAATGATTCACTTAACAACTGTGGCAAGACAGCTCGTAAAATGGGGCTAAGCTCAGTTAACAACCTTCTTGCTTAACAGAGATTTTGGCTCAGTTGTGTCAAGGACTAGCCATATACACATCAAAGTATTAGAATATCTCTTCCAAAGCTTTCATGTCTGTTCTATCGTGGTTAGTCTGTTTCTTCACTGCTTGTTCCTTTGCTGTTGATGATTGATCCTAAAAGGCAGAAGTTATCCCTCACTTTGATGCCCTCACTGTCAAAAATTGGGTTACTGTGCCCCTTAGGATGAACACAATTTCTCCCATCAAAATTGTTTATTGCATGAAACTCAATTGATTACATGTAACATTAGGTAACTGAAGGCAAAGGTAGTGACTTTGTAAGGCAAGAAGTGAGAGAAGCATGGTATGGCCCCAACAGTGCAGAAGTCTCCAATACGTCTTTGTTGCCCCCACCCAGTGGGATATGGGAGGTGGGTGGAGTCAGGCAAGTATTGTCCTAGGACAGGGGTCAGCAACCTGCGGCTCCGGAGCCACATGTGGCTCTTTGGGATCTCTGCTGTGGCTCCCTGTCCCTACCACTGGCTGGCCCCGCCCCTTGTCCTCCCCTCCCAGTCACTCCTCGCCTGGCCTGAGAAAGTAAGGGCGATGGTGGGGGATGGAGAAGTGGGCAGGGCAGAGACAGAGAGATACAGAGAGAGGGGGAGAGAGAGAGACATAGAGAGATACAGAGAGAGAGGGGAGTGGGGGAGAGAGAAATGTCAAAAGGATTTTGTGGTTCCAGGTGTTTTATAACAACTGGTTCTCTGCTCTAATAACTGGCTGGGTAGGTGTGGCTAGGGAGGGTCATGTGACCGGTAGAAGTGAGTGACATTGAGTTGGCCACGCCCACACAGGTTTTGTGGCTCCCGGTATTTTCTTTTCTGTGGAAAATGGGTCCAAATGACTCTATGAGTATTTAAGGTTGCAGACCCCTGTCCTAGGACCTAGGATGGCTCTTCTCACACGCCTTTTGACTTGCTAGTTGGTATACCTTTTTGCCAAGAGACTTGGTGGGTAAAAAAAACCATGAAAAAGTCAAATGACTTTTCTGATACTAATCAAATTGAAAAATAACTTGTATTTCTGGAATTTGATGTTTTTAAAAAAGCCAATCTGATATTCTGTCTGTCTTTCTCAAACATTTGTCTTCTTTTATATACACGAGCATATGCTTTAAATAAAAATAAGCATTAACCAGAATGCCATTTTGCCAGTTTTGAAAACAAACCATGCTGTGTGCTCAATGTGACTAAGATGTATTTTAATAAGCCATGTGACTCAAAAGTCAAACTCTTCTCACTGTTTGCATGATGGAGCGGATCCAGTTGCAGAAGCTGCCAATAAAAGTTCCTTGAAGTCTGGCAAGCACCAGCAAATTAGCAAACACGGCAGTTTATCTGAATCCAAGTTTGTAAGCCAGAGACTTAATTGAGATCCAATAAAATCAAGTAAAATACAGCATGTAGACGCCATACAAACTAAGCAGCAACAAACCAGCCATCAAAGTTGGAGATCGTGTGAATTAAAATATAATTAGAATACAACTGAATGCAGTTGAAAAGCCTGGGAAAATAAAAAGATCTTTACTTGATGCCAAAATGATGCTAATAATGGTGCCTGACAGGGGAAGGAATTCCATAAATTGCAGGTTTATTGTGGCTTTGGTTTATCTAGGGAAGGGGTGTCAAACTTGATTTCATCAGGGTTGTGTTTGACCTAGCGGGGCTGGGATGGGTGTGGCCAGGGTGGGCTTGGACAGCTCAATGTCACTCGTGTTGGGGCACCTATGGTGGCCCTAGAGCTCTCCCAGCGATAATGGGCTCCCGAGCTCCATTTTTGGCTGCAACCATCTCCTACAACCCTCTGCCACCGAAAACATCTCGGGGGGGGGGGGGGCGGCATACATTTTTCCTGGCAGAGGCACCACAGGCCGGTCCTTTGCTGTTTGCAGGGCAGCACTGCGGGCAGATCCCGCAGGCCGGATCCACTTAGAGTCAGACAGCATTGGAATATTTGTAATAAATTAGTAACATTGGGGTCTGGGAGAATGGTGTGTTTCTAAAATGTATAAAGTATTGGAATTTAGTTAGTGACGCTCAGGGATGAAATGCTACCGGTTCAGACCGGTTCGTGTTCAGAGAACTGGTAGCGGCGGCAGTACAAGGCTCCGCCCACCTGCCCGGACGTCGTTACTTCCTGGTTTTAACCAGGAAGTAACCTGTGATATGGTTTTAACCAGGAAGTAACCTGTTTTTGACCCTCTGCGCATGTGCAGAAGGCTTTGCATATGCACAGAGGGTCCAAGCATGCATGGGCGCAGGTGAGTGAAGCAAGCGCGCTCACGTAGAGTGCACACTTTCAAACCAGTAGGGAAGATAAGTAGATTTCACCCCTAGTTAATGTAGGTAATGCGGATCTTTATTCATAGTATTGTAAGAAAGAAAATGTGCTTGTTTGAGAGAAGCAAATATATCCAGTAGAAATAGTACAAAGGCAGACAAATTCCTTTGAAGTAGAAACATTCTATAAGAGGGGCCCCTCTGTTGTCAGAGATAGAGACATTTGGTGATATACAGTTTGAAGGTTAAAGAGACCAAGGATGACCACATGAAGTATCAACAAGAGATAATTTGAATCCATGCTTCGGTGATTTACAAGAAGAATTATGACTGTTTGGCAAAGTTAATGTACCACACATGCCTGGCTCTTGGTCCATAGAAGACTTTCAGGTTCTGACCAAAAAGTTGTTCTGCACAAGCTAAGTCAGGGTATCATTTAGAGAGGACAAGGTCTTGGCTGGAGTCAAGGCTTCTTGGTGGGTCTGAAGCCTTCTGCAGGATATGAGTAGGAAATACAAAAGTAATGTTGAGATAATAGGGGGGAGAGAGAGAGAGAGAGAGAAAGGAAGGATAGAAAAAAGAAGAGGAAGGGAAAGAAAGAGAGGATGAGATGGAGAGAGGGGCACACAGAGAGAGGAGAAGGGGTGGAGAAAGAGATACCGTCGGAAGTGGAAGTGGAAGAATGGGGGAGAGCGGAGGAGACAGCGAGGAAGAAAATAGGAAACAGAGGAGAGAGAGAGATAGAGATTCTGAGAGAGAGGGGGAGACAGAGAGAGAGGAAGAAGGAAAGGGAGAGAGGCAGTTCGGTGTGGGGGATGGGAGAGAGAGGGAGAGAGTGAACAAAAATCAATTCTTAAGCGAACTTGGCTGAAGCCATTTATTGCCTCGTGGTTGCCATGAATTCTGAAGGGGGAAAGGAAGGGCGAAGTAAGACTGGCTAGCAGTCAAAGCAAAAAGCTTTCTTGTGGGAACCAAGGTCATCCCAACAGGTGGCAGTTGAAGGTTTAGGTTTTAGGTTTAGGTTTAATTGGATTTATATACCGCCTTTCTCCCGAAGGACTCAGGGCGGTGAACAGCCAAAGATAAAACACATACAATATAAACTTTAAAAACAATTTAAAACATATTAAACAAATTTGGCCCATACTAATTAAAACACCTCTTTTTTAAAAAGCAAATTAAAACTAAAATTAAACAATTAAAAAGAGTTAGGCCAGCCCAGCTTGTTGGAATAAAAAAGTCTTGAGGGCACGGCGGAGAGTGCATAAATCTGGGATCCTCCGTATCTCCAGGGGGAGTTCGTTCCAAAGGGCAGGTGCCCCCCCAGAGAAGGCTCTCCCCCTGGGGGCCACCAATCGACACTGTTTGACTGACGGCACCCTGAGGAGCCCCTCTCTGTGGGAGCGTACTGGCCGGTGAGAGGCTACCGGTGGCAGAAGGCAGTCTCGTAGGTACCCAGGTCCTAAGGCATGGAGCGCTCTAAAGGTGGTAACCAATACCTTGAAGCGCACCCGGAAGACCACCGGGAGCCAGTGCAGCTCACGCAGGAGAGGTGTTACATGGGAGCGCCATATTGCTCCCATAACCCCCCACGCGGCCGCATTCTGGACACCTTGAGGAGCCCCATGTAGAGAGCATTACAGTAGTCCAGGCGGGAAGTGATGAGGGCATGAGTGACCGTGCACAAGGAGTCCTGATCCAGAAAGGGACGCAACTGGCAAATCAGGCGAACCTGATAGAAAGTCCTCCTGGCCACAGCCGTCAGATGTTCTTCTAAAGACAGCCGTGTATCCAGGAGGACGCCCAAGTTGCGAGCCCTCTCCGTGGGAGCCAACGACTCGCCCCCAATAGTCAGTGATGGCACCAACTGGCTATATCGGGACGCCGGAAACCACAGCCACTCGGACTTGGACGGGTTGAGTCTGAGTCTGTTTCTCCCCATCCAGGTCCACACGGCCTCCAGGCATCAGGACATCACTTCAAGGGCATCATTGGGGTGGCCCGGGGTGGAGATGTACAGGTGAGTGTCATCAGCGTACTGGTGGTACTTCACCCCGAAGCCACAGATGATCTCACCCAGCGGCTTCACATAAATGTTGAACAGAAGGGGCGAGAGCACCGACCCTTGTGGCACCCCGCACACAAAGTGCCTCGGGGTCGACCTCTGCCCCCCTGCCAACACAGACTGCAACCGGTCAGAGAGAAAGGAGGAGAACCACCGCAACACGGTGCCCCCACCCCCAACTCTTCCAACCGGTGCAGCATGATACCATGGTCGATGGTATCAAAAGCCACTGAGAGGTCTAATAGGACCAGGCCAGACTAATAACCCCTGTCCCGAGCCCTCCAGAGATCATCAACCAACGCGACCAATGCCGTTTCCGTGCTGTACCCAGGTCTGAAGCCTGACTGGAACAGATCCAGAAGGAGGAGAGGAGTGACCAAGAAGCTTGCCAACTACTTTAATTGGACAATGTGACCGGTGACATCTGGGGAAGGGGGAAATATTTGCTCTTTTAATTAGGTTAAAGCCATGGGAAACGTTAGAGTTGGTTTTCACTAGTTGTGCTGATATGATGTATCCAATAAACATGTTCTTTGAGGAATCTACCTGCCTAGGAGTTCTGCTTTTGGAGGATGTGTTACTCAGAATTCTCACACCAGTTCGGTGTAGTGCATTGTTTCTTAATCTGGGCAGCCTTCAGATGTGGGGACCCCAACTCCCAGAATTCCCCAACCAGCAGGGAAATCCCCCAGACATGTTCTTCCTTTGCTGGACGTTTGGTAAACTTCCCCAGGATGGATGGGATACTTTGTTCATTCTGCTCTTTGCTCATTCTGCTCCACCACCCTACAGTGTCTGTTTATGTCTCACCATTCCTGAATGGACTTTTTCTCTTAATGCTATTGAAGCCAGGAACACACCACCTGAAAGCATGTTGCCTCTCACTTCTTTCAAGTCCTTTTCAGAACTCACCCTTTCTGTGAAGTCTTTGGCACAAGCCTTTCATCCATTCTGGGAGCCTCACCAAATAATTTGTGCATTCAATTAGATCCTGCCTGGGAGGCAAGTAGGGAAATCCAGTTGGAGACTATCTAGGCTGGGAAACTGAACAGCCTCTGAAATAATGTGGTGGCAAAATACTTCCATCTCATTGCCAAGAAAATAGCTTGAATGTGTCCAAGAACTGCCCAGAGTCAAGTTTGACTTGAAAACTTTACTTAATTTTTTTTCTAGCAAAAGGCACTTTGGGATATTCTTCCTTCTTTTGCTCCTTCCCATTTTGTTTCTCCCTTTTTTTTTAATCATTTTAATTTTTTATCTACATTGAATGTAGCTGGAGCTTTCCTCTTGTTTTTTGTAAAGTCTTAATTTACCTCCTATTTTTCCCATAATAACAACCCCGGGAGGTTGAAAAATTGGGCTAAGAGACAGTGACTGGCCCAAATCACGGCTAAGGGAAAACTAGAACTCACTGTCTCCCGGTTTCTAGCCTAGTGCCCTCACCACTAGATAATAGTACTATTCAAACAAAGTTTGCTGCTGAATTTAAACCCCTATTTATAAAGTTATAAATCCCTATTTATTATAATTATTTCTGTTGCATACTTAGTGACATTCTTAGTATCAAAACTACCCCTAGCCCAGTTTGCTCAAACTCAGTTCAAAATAGGTCTAGGTAAAATTCTGGGAGATAAAATTTGCAAAAGCTTCATGAGCTTCTGAAGAATTGTTGAGGTGGATAGAATTATCTCCACCTTCTTCCTTCTGCACATGATTATGTACCTTTAGGATTGCATGATTGCTACCAGTTTATCAGGCCAGTTTTCTCCTCTTCATTGCCTCTCTGTCCAATTCATTTTCTGCCTGCTTTAAACCTACACATTGCACAGGAGTAGTGCTAGAAAATGCGTGGAGTGGTAATTCTCAGAATAGGATCCACCAATTTGGTAGATCACCATGAGAAATGTGGTGTTCTAGATCAGTGGCCCTAATCTTTTTGGCACCAGGGACCAGTTTCGTGGAAGACAATTTTCCCATAGACCAGGGTTCGGGGAGGAGGAGTGGTCAATCTAGATCCCTTGCATGCACAGTTTTACAGTTTTACAGTTTTGCACTCCTATGAGAATATAATGCCTGATGTGTCAGAGTGGCAATCAGCCCCGTTACCTTCCTGGGGTAATCGCCTGAGTTAGAGGTGAATCGTGGCATTCTCCTTGTGTATACTTTAGCAAGAAAATAAACCCGAAGATATATTTTCTAAGAAAAACTCATTTATTTGTTATAAAGAAAATAAAACATCTCACTAGCCTAATTAGTTACATCTTGGCAACGTTCCTGCCGGACCTCTCTTGGCAGGAGAACAAAGAAAGTTTTAGAAGAAAGTGAAGGAAATGTAGACATGCGCAGTTAGCTTACTGATAAGAAACTTGGCAAGCTACGGTAAGTCTGAAAGTCCAAAAATAATAGCTCATCTGGTAAATACAAAAAACGCAGTGACACGATGATCTGTGGTAGAGCTGAGGTGTTGATGCTACTGCTGCAAATACAAATGAAGCTTCGTTCACTCGCCCACCACTGACCTCCAGCTGTGCAGCCCAGTTCCTAACAGGCCACAGGACTGGTACCCATCTGTGGCCCGGAGGTTGGGGACCTCTGCTCTAGATTGAATTCCAAGCTAGTGTTATTTTGTAGAATTCTGGAATTGAGATCCTAATGTATCTGGAGAGAACCAACTTAGAGAAGGCTGCCTGAAAGGTTCTCTGAGGATTACAGTATCTCATTAAAACTTTTTCAAAACACTCCGTAGTTAGACACTGTTTGCAACTCATTTGGGATTCATCAAGAAACTTTCTGCCATTAAAAAATTCAAATATATTTTTGTGGTTCTATAATTGTCAATAACTATCAGTGTTAATATAAACCACGGCCCCCTTCAGGTACCGCTTCCCAGCAGAGAAAAACTAATGAGACCCATTGTGCCAGGATAAAACATTTAGAACAATGAGATATAATGATGACTGGGGATCAGACCTCCTTAGATGATACTTCTCTCTTTAGCCATTCAAATTTTCCATGAACACAAATTGCCAAAAAAAGAAACGGCTCAGGAGATTCAACATGGGGTATTTCTGAATTTCAAATCTAATCAACGCAAATGGCTGCATGTTTAACAGAAGAAACTTTATTTGAGGTGAGGTGAAGTTAGTCCTTTCTCCCTGTGCTGTTTCTTGGAGCTCTTCCTTGAAGTTTTTGGGAGTTTTTCCCACCTGTCAGAGGGGTTAGCCACAGCTTTACAAGCTGGCCAATTGAGTGGCATCATCCATCTAATTTCCTGAATCAAAATAAGGGAAACTTTGAAAACAAACACTTTTAATGCAGAATAAACTTTTCTGGACCATAGTCTCACTCAATGTCTATGGAGATTCTCAGTCATCCAGGTCATGATTGTCCCAAAAGTGCTTTTTGAAAAGGCAACTGGATTTTCTTGTTTTTTCCTTGAAGATGTTTTGCTTCTCATCCAAGAAGCTTCTTCATTTCATGGTAGAACTGAAGAAGCTTCTTGGATGATAAACAAAATGTCTTCAAGGAAAAACAAAGTCTAGTTGCCTTTCGAAAAAGCACCTTTAAGCCTCACTGGATAGTCACCACTTTATCTCTCAAGCAAGTGGAAGAAATCTAAAGAAGTTAGTACAAATCTAAAGTGAGATCACTTGAACCCTTTACAATTGGATTTCTACTATAGATCTGGAACTGAGGCAGCCATGGCTGATCTAATAGATATATCATTCCGAGACAAGGTATACAGTATCTGCCCATATTTGTCCTGCGAGTCTTCACAACAGGTTTTCATATCAACATTAGTGGTAATTTCAGAGTTTCTATTAGAGACTAGCTGTACCCGGCCACGCGTTGCTGTGGCCCAGTCTGGTGCTTCCGCTGGGCTAAAAGAGCGAGGCTGAAGTTCCAAAATCTCCATGAATATTTGGTGGGTGTGGCCAACTCGACGTCACTCACTTTCATCAGTCACATGACAGCCCCCGAGCCACGCCTACCCAGCTGGTGATTAGGGCACAGAACCGGTTGCTAAAAAACAATGGGAACCACAAAATCCTCCCTCTCTGTCTCCCCCTCTCTCTTTGTATCTCTCTATGTCTCTCTCTCTCCCCCCTCTGTATCTCTCTATGTCTCTCTCTCTCTCCCCCCTCTGTATCTCTCTATGTCTCTCTCTCTCCCCCTCTCTCTGTATCTCTATGTCTCTCTCTCCCCCTCTCTCTGTATCTCTCTCTGTCTCTCTCTCTCCCCCCCCTGTATCTCTCTATGTCTCTCTCTCTCCCCCTGTATCTCTCTGTGTCTCTCTCTCCCCCTCTCTCTGTATCTCTCTATGTCTCTCACTCTCCCCCTCTCTCTGTATCTCTATGTCTCTCTCTCCCCCTCTGTATCTCTCTATGTGTCTCTCTCTCCCCCTCTCTCTGTATCTCTATGTCTCTCTCTCCCCCCCTCTCTCTGTATCTCTCTCTGTCTCTCTCTCCCACCTTCTCTCTCTGTATCTCTGTATGTGTCTCTCTCCCCCCCCCGGTCTCTCTGTATTTCTCTATGTCTCTCTCTCCCTCTCTCTCTGTTTATCTCTGTCTCTGGCCTGGCCTCTTCTCCATCCCCCGCCATCGCCCTTACCTTTTTAGGCCAGGCCTTTGCAGCACTCCACAACACAGCAGAAAATTGGGGGCCCCCTCCGTCCTCCCTACACAGATGTTCTCTGGGGGCTCGATGGGGAGACGCATAGCAGGGAAGGGAAGGGAAGAGAGGGAGGGAGGGGGTGCGGTGGGGGGTTGAGGCTGGTTTGGGGCTTCCCGCCTGAAGGAAGAAAGCAGCAAAGCCAGGAATCACGCACACCCCACTGGACCCCTGCTGTGCAGTTCTCCTCCCCCACCTGCCAAAGGCAGGGGAATGATTAAATTCCCCACTCTTCCAGGCGAAACGAAGGAGGGCCGGCCAGCCTCCCTCCTGCCCATTTCCACCCCCTGAAGCCTCCCCGGAGCCCCTTTTCTGCCAGAGGCCGAAATTTTCATGTAGGCTCCATGAACTGCCAGAGTGCTCATCTGGGAATCAAAGGCGGTGCTGTTCAAAGGTGACCCCGGGGCTCCAGTTGCCTCCATCTCCCACTCACCGACCGGATTCGCATAGCGCCGGTTAGCAGCTGGTCTTTCTGACCTCGGGGCCCATGGTAGCGCTGGGCCAGTTGCGATTCAGGCCAGGCGAGGGATGGAGGGTTCCCGCTCAGCAGACCCAGGCAGCCTCATTGCCAGGTGTTCTTTGGAGGGAGCCCTGAGAGCGGCTAGTGAGGGGGATGGGCAGCAGTGGCGGGTGAGGCTAGTTCGCGGGGTGGCCAGGGGAGGGGGAGGTCAGAGCCAGGCTCGGGCGGGCCCCGCCCAGCCCTAGAAGCGCCGGCTGTGAGGGCTTCCTGGCGGGGAGCCGGCTGCCTACCTGCCGAGCCTGGTGGCAGGATATGGCCCTCGGGCGTCTCTGCCTTCCAAATGCGCAGTTTCTTGGAAGCAATATGGAGAGTCTAAATGTAAGGAGCAGAAATCTGTTGAGCATAATCAGGGCTGGGAGGCTGCCATGTTGGTTTTACGCCCAGCAGATGGCGGTGTTTTTCAATGTTTGTCAATGTTTGTCAATGTCTTTCAATGTTTTCCCATGTTTTTCATGTTTTTACCTGTCATAGGTGTGACATGTATATAATATAGGTATATAAAAACACGCCCGTAGTCGAATGCAATGTTGTGTCAAAATTTGAAAGCAATCGGTGAAGAACTTTCAGAGATCCCCCCCCATCCCATCTGCAAAAAACAGCTAAACCGTTTGATAACTTTTTGCCAAGTTCAACAAATTGGCTGATCGCAACACTGGCTGGCCCCACCCTGCCCCGCCCCACCCCGCCCTGCACCACCCCGCCGCACCCCGCTAACACTAAGACATTAATCACGTATGACTTGTTTTTTCTAAACTAAAATCTCATTATTCAGATTAACTTGCCGCGTTGGCACTTCACGATAAATAAGTGGGTTTTGGGTTGCAGTTTGGGCACTCGGTCTCTAAAAGGTTCGCCATCACTGCCCTGGCCTATACCTTTTCAGATAACCTACAGCTAAGCTTATCCATTCATTAGAGAATAGTGGATATTATTATTTTGTGGTAGCTTTGATCCAACAGTGAAGCAAGTCCAAGAAGACAGTGGTATATGGGGCATCTGTTCCATTCCTTGGTTTCTGGTCTCTGGAATTCCTGCATTTTTCATCTTATTCTTTCTGTTAATTAAAATAATGAATCTGGAGTTGTATATCTTCGATATGCTTGTTTCTTGGCTCAGAATTTTCCTTTACTTGTGAGTCTGGGGAGATAAATCTATCTCAGCATCTACTTCTGTCCTATTATCGCAGCACCATTGAGAGTGTCCTGACATACGGCATTCTTGCATGGTATGGGAGCAGCTCTGTAGCGGACAAAAAAGCTCTACAGAGAATCATTAAAACTGCCTAGAATATCATCGGGCTCCAGCTACCAGCCCTGGACGACATCTTCGAATCTCGCTGTTTGAGAAAGTTGCATAACATTCTCAGAGACTCTTCCCATCCTGCTTACAATCTTTTTGGACTGTTGCCTTCTGGCAGAAGATACAGAAAAATTAAAACTCGGACCACATGTTTTCTGAATAGTTTTTATCCCAGAGCTATAATTGCACTCAACAATGAACTAAAGGGCCAACATCAGTGTGCTGTTGGACAGCATTACTTGGTCTGTTGTGTGGATGTTTGAATGGTTTAGGGGTGGGGAATTTATGGTGAGTGGGGGTGGGGATGTTTGGGGATTGTTATGTATGTTGGACCTGGTCTTTGGGTATTAAGTGAATTTCGTTGTATGGGTATACTATGTATACATGTACAATGACAATAAAATTATTATTATTATTGTGGCAATCTTGAGCCAATCCAAAATAGAATTAGGGTGGATGGGAACTACCAAGTAACAATCTATTCCAGACATGAAAGAAATTATGGTGGTCAACAAGAAAACCAGTGTCAGATATGGAGCACTATCTGTTCTCAACAAGTTCACTTCATTCTTCTGAGCCTGGACCTGGCATTGCTTCTGAATTTCTGGCAACTGCTGCCAGAACTGCTTTTCCAGTGCTTCAACTAGTCAACCACCTACATCTTTTCTGGGTTATGAACTTGGGGCTTTCTACAAAATCAGTTCACTTTGGATCTTGAACACCAATCTATTATTAAACAGGTTCATGTCAGGGGTGGGTTCTACTTACCTTTACTACCGGTTCACAATGTGCGCATGCGCTGATCGCTCATTATGACATCTGGGTGGGTGGGCGGAGCCTCCCACCACTTTTACTACTGGTTTGGAAGAACCGGATAGAACCAGGAGCAACCCACCACTGATTCATGTGTTCTGGAAGCCCCAAAATGCAACTGTCATTAATAACCAATCATTTGTGAAATAATATTTGAGGGCTAAAGTTAAAAGCCCTCGTTACATATTTATGTAAGTCATCACTGTCCTTTGATGAGTTTCAGTAAAATTAATTAAAATAATGCGATTTGTCATTATAATCCATTTGATATATTTATTTTTATTAATTGGATAAATTCATATAGTTAATAAATATGTGGAAAAGAATAGACATCTGAGCTCATGCTTCCCTCCTACAAAAAAATCTTTATCTAAACAAGGGGCCTCAAGAATGACAGCTAAATTGTTATTTCAACTGTTATCAAGAACAATCTTGGTTCCCAGAACCTAGTATTAATGATCATCAGGCATTTATTGTAATTGAAAATGGCTGGCTTCCATTATTGACATTAGCACTTCATTTATCCTGTTTGTGCTTTTTCCTTCAAGTTTATCTGACAATTCCAGACCCCCAATTGCTTTTAGATGAATCTGAAAATATTTACAGGCAAGGGTCTAAATTGATCCATTTTTATTCTTCCTATAAGACAATTTCTAGGGGGTGCAAAAAGACATTGCAAGTTTAGAAGGAGGAAAAGGGGGAAAAAGTGGTTAAAACCAAATTAGAACCAGTACTTGGAAATGCAACAAGAGTCATAGGAAATAAATCATTTATTAATTTATTATGGCATAAACATTTGTGGAGTGCTGCCTTATCAGATACATGAAGTTTTCTGGCCCTGTCAATGGCATTTTATCTGGCCATTTGGTAAAAATGTGATGTCTGACTTTTGATGGGGAAATACATTTTTTGGGGATGTGACTGTTTTAAGAGGACTGAGAGTGGCAAGGTCAGAAACAAGCAGTTGAAAAATGTTAACAAAACTTGATGCAGATGCCCTCTGCCTTCAAAACTGAGAAACAAGAGAAATTAGTTCACCAAAGCTGGCGAAACAGACCTCAAAGTTAAAGCCTGTTGGATTTTGCTGTAGTTCATTTTAGCTGAAATAATAAAAGTGGTTTCTTTTATTGAAGCTTCAAATAAAAGCAATTTCTTTGTCCAGGTGTTGTTGGAATGTTTCGCTTTTATCTCCTGAGTACAGGTTTAAATTCCTAAAGAGAGGTATTTGTGTACCATGGGTGAAGGACTGAAACTTTTAATATAATCTGACTCCCTGAATTATTCCAAAGATGATGCAAAACAGGAAGAAAATGTTCAAGAATTTGTACAAAAAAAAGAGTATACTAGCAATGAAACATGAGCATTTGTTAAAAGTATTGACCTTGTTCTGCTGAATAAAGTTGTGGCTTTCTTTAGTCATTGACCTTCGTTATTGATCTTCTTTATTCTTTATCTTCATTATTCTTTGGATGGCTTTCTGAATCTCTTTGTTCCTTAAAGTGTAGATCAGTGGATTAAGCATGGGGGTGACGAAGGTATAGAAGAGGGAAATCATCTTGCCTTGGTCGCGGGAATAATTGGATGGAGATTGGAGATAACTGGAGATGGCTGAGCCATAGAAGAGGGACACCACCATCAAGTGGGAGGCACAGGTGTTGAAAGCCTTACTTTTGCCTTCAGCTGAGCGGATTCTCAGTACTGCAGCCACAATATAGCTGTAAGATACTGTGATGAGGCCCAGGGGTAGTAGAAGGAACACCACACTTGAAGCAAAGAGCTCTGCCTCGTTAACAGAGGTGTCCACACAGGCCAATTTGATTAAGGCTGGTACCTCACAGAAAAAATGGTCTATCTGGTTCTGCCCACAACGTGGAAGACTAAGAGTCATGACTGTTTGAATTACTGAATTGCTGAAGCCACTTCCCCAGGAGACAGTAGCCAATGAGAAACACAGAGACTGGCTCATAATGGTAGTATAACGCAGTGGATGACAGATGGCGGCATAGCGGTCATAGGCCATGACAGCCAACAAAACACACTCCGTGGAGCCCAGAGCAAGAGAGATGTATAACTCAGCCACACAGGCACCATAAGTTATAGTCTTGCTTTTTCTCCAGAAGTTCATCAACATATGGGGCCCGAGACTGGTGGTATAACAAAGGTCAAGAAAGGAAAGGTTGCTGAGGAAGAAATACATAGGGATATGGAGATGAGGATCTAATCTTGATACGATAATGATGGTTGTGTTGCCCAACAGAGTTATCATGTAGCAAGTCAGAACAAGTCCAAAGAGCAACATCTCCAAGTAAGGGCGGTCAGCCACTCCCAATAAAATGAATTCTCCATGATAACTTTGGCTACTTTCTTTCCATGATGCATTTTTGTAGAACATCTGCTTAAAAAACAAAGCAAAACATAATAACAGAGCTGGAACGGACATTGGAGGTCTTCTACTCCAACCCCATGCTCAAACAAGAGACCCTACGCCATTTCAGACAAATGGCTGTCCAATCTCTTCTTAAAAATCTTAAAAATCACCCACAATTTTTGGACACAAGCTGTTCCATTGGTTAATTGTTCTACTGTCAGGAAATTTCTTCTTAGTTCTACGGTAGGTATGTTTTCTCTTTGACAAGTTTCCAATCATTGCTTCTTGTCCTGTTTTCAAGTGCTTGCAAGAATAGGCTGACCCCCTCTTCTTTGTGGTAGCCCTTCAAATATTGAAAGACTGCTATCATGTCACCCCTAGTCCTTCTTTTCACTAGACTAGACATGCCCAATTCCTGCAACCGATCGTCATATGTTTTAGCCTCCAGTCCCCTAATCCTCTTTGTTACTATTCTTTGCACTCTTTCTAGAATCTCAACATCTTTGTCATATTGTGGTGACCAAAACTGGATGCAATATTCAAGTGTGGCCTTACCAAAGCATTATAAAGTGGCAAGATCACTTCACGTGATCATGATTCTATCCCTCTGTTAATGCGACCTAGGATAATACACATGAAAATAAATAGATTTAATTTAATTTAATTTAATTTAATTTCCAATTTATATATCGCCCTTCTCCCTGAGGACTCAGGGCGGTGTACAGCCAAGATAAAAAACATAGAATACAAATATTAAAACATTTAAAAATATATATAAATTTTGGCCCGAAAGTTAAGAATCACAAACTAATTAAAAGAATTTAAAAATTTCTTCTAAGCCAACCCGGCTTGCTGAAAAAGAAACGACGGGAGGCATTGAGGTCATGGATTCTTCTTATCTCCGGGGGCAACTGATTCCAGAGGGTGGGAGCCCCCACAGAGAAGGCCCTCCCCCTGGGGGCCACCAGCCTACATTGTTTGGCTGATGGCACCCTGAGGAGGCCCTCTCTGTGGGAGCACACGGGTCGATGGGAGGTCGTCGGTAGCAGCAGGCGGTCTCAGAGATAGCTAGGCCCTATGCCATGGAGCGCTTTAAAGGTGATAACCAACACCTTGAAGCGCACCCGGAAGACCACCGGGAGCCAGTGCAGCTCGCACAGGAGCGGTGTTACATGGGAGCGCCATCTATGGTTCAATGGAAGGCTATAAAGAAGTGATATAGAAAGAATTGTGGTTTGACTGAGCAGCAAATATAGCTTGTGACATGAATCTGTATCCAGAAATATAGTTAATCTTGGTCATAGCTAACTATATCTTTTAGCTCTTCAATCCTCAGTGAATTACTAAGTGAGAGGAGAATATAGTAAAAATGGTTTTGCTACCCGGATATTTGAACTGAATTCGTTGTACAGGATTGAACAAAATACGTTTCTTCTTACACATCTACCTACCTTGATTAAGAGTCCAAGAAGTACAAAAGGAGTGGAATAAATCAAATCCTCAATATAGTCATAGAACAAAGTTGAAACGCCAATAAAAACATGGCACCTGTTTGGATGTTAAGACCTAACAAAATCACCTCTGCTTTTGTGAAGCTATAGTTTGATTTAGAGTACCATTAATAATGTCATTAAAAAAATCAGCAAGCTTTTGATTAAGTTAACCACCTGCTGATTTCTTTATGGCATTGTTTCTGTTAGGGCATGACTTCCCACCTTATTTGATTCTTCTGTGAATTTCCCCCTAATGTCTTCTCCATCTATTTTTTTCTCACTTCTTTCTTTATATGTTTCCAATCTTTTATTCTTTGAGGATCATCTTGCTTTCTCTTGCAAAGGGGGGAGACATCATCCTGTTTTACCCCCTTTTCTCTCTTTCATTCTTATTTTCATCTTTAAAAATAATTTCTGATGTTCCTTCCACCTTACATATAAAAATTCTCTGAATAAATGATATATGAGAACAGTGTTATAGTAAGCCTTAGCTCAGAAAAAAGTTCTAGCGAGAGAATTTTCATGACAAACCATCTACTGTGTTTCCCTGAAAATAAGACTCTGTCTTATATTTTTTTGAACTCCAAAATAAGTGCTTGGACTTATTTTCAGGGAGGTCTTTATTATTTTGGGGTGCGTAGAGCAAGACAGGGTTCCTCTTGCCGTCTGACCTGATTTCCAGCTCTGTCTCTCTAACCCTAACCAGAGGAAATGGCAGGGACTGGCTGCGCATATGTTTAAATATATTTGGGGAGGGGTTATTTTCAGGGGAGGGCTTATTTTTTGGGGAGATCTTATTTTCGGGGAAACACGGTATGACAGTACAGGTCACACTGCATGTTGAAAGTACAGATTCCAAATTGGAAAAAATATTCATATACAAAATATACAATTAGGATATAATGTAATGTCACATCACAATACAACACAATGCAACACAACACAACACAACACAACACAACACAACACAACATAACATAACATAACATAACATAACATAACATAACATAGCAACAATAATAATTATATATGTAAGGGTAGAACTACATAACCCATGACCCAATTAAAGACAAACTAACAAAATTATGGGTTATATACCGGGCACAGATCAGCAACTTTATTTGCTGCTGATTCAGGGACTCAGTAAACTTCTCTATTTGGCCTCAAGATGATAAAACCAAGCTGGCCAGGCTAAAACATTTTTGAAAAAAACATTAATACAATATATTTAATCTCTGTCCTTTTTAGTCACTTAAATTACTTCTACAATTTATAGTCTCATCCCACTCTAAGATACTGTATTTCCAACATTCCTCTGTCTTGGGAAGAAGCAGCTTCTTTCCCTCCATATCAAGTTAGTAGTGAGGCTAGGAATATCTTCGATGCACCGGTTTTGGGATGTGAAGGTCTACAGCTGTATTTTTGTCTTGCTGCTTGAATGAGACAGTAAGTAGCTTTGTTCTAGGAGGCAGGGACTGACCTTATGATTTCATTATTCGTGGTTCAGCTCTGGATAGATGGAAGCCTTCAACACTACAAAATAAAATAAGCGCCTCTCGTACAAGATAAGAGGAGGAAGAGTTTCCTGGGCTATCCCTGAACTGTGAAAGAGAGGAAGAGAAGCAAGCAAGCAAAAAAAAAAAAAAAGGAAAAAGGAAAAGGAAAAAAAGATAGTTGTAGAAGGATGCAGACTATTGTGGTGGGATGAGGGCAGTGCAACAAAAATGATGGGAAAATGAGAACTGGAAAGCTTGCTAAGAACGCAGTGGAATGGTTTAATCCAATATATTGAATTAATGAATAATTACACCTTTGTGCATCTCCATCAGAGATCAGGGTATTACGGTCTTTATTACGTTATTCTGTAGCCAGATGCAGGTTTTATGTTCTATTATCAGCATAGGCAATTCTCATAGAGCATGTTTCTGGTTTACATTCTACACTACCTGAAACTCTGTGGTTTCATCCCCAAACCCCCATAACTTTAACCTTAGACTGTCTACTGTGGACCTCACCCCATTCCTAAGAGATCTGTAAGGGACGTGCATAAGCACACCAATGTGCCTACCATTCAATGGCGGGTTGTTCCTGGTTTGCCCCAGTTCAGGCGAACCGGTAGTGGCGGCAGTGGGAGGCTCTGCCCACCTGCCCAGACATCATCAAAAATGATCTGCACATGTGCAGAAGCGTCTGTGCATGCGCAGAAGCCCCGCACGCATTCGCAAAGCAAGCAGGCACGCCCACGTGCTACCAATTGCGAACTGGTAGCGCCGGGTTTTGAAACCCACTGCTGCTACCATCCTTGCCCTACTGTCCCCATTTATTTGTACCCATTTCCTGTATTCATAATCATGTTTATACTTATATCTGTTATCTTATACACGCTTGACAGCAATAAATAAATAAAATAAAAATAAATAAATACATTCACTTAATTGTAATGAATGTATGAAATTATGTGGTTGCTGAAGATGGAGCATTTGTGACTTAACTCACGAGATGCTGAGAATTCAGTGCCATTGGATTTGGACCTCCAAGAATAGAGTCCACCAATTAAGCATGAACTGAGTTTACTGGGGGGAAAGGTTCAAGCCACTCCCCAAATATGGGAATGATCTGATCATATTAGATTCCTATCTGTCTGTTTACACTGGCTTCTTTTTCTATTTCATTACTTATTCTAGTGTACATAGAAAATGAACAAGGAAACCTCATGGGAAGAAAGTAACCAATGCTACCAAGAAAGATTCTTTTTTTTTTAGTGTGTCTGAATTAAATATTTCAATTTTATTAAAAAAAACAAAAAACAAATTCCGAACTGAAAAGGAGGTGGAATGAAATGAAGTACAATGTTACGCGGAGAGAAAAAGAGCAAGAGAGTCAAGGAAAATATAAGAGAAAATGGAACAGAAGAAATTGGAAAGCAGGAGACACCTGTAGGTAAAGATTGAGATGATCTAAAAGTTTAGAGACATCTATATAAGGATCACCAACATGATCGCCAACGTCCGATGATGGATATGGCACAAGAAGAAGATATAATGATACTCTGAAACGTAAGAAGGAAAATATGGCATTAATCTCTACTACCCACCCTACCAGTTCCTCTTCTGATCAGCCTCTTTAATTCAGCCTTGGTTATTCTGGTTCAACACTGCATCCCAAGATACCAGCTGTGACTATGCAGAGGGTCCTGTGCTGCAGACAGCAAGAACTCTTTTTCTGGATGTCAGCATGGACAAGGAAGCGATTATCTTCTTATTGTCTGCTGCATTTGGAAGAAAAACCATCAAGAACTAGAATCCTAACATTAATTGGGAGAGAGATTAATCATCGCAGGCGTGTATTTCCCTTCCCCAAAAGGCCTTTCACCCTTGAGTAACGTCCTCTGAAGTGATGATGATGGATTTATTCAGTAAACTTTGTACTCTTGGTAAAATATTGTCCCAGGAGTTTCTTTTTCTGGATTTGCCTACTGAACAGTTGGCACCTGACAAAATTAAATGGCTTTGGGTATGCCCAGGATCTGGGACTTTGTCACCTTTGACTCAGGATGGGATAGCACTCCCCCAGAAAGACTCGGTCTGAACCTTGGGGGTTCTCCTGGACTCACAACTCCTGTTCAAGGAACAGGTGTCAGTCACGGCTAGGAGAGCCTTTGCACAACTTCATGTTGCCCACCAGTTGTGGCTTTTCCTGGATCAGAACTCTCTGCACTCAGTCATTCAGTCCCTAGTCATCTCACGACTGTACTGTTGTAATGCGCTCTGCATTCAGAAGCTACAGCAGGCAGTGCAGGCAGTTTTGGGGGGCCCAAGAATGGCCCCTCTAACACCATTGCTCCATGAGTGGCATTGGTTACCAGTCTGCTTCTGGGTGCAATAAGGTGTTGGTGATCACCTTATAAGCCCTTCATGGCATGGGTCCAATTTATTTTAGGGACCGGCTCACCCCCACCAGGATTAGCCCGTACCACTCGTGCCAGCAGAGGAGGCATGGTGTGGGTGCAATAATTCCAGCTGGTGGGGTCCAGGAGGGGGGGTCTTCTCTGCTATTGCTCCCTGCCCTCTGGAACATCTTGCCGCCCCCCCATGTGAGGTTGGCCCCAACTCTCCTATCTTTTTGTAAGGGCCTAAATTCCTGGCTCTGCCAGTTGGCCCCGCGCCCTAACAAATGATCCCCCACACACCCCACACTGCCCCCCTCCCCACATGTCCTTGATTTTAATGTCTGATTTTAACTTTTTATGTTTTAACTGTATATGTAACTGTAAGCCCCCCAGAGTTACTCTATGGTAAGATGGGTGGCCAATAAATAAATAAAAATAAATAAATACATACATACTTTATTATGTGTTTCAAAGGGTCAAAGAAAAAATATAAATGCATGTTTAAAAGAATAAATCTTACAGATTCAAAAAAACAAATCTAACGGTAAAATAGAGGGAAATAGTGAAACGCTTTAAAATACCATCTCACTATATCAAAAGTGGTTATAATACAGTTGTGGCTGTACCTTACTGATGAAAATCCAAAACTCAGACAGAGGCTCTTTCCGTCCTCCTCAAATGGCTTTTTAGATTGCTTGGATAATTAACATATGAGCCAACCGTGGCACAGTGGTTAGAGTGCAGTATTGCAAGCTACTTCTGCTGACTGCTGACTGACTGCAATTTGGCAGTTCAAATCTCACCAGGCTCAAGGTTGACTCAGCCTTCCATCCTTCCGAGGTGGGTAAAATGAGGACCAAGATTGTTGGGGGCAATATGCTGACTCTGTAAATCACTTAGAGAGGGCTGTAAAGCACCGTGAACCAGTATATAAGTCTAAGTGCTATTGCTATATGATAAAATTTTAAAAGTTGCCCTTTCATCTTCCTTAAAGAATTAATTAGCCCTTCCCTGCATATCCCTTCTACACCACATTGGCACATAAGAAGTGAAACCAGCTCTGAGGTCCCCCCGCCCAAACACACACAATTCATTTCCCCTTTCCCTACGGGCCACCCACAGTCCATTATGTCCACCAATCACTTCTGTTCGTTTTGTTTTGGGAACCAGCTGATCACACTGTGGCATCTGCTCTGGTTGTCCTTGAGTAGGGGAGCACATGGGAACCAACAATGCTGGGAAGCCATTCCTCCCACCCTTGCATTCCAATCTGCAGCCACCCCATTCTTTGTCAAGCTGCGAACAAAACAGAATGTAGGTGAAAATTCAAGTCAGTCTTGAACAGTCTTGAACAGTCAAAGCTTGTTGTCTCTCATCCAGGCCCCCACAGATTCCAGGAACCGCTGTACAGAAGATGCCTTTTTCACAGGACAACAAGCCCTGAAGAGACAGAGTTGACACAAGATGAAAGTGTGCTATCCACAACAACCTAAACCAGGGGTCGGCAACCTTAAACACTCAAAGAGCCACAAAGGTCCTAACCGGAAGCCCCCCGTTCAATTCTGGAGCTGACCGGAAGTCCGGTTCCTCCACCATAGAGTCTCCTCCTAGTGTGGCGTCCTTTTTCCTCTACTAGTCCTAACCCTATTGTGGGCTGACCTGAAAACTCGCCCCTTGCCATAGAGTTTCCTCCTGGCATGCCCTGCTCTCCCTCCACCCCAAAGTGGAAGCTCCTCTCAAAATTGTGGTGCCGACTGGTGATAGGGAGCCGCAGCAAAGGGATGAAAGAGCCACATGCGACTCCAGAGCTACAGGTTGCTGACCCCTGAACTAAACATACTTCAGAAAGAAAGTCCTGACTGTCTGCTTTAGGGTTTATATGCTCTTTAATGTACAGTCTTCTGCACTGCTATGGTATTTAGATACGTTACATTTTTATTATGAAAAAAGAGAGAGGAAGGAAGGTACAATCAAAACTAATGCAAGACTAACAAAGATTATTCCTGTTGAACCTTCAAAGTCATGTGTTTGTTTATTTCTTCTTCACTAGTCTTTGGAGGACCTTATGCACTTCTTGTTCTTTGTTCCTCAGAGTGTAGATCAGTGGATTAAGCCTGGTGGTGACAAAGGCATAGAAAAGGGAAAACATCTTGCCTTGGTCACCTGGGGTGTTGGAATGATGCTGGAGATAACAGAAGATGGCTGTGCTGAAAAAGAGCACCATCAGGTGGGAGGAACAAATGTTGAAGGCCCTCTTCCTGCCCTCAGCTGAGTGGATTCTCAGCACTGCAGCTGCTATACAGGTGGGCTGATCATCACTGATCAGCCCATCTTCTTCAGCCCAGCATCTTAGCTCTTCCAAATCAGCAATGCTCCAGAAGATTTAAGGATATCCTACAGACACACATACAATAGCCAATCCGAGAAGGCAAAAATGGATCAGGATAGTAGTGAAGTAAGTTGACCTGAAAAAGAGAGAGAGATGGAGAGGGACAGATTTGACAACAAGCAAATGGACACAGCTAATCAAATCTTATTTTTACATATAGAGAAACCCACATAATTAAGATATAGTTGAATCTGTTTGGAGATTGGCATTGCACATGACAGTCAATTTAACCAAGTATAAATCTTACTATCTCATTTAGTAATTACATATTAATTCCCCCCACCAACTCTGCACACTTAAATAAAATAACACAAGCCAGAGCGATGATTTTAGGCAATTGATTTATGGTGGGAAACAGTGGGAAAATATTAATTCGGAAGGAATGATTGTATGATAGGTGTGATTTGATTGTGAAATTCTAACTTTTTGGTTTGTCCTTTCCCCTTTTGACTTTAATGTATAATTTTTGAAATAAAAAATTCACAGATTAATCTGAATATTTCTTAGCATATATGTTTTTGTGCACATTTCCTACGTACAAGGTTTTCCACAATATAATAATTTTCACTATGCAGATTTTTGAAATATATATTTTTATACACACAGCCCCTTAGAATGATGTCTCTGTATTGTTCTCTGTGTATATGTGTAACTATGCATGAGTAAAAACCGTATCACAGTGTATAGATTTTATTGTTTAGCTGCATTCCAGTTTGCATATCTTGGGAACTATAAATTCCCCAATTTTATATTAAAATACAAAGCAAATTAACTTCTTCCTTGTTATTAATACAAATGTTAATGTTTGTAAAAAAAATATGCCCAAAAGAGGTAATATTTTATAATGAACAAACTCAAAAATCATGTTGACAATTTGGATGACCTTAATGACCTACATTAAGAACTGAGAGATTTACTGTAGTTTACGCTCACTTTTGGTAAAGTCACCTGTAATCAATGAAAATCTAGGTTACAAATATATTTCCTGATCAACATTCACTTACTTCATATATATATATTGTAAGAAAATTGATACTGTGCCTTTACAGGGAGGAGATGGGTGTGGCCTACTGATGACAACTAACGAGCTAGAAATGGATCTATTTAGGTCTTCCACCTAGCAGTGAGAGCTTGCTAGGTGTTAGAAAAGAAAAAAGCCCAGAACCGACGGGTGTTTGTATGTAGGTCTTTGGTTATTCAGGTTTTCTCCCGTGTAAAATTGGAAGTGTCTTGGCGACGTTTCAGCGAAGTCTCATTCGTCATCTTCAGGCTGGTGTTTTCGGCTTCGTGCTTCTAGGAGCAATGTGAGATCGCAGCTGTTTCTTCCTTTTAACCGCTAGTGGGGGTGTGAACTGATTGGGTGGGAGCTTGGCTGTGTTCTGATTGGGTGGAGGTGTGTTCTGATTGGATGGGGGTTTGGCTGTACTCTGATTGGATGGGGGTTTGGCTGTGCTCTGATTGGATGGGGGTGTGTTCTGTTTAGGTGGAGGCTTGGTTGTGCTCATGTTAGTCTGAGTTGCAGGGGGATTTGAGCTGGTGAGCTGCGTTGCTGTTGTTTGGCTTCGTGTTTGTGGTCGTGCCACATCTTCATGGTGGGTGTCAGTTTGCTTCATGTATGGATTGGAGGGATTTAAAGTGGCTAATGATGCAGCTGTGGTCTGGCTTCTGGTTTGTGGTCGTGCCTCATCGGTGTGGGTTTGCTTTTTGCGTGGATGTGTGGTGGTGACATCCTGTGTAGTTTTCGTGAGTGTGGGTCTGATGTCATTCTTTGTGTTAGGGACTCGTTTGTCAATGAGGGCAGGTTTCCAAATGGCTGGTAGGCGGGAGGTATCATCTCGTTTATTCATGCTGTATGGGTGTTTTTCTATCTCGATGGCTTCTCTGATTATTCTGTTGTTAAAGTGTTCAGTTTTGGCGATAGTTCTGGTCTTTTTAAAGTCAATATCCTGTCCTGTGGCTTTAAGGTGTTGGACCAGGGAAGAAGTTGGTTCCTGTTTTCTGACTGAGTTCTTCAATGCGTGCACTTATTCTTCTGTTGGTTTATCCGATGTATGTGGTGGGGCAGGCGGTGCAAGGGATTTCATAAATTCCTTGATTTTCTAACTCAATTTTGTCTTTGGGGTTCTTAGGATGGTGGATATTTTTTGGTTTGTGCAGAATGCTGTCTTGATGTTGTGTTTGTGGAGGATCTTGCTGAGTCTGTCTGTGGTGCCTTTTATGTATGGGAGGAGGGCTTTGCCGTTTTCTTGTTCTCTGTCTTGGGTTTTAGTGGGGGTTTCTTTTTGGATTAGGTTGGTAATCTTATTTCTTTGGAATCCGTTGGATGTTAGTATGTTAGTGAGAGTGTGTAGTTCGGTTTTTAGGTGTTGTTTGTCAGCTAAGTGTTTTGTTCTGGAGATGAGTGTCTTGGCTACGGAGTGGATCTGTGCTGGGTGGTGGTGTGAGAGTGTGTGCAGATAGCGGTTTGTGTGTGTTTTCTTCTGGTAGATGGTGTGTCCTAGGGAGCCATTGGATTTCTTGTAGTCTAAGACATCCAGGAAGGGAAGTTGGTTGTTAGCTTCTGTTTCCATGGTGAACTGTATTTTGGGGTGTAGGCTGTTGAGGTGTGTGAAGAAGTTGTCCAGTTTTTCTTTCCCGTGTGGCCAGATTATGAAGGTGTCATCTACGTATCTGAACCAGAGTTTGGGTTTGTGATCTGAGTTTTCTAGAGCTTGGGTTTCAAAGTGTTCCATGTAGAGGTTTGCAATGACAGGTGAGAGGGGTGATCCCATGGGTGCTCCTTCTATTTGTTTATATTTTTGTCCATTATAGATGAAGTATGTGTTGGATAGGCAGTGGTTGCTCAGATCTAGGATGTGCTTGGGGGGGTTATATTTATTTTGGATAGCTGTCAAGGCTTCTTTGATTGGCACTTGGGTGAAGAGGGATATAACATTGAAGCTCACGAGTAGGTCGCTAGGCTGTAAGTTTTGTTTCTTTATGATCTCTATGAACTGGAATGAGTTTTTTACATGTGAGGTGATGGATTCTGCATAGGGCTGTAGTTGTTTGGCGAGAAATTTGGCTAGGTTTTGTAGAGGTGAGCCTATGGAGCTGACTATGGGTCTAAGTGGGGTTCCTTCTTTGTGTATCTTGGGGAGACCATAGAGTTTAGGGCATCTGGATGATTTCTCTCTGGGAATGATTCTTTGCTGGATCTCTTTGCTGATGGGGGAGGCTTTTATTTTGGATCTAGTGGTTTTTTTCCAGGTAGGTGGTGGGATCTGTGTTTAGGGTTTGTATGTGGAGTCTTGGAGTAGGTTGGTTAATTTGGTTTGGTAGTCAGATGTGTTCATAACCACTGTGGCGTTTCCCTTGTCTGCTGGTAGGATTATTATGCTGGTATCTTCTTTCAGGTTAAGTAGTGCTGTCTGTTCCTCTTTGGGTAAGTTGCTCTTGGGTGGCTTGCTGGTGCAGAGGATGTTGGTGATTTCGAGTCTGATTCTGTTAGCGTTGTCGGGGTTGATTTTGGTCAAGCTGGTTTCAACTCCGCATATAATGGTTTCAGTGGGGATGTGTTTGGGAGTGACTGTAAAGTTGAATCCTTTGGAAAGGACATTGGTTTCGGCTTTGGTGAGGATCCTATCTGAGATGTTATGCACAGTTTGTTTCATATGTGGCTGTGAGGGTGGAGGGGATTGTTTCTGGCGTTCTTGTAGTCTTCAGAGTTTGTTGGTGTAAATAAACGAGATGATACCTCCCGCTACCAGCCATTTGGAAACCCGCCCTCATTGACAAACGAGTTCCTAACACAAAGAATGACACCAGACCCACACTCACGAAAAACACACAGGATGTCACCACCACACATCCATACAAAAAGCAAACCCACACTGATGAGGCACGACCACAAACCAGAAGCCAGACCACAGCTGCATCATTAGCCACTTTAAATCCCTCCAATCCATACATAAAGCAAACTGACACCCACCCATTTTTGTTGGTCCATAAATCAGATATATCATTAAGACAAAGTGGGTCAAAGATCTGTTAGTGAGGCCAGAGAAAATCATCTGGAAAATATGCAGAAATGTTTGTGAGAATTTTCTTGGCAACTATAGAACACTGAATTACATCCAGCTGGTTGACAAACTTCTTACAGCTCACAAGACCATAAAGTAGAACATGTCATTGAAGATTCATTTTCTGCATTCATGCTTGGACTTCTTTCCCAAAAATCTATTTGCATTCAATGGCCAACATGGTGAAAGTTTCACCAGGACAATGCCACCATGGAAAAACAATATCAAGGCAACTGGAATCCATCCATGCTGGCTGACTGTAGCAAGATGCATCAGACACCAAGTAGAAACAAAAATCAGGCACAGACAAAAAATTAAACCTGTTGAACTCGTATAATATGTCAAGAAGCATTAGGTGGTTAAATATAGCATAGCCATTAAAAGTTAATTTCATATTTTTGAAGATTCCTACATGATGCCATTCATTCTGACGTTATATTTGTGTTTAGTTTGAAAGGAATTAATCACCAAAGGTTTTTCAAAACTTTTGAATTTGTTGTCCAGTGTTAATTCTTCCTGCATTTAATAAAATATTTCATGAAATGTTGTAATCAATGCATTTAATTTCAAAACACCCCCAGCTTCATATTCTAATGGCAAGTAGGATAGTCCTGCTTTATGTCAAATAAATGTTAAGTGTTTAATTTTTAGATCCCACAGACACCATGGAAGTGCCTTTTATATATGGAACCTCAAAGCACTGGATTTTATAATAGTCCTCAAAAGCCCATGATGCAGAGGTGGGTTTCAGCAGGTTCTGACCAGTTCTGGAGAACCAGTATCGGAAATTTTGAGTAGTTCAGAGAACCGGTAGTAAAAATTCTGACTGGCCATGCCCCCATCTATTCTCTGCCTCCCAAGTCCCAGCTGATCAAGAGGAAATGGGGATTTTGCAGTATCCTTCCCCTGGATTGGGGTAGAGAATGGAGATTTTACAGTATCCTTCCCCTGCCACGCCCACCAAGCCACACCCACCAAACCAAGCCATGCCCACCAAGCCACACCCACAGAACTGGTAGTAAAAAAATTTGAAACCCACCACTGCCATGATGGCAATATCATGGTCTACCTAAAGGGGAAGTTTGGGCACTGTTCTTATACGGGGAGAAAATCATGAGCAAATCATTCTTTTAGGTTCAGGATACAGGAATGTTCTAGAAGGATGGAACAATCATAATGCATATAGCATTTGCAAGGGTGGAATAATATCAATTCAAATTCTCTTTAAAAGAAACAGTAAGAACTTCAGAAGATGTCTTTTTCACAGGAGCACAAAACCTCTGAGATATCAAGGGACATAGTTGACACAAGATGCAAGTATACACTTTTTAATTTACAATTTTATCATGACAAAAAGAGAAAGAAAGGTACAATCAAAACTGCTTAAAGAATAACAAAGAAAGAGTATTCCTACTGAACCTTCAAAGGCAGCTTCAGATTGTCTGTTTATTTCTTCATTAGTCTGTGGAGAGCTTTATGCACCTCTTTGTTCCTCAGAGTGTAGATCAGTGGATTAAGCATGGTGGTGACAAAGGTATAGAACAGGGAAATCATCTTGCCTTCATCACGGGAGGAGGTAGAGCGAGGCAGCAGATAACTAAACGTGGCTGTGCCATAGAAGAGCCACACCACCATTAAGTGGGAGGAACAAGTGTTGAAGGCCCTCTTCCTGCCCTCAGCTGAAGGGATCCTAATCACTGCAGCTGCTATATAGCCATAAGAGACTGTGATGAGACTAACCGGTGCTAGAAGAAACACCACACTACCAGACAGCATCAAAGCTTCATTAAGGGAAGTGTCAACACAGGCCAGTTTAAGAAAGGCAGGGAGCTCACAAAAGAAATGGTCTACCCGATTTCGCCCACACAATGGAAGCCTAAGAATCATCACTGTATGAACTAATGAGACACTGAAACCACTTATCCAGGAGACAGCAGCCATCATGAAACACAGAGAGTGGCTCATAATAGTAGTGTAGCGCAGTGGATGACAAATGGCAGCATAGCGGTCATAGGCCATGGCAGCCAACAAAATACACTCCGTGGAGCCCAGACCAAGAGAGATATACAGTTCAGCCACACAGGCACCATAAGGGATGGTCTTACTTGTTCTCCAGAAGTTCACCAGCATCTGTGGCCCAAGACTGGTGGTGAAGCAGAGGTCAATGAAGGAAAGATTGCTGAGGAAGAAATACATGGGTGTATGGAGCCCTGGATCTAGTCTCGACACCATGATGATGGTTGTGTTGCCCAAAAGAGTCATCAAGTAGCAGGCCAGGACAAGGGCAAAGAGCAACATCTCCAAGCGTGGTCGGTCAGACACTCCCAGCAAAATTAAATCTCCTTGGTAGCTTTGGTTACTGTATTCCCATGAGGTTTCCATGTTCATTGTCTATACACATTACAACAAGTAATGACACACACAAGGAACCCAGTTCAAACAATTGACAGCATGAGGATTAATTCACTTAGAAATGCTGCTTGACACTTAGAGAGCACACTGTTCAACATAGATAGGAAATGTATGATATAAAACAATACATATATATATAAAAGAAGAAGTGCTGGTTGAATTTTGTCTCCAGTAATCTAGATGGAAGCTTAATTAGTAGACTCTTTGAAAATGATTGGAGGTCCATATCCATTGGCACTTTTTTCTCACTATTACATGCCTTAATGACCACAAGGGAATAATTGTGTATGGATAACAATTTAGAGATTTACCTCTTCTATGTTTTTTTGCCAATTGTCCAGGCTTTATCTAAAAGATTGATAATATAAGATCATTCCTTTTGTACATCATGTCCAACTTTCCTTACAGGATGTGGTTAGTTAGGTACAATGAATTTTCCCTTTTCATACAATGAATTTCCTGTACAAAATTTTTCTTTTTTTTTTTTCTAGTGATACAAAATTTGCTCCCCTAATCATTGTTCAGTGAGATAGCTATTGTCAGGGGCTTTCACAAACACTTATTCCTCCATTAACCCCCAAAAGCTTATTATATCTGTAAAGTAGAATCCTACTATGTGAGAAGTGAATATGCTAATTAAAAGGCAGAAAGCTTTGCATCATTTGGCGGTATGATACAATGAGTAGTTTTTGAAACTCTTTTTTGACATATCTGTCATAGCTAAGATGCTGAAAGAAGCCACACTTGTAGCAGAAACTATGTGTAATCATTGTAAATGATGAACATTAAACATTGTCCACAGTCTGCCAAAATCCTTTTTCTAGCGCCAGAATGGGTAAGGTCAAAGATTTTGGCTATAATTCTTATAGACTTTGTAAAAAGATAAGTGGCAAACTTTGCCTCAGTCCATGGATCTTTGAGTTGGATCTCCCCAACCATAGGATCAGCGGTTTAAGACATCAGTTTCCCTCTTATCTTAAACAAAAGCCCTTAAACTAGGACCACAGTTACTGTTTTGCCTCGAAAAGATCATCGTGATTGTGTTTGATTTCCAACCAAATAACAATATTTAAATTAGAACATTCTTTGGGAACAACTCCCTCTATGCAGGAAAATTAGAGACAATGCTGTATGCCCTATGTAGAGATGGGAAGGCATGGGGGGAAAAAAACCAGAAAAAGCCATTTAGAAAAAAATTGGAAAAAAACTGAGATGGTTTTTTTTTTTCAATTTTTCCAGTTTTTTTCCAGGCCTTCCCACCTCTTGTCCTATTCTCCTCTCATGGATACAGTCTATGAAATTCCCAGATAGTAGAAGCCCAATCACAATGCTGTGCTGAACCTGTTTGGAGCAAGACTAAAAAGTAAGGCAAGCCTGGTTGACATGAATGTCCAATTTTGTTCAAAAGGGCAGAACTTTCTAGAAGGTCAGAACACTAAGCCTCACCCTGATCCAGGGTCAACGGCCATATGCAGTCTAGAGTGATGGAGGTTGCCCATCCCTGTTTTAAAACTGAGAGTGAGCAAAGATTGGATAACCATTTGTCTGAAGTGGTGTAGGGTTTCCTGCCTAAGTAGGGGGTTGGACTAGAAGACCTCCAGGGTCCCTTCCAACTCTGTTATTCTATTCTATTCTATTCTATTCTATTCTATTCTATTCTATTCTATTCTATTCTATAGAATGAATGCCCTAATTATCAACTGGCTAATTGATAATGTATAATGAATGATAAGGCATTCTCAGCCTTAGTGATCACATAATTTTTTTCCATGACATGATACAAAACTGCCTTCTTTAATTGGTTGAGAGATATAGGGAAGAAGATGTAACAAGCCAGGAAAGGAAACCCTTTCCAGCCAGTTCAGATAATTCTAAGACTACAAATAAATTTATATAACAGGGAACAGAGGTAGATTTGATTATAGTACTTATATCTCAGCCCTCTGTTCAGCAAAGGAATGGGAATTGCATGGACATGAGCCTCAATGCTGGAAGCCAAGGGCAAATTTCAGCATCCCATAGATTTGATTAGAATTTCAGGCTTAAGGTTCTGTGACTCAACCACCTGCTTCATTTCCATCACCATTTCCAAGATGAGATCACCTGTCCTGCACAGGTAGGTTTTTCAGAAGCCTCCTTCATGTTTCTATATGACAATGAAAAAAGATGTTCCAATTACTGTTCTGCTGGATCCTCTCCTCATCTGCAACACATTTATTCCTTTATCCAGGTACTTATTTATTTATTACATTTATCTCCCACTAAAATCTGGAGATTCAGAGCTGTAAACAAAACGCTTCCTGAAGTGCTCCTTGCAGAATAGATGAAAGTTTCAGGAGATAAAATGCAATCTTCTACCCCATAATAATCACATCCACATTAGAATAGAATAGAATAGAATAGAATAGAATAGAATAGGATAGAATAGAATAGAATAGAATAGAATAGAATAGAATAGAATAGAATTTTTTATTGACCAAGTGTGATTGGACACACAAGGAATTTGTCTTGGTGCATATGTTCTCAGTGTACATAAAAGAAAAGATACGTTCATCGAGAATCATAAGGTACAACACTTAATGATAGTCATAGGGTACAAATAAGCAATCAGGAAACAATATCAATATAAATCGTAAGGATACAAGCAACAAAATTACAGTCATACAGTCATAAGTGGAAGGAGAGTGGAAGGTGGGAACGATGAGAAGATTAATAGTAGTGCAGGCTTAGTAAATAGTTTGACAGTGTTGAGGGAAAGATCTTTAGAAAATGGACAGCCAGCTACAAAAGAAGATCAAGTTTCGGTAGTTTTAACAGTGGAGGAATTTCAGCAGATACAGAATCAAAAAAAGAGAAAACTGAAGCAATATTTAGTATGCAAGAGAGGAGAAATGAAAGAACATTCAGCTCCCTGTCCTTTTCTCTTGACCATCCAGCAGCCTTGCCCGTCTGATGTCTGACAAATCTACTTTTCTCTCTTTCACGCTATTTATGCATTACATTCATATGTCACCTTCCATTCAGGAGCTCATACGTAATGCCCCTTACACCTTTCTTTCCTACAAGAAACACCCAGTGAAGAAAGCTGGCCTAAAAGAAAGAAGGAGAGAGATGGAGAGGGAGAGATTTGACAAGAAGCACATGGCCACAGCCAACCAAAACTTATTTTTCATACAGAGAAACGCCTCATGAATTCTAGTTTAATGTGTGTAAATATTGGCATTGCAAAAGTTAGCCAGCTTTACCAGGTATAAATCTTACTGATTTTATGATTTTTTTGGTGGAGGGGGGGATTACATATTAATTCTCTCATTATTGCCACAAACTCAGCACACTTAAATGAAAAAAAAACAAACAAACAGGAGAGAGATTGGTGATTTTAGGCAACTGGTTTGTGGGAAACATTGGAAAGATATTCATTAGGAAGGGATTATAGGGAGTCGTATATGTTATATATGATTCAGGTGATGATCAAATTCTAGTTAACTTTTCAGTCCTTTTCCATTTTGACATTAATATATAATTTTTGAAATAAAAAAATTACCATTTTAATTTGAATATTTCTTAGCATATACATTCTTGTGCACATTTCCTATGTACATTTTTTCCACAATATAATTTTTACTGTGCAGATGTTCTTAAATACTTGTCCCCTAAAACTGATATTTGTGGTTTGTTCTCTGTGTGAAGGTGTATCGATGCGTAACTAGAAACTGCATCACAGTTTGTGGGTTTTATTGTTTAGCTGTATTCCAGTTTGAATCTAAGCTGTAAATTGCCCAATTTCATATTAAAAAAACAAATGAAATTAATTTCTTATTTGTTGAGTTGATATCAGTCTTTGTAAAGCAAAATATGCATTAAAAGGTGAAATTTGACAATGAACAGACCAGAGGTGGTTCTGACCAGTTCTGGAGAACTGGTAGTGGGAATTTTGAGTAGTTCGGAGAACCGGTAGAAAAAATTCTGACTGGCCCCGCCCCCATCTATTCTCTGCCTCCTGAGTCCCAGCTGATCGGGAGGAAATGGGGATTTTGCCATGCCCACAAAGCAACGTCCACATAGCCATGCCATGCCCACAAATCCACAGCCACAGAACCGGTAGTAAAAAAAATTTGAAACCCACCACTGGAACAGACTCATTCAAAAATCACATTGACAACTTGAAACAGTCTAGCACAGCGGTCTCCAACTTTGGCAACTTTAAGACTTGTGGACTTCAACTCCCAGCTTTGCTGGCTGAGGAACTCTGGGAGTTGAAGTCCACAAGTCTTAAAGTTGCCAAGTTTGGAGACCTCTGGTCTAGCAAACTTTCAGACCCAGAATAACTAAGAGATTTATTATAGCTTCAGCTGGCCTTTGGTGAAGTCAGCTGTAATCAATGAAAACCTAGGTTACAATATATTTCACTATCAAAATTCACTCTCTTCTAGAAAATATTCAAATGTTCTAAACTGAAGTAATTCTATGCCTTCATAATTAAGAAAAAGAAGAACTTATCACAGATGATTTGAGAGAGAGAGAATATATAGACTTCTTCTTCCCTGTTACATACATGTGGAATCGGACAACTTGCCACAGCCAATTCGCTGCGGCCAACTCACCGTGGCCAACTCACCATAGTCAACTTGCCATGGGACAACTTGCTGCAAGACCATTTAACAATTCTATTTAATTATTTAAAATAAATAAAAAAATATTTTCATTTTTGCAATTCACATTTCATTCCTTTTGCATCCTTTCTTTAATTATTCAGTTCTGCTATTTCTTTGATATTAGTGCAACTCTTGTCCTGCAGCGAGTTGGCCATGGCAAGTTGGCCTTGGCGAATGGTCATAGATCCTCATACATGTGTGTATGTGTATATTATATAAATTATATAACTATAACCCCATTTATTTACTCCATTTCCCAATTGTTACCCATTTTACCCTTCTGGATAAAAGAAATTTGCTACCTCTTGGCTCACCTGGAGGATCTTAGATGCTTGTATGATCTCAGGTAAGAATCCCTAATTGTGACTCCTTTTCTTCTTCTTAGGAAGAACCAGCCTTTACTCAAGGATCAGGTGACATATTTTTAGGCTAAAATAGTTCACACTGGAGCATCTCTGAATGGATCTTTCTACTCCAGAGGATAAAGTTGGACTGAAAGGTGAGGACAGGAGACAGATTGGTGGGGAGGGGAAGCCCCCTAAAAAGAGAACAGAAAGAGTCACTGATGAATAGAATAGAATAACAGAGTTGGAAGGGACCTTGGAGGTCTTCTAGTCCAACCCCCTGCTTAGGCAGGAAACCCTACACCACTTCAGACAAATGGTTATCCAATATCTTCTTAAAAATTTCTAGCGTTGGAGCACTCACAGCTTCTGCAGGCAAGTTGTTCCACTGATTAATTGTTCTCACTCTCAGGAAATTTTTCCTTAGTTCTAAGTTGCTTCTCTCCTTGATTAGTTTCCACCCATTGCTTCTTGTCCTGCCTTCAAGTGCTTTGGAGAATAGCTTGACTCCCTCTTCTTTGTGGCAACCCCTGAGATATTGGAGGGCTGCTATCGTGTCTCCCCTAGTCCTTCTTTTCATTAAAGTAGACATACATGAAAGTAGATCCAAGCTAAAACAAATATTTAGATAGGAACAGAGGAAGAAAGGATTGAAAGAATGAAGGTTGAGGCAATGAACAACATGAAAATAGTTGGACTGAATAGTGCAGTCTCACAGGGCTTAATCTCAAGCAAATAGAGATAACATTGCAGCAAATAATTTCAAGACTATATTTCACTTGATCTTTAAAGGAAAGAAAGCTAAAAGCAAAGATTAATGCATCTTTCTGTTTAAAGAGAAAAAGGAGAAAATTACACTAGAAAGACAATAATAAGAAAGAAGGGGAAATCTTGCAAGTTGAATATTTGGAGTGTTGAATAGGCAACAACAAGGGAGATGGGAAAGGCAGAAAGGGAAGTCTCCATCAAAATACTGCACATCAGCCCACCTTATTCAGTCCAGCATCCTGACTGTTCCAAGTCGTTAGTGCTCCAGAAAATTTGATATCATACAGACAAGCAATAATCAATCTGAGAAAGCAGAATGGTAGACTTTATGGGCATTTTCTGGGCGGGGGAGGAGAAAGGGAGGACCATTGAATGAAAGTTGCTATGTAGTAAAGTTGCCACAGAGCCTCAGGGCACCAGGACTCAAGATGAACAATTAGCAGCAAGCAAGATACTTTTCCTCCAGAGTCCAGCAAAGCCCTTGAAACCATTTCCAATGGCTCACCCAGGAAGGAAAAGAGGGGGTCAAAAAAAGTGACAGGAGCAAAAATGCAGGAATGTGAGAAAGTGACGTGCAAAAGTTTGGATCAGCAAACAAAGGAGTAATTTTCAAAGAGTGTCAGAAAATTATATTTGCTGTTGCAGGAGCTGTATGATGGAATAAGTTTATGTGCAGCCTTTGCAACACAAGATGCCAGGTTAAGGGTGGTGGGCAAGAAACACACACACACACACACTTCAATTGTTTGCTTCTCTCTCTCTTTTTTTAATTAAAGTTATACACACAAATCTACACACAATTCTGGATAAAACTTCTAGAATGTCTTTGGCCACCACATCCAATTTAGACCCACTAGGAGGGCACTAGGGAACCTATGTCCTCTCCATGGACTTTCCATCTAGTCCAGGGGTCTCCAGCCTTGGTATCTTTAAGACTTTTGGACTTCAACTCCCAGAATTGAGAGTTGAAGTCCACAAGTCTTAAAGTTGCCAAGGTTGAACACCCCTGATCTAGTCTACATTCTTTTGTCACAAATTGTATTCCAAATGTTGGGAGCACTGCAAAAAAACCCGCAAGTTTATCCAGCCAACCTATGTACTTCTGCTCCACTGCTCAACAGTGTCCTCTCTCTTACTCTCCTCTCAAGTGCCAGCATGGAATGACTTCAGCACTTCTGCTGGGATTGCCTTGGTTTAGTTTGGTTAGGTATTCATGGTTGCCATGGCCACAGTGGCTATATCTCAACTTGTTATGGCCCAAAAGAAACACATGGTACATCATGGTCTGGCTTTGTTTGGGAGATTCCAATGGGTTCCAGAAATCCCTGGAGGACTTTCCAGTCCATATGACTGGTACTCAGGATGAGTATATAGATGCCAGTGGTCTACATGGCACTTGATATGTGTCAACTCGCAAAGCAACCCTGACCTGCTCTCGAGTTGCCATAGGCCAGGGGGGATGGGAAATCAGTGAAATGGCATGACAGCCAAAGACAGATGCACATTCCATGCTTATTTCTCTCAAGGCTATATCCCAGGGTTACCCACAGCAGCCAGAGGAGAGTGACCTCTACAACCCATGAAATTGCTCCATTGGCGAATGTGATTGATGACACACCCTGGAGAGAGGGGGGGAAAAACAGGATCATAATTGGGGCATAAATTACATAGAGTCAGAGCTGGCTTCACTTGGGAAAGTGCCGACATGAAGCTCCTAATAAATAACTGGATTTCTTTTGAAGCTTGGCTGGAGGATCATGATTTAATTAGGGCATCCTTTGAAACCCTGACAATATGTTTGTTTATATCTGTTTATAAACAGGATGTCTTCGGCTCCACCCAACCATGGACTTCTTAATCTTTTCTTCCTCTTGAACAATTTTCTGTTCTTTCATAAATTTGCTTTGCAATTATGTTTACACGCTCTTTTTGTGTGAACTAACTGCCACAATATTATTTGTTCATTCTGGTCACTCAATTGATTTTCTGATCCTATCACTTGTTTTATCACAGACTTTTCTGACATTCTCCATTCACACCATGTTCAATTTATCTGTGTATCTCTTGACAAAACTAACTCTCATTTCCATCTCGATATCTACAAACAGGCCTTCTCATATGTAGCCCCATAAATTGGGGGTGTTCTCTCCAAGAAGTTATAACTAGTGCTGTCTTCATTGTCTTTTAATGCCGGACAAAGGCATATTATTCTCCCAAGCATTTTAATAACATAATAATATTGATGTGATTATTTACTTTCTATTGCTACTGTAACTTTTTTCATTGATTGCTAATTTTATTCTGTATTTTATTCTGCATTTCATAAAATATTTTATTAATTATTGTAACTAACACATGCAGTTTCAAAACACTTTCAGCTTTATTTTCTAATGGCAAGTGGCATAGACATGTTTTATAATAAACAAACTATATGTCAATTTTGAAGTCCTGTGGACACCATGAAAGGATTTTTGTATAGATGGAATCCCAAAGACTGCATTGGTGACTCTGAATTACATAATAGTCCTCAAAAACCCATCATGACAATATCAGGGTTTGCATAAAGGGAAAGTTTGGGAACTGTTCTCTTGAAGAAACTCATGAGCAAACTCTTCTTTTAGGTTCAGGAATTAGGAATGTCCAAGAAGGAAGGAAATGGAGCAAAGCCACAATGCAGAGTGGATTTGGTAGGCTGGAAAAATAGCATTAGTTCAAACTGTCATTAAAATAAAATTGGAAGAACTTCAGAACATGTCTTTTTCACAGGGGAACGAAACATCTATAACATCAAGGGACAGAGTTGACACAAGATGATAGTGTCTTATCCACAACAAGCTAAACGCATTTCAGAAAATAAGTTCTGAATTTTGTATACGCTTTAATTTATTCATTTTGTGTACTGCTGTGGTACTGAGACATATTGCACATTTATTATGAAAAAAAAGGTACAATCAAAAGTACTGCAAAAAAATAACAAAGAATCTTGAAATGCAGCTTCAAATTATCAGTTTAGTTCTTCTTCATTAGTCTGTAGAGAGCTTTATGCACCTCTTTGTTCCTTAAGAGTATAGATGAGTGGATTAAGCATGGTGGTAACAAAGGTGTAGAAAAGGGAAATCATCTTGCCTTGATCACAGGAAAAGTTGGATGGAAGTTGAAAATAACTGAAGATGGCTGTGCCATAGAAGAGTCACACTACCATCAAGTGGGAGGAACAAGTGTTGAAGGCCCTCTTCTTGCCCTCAGCTGAGCAAATCTTCAGCACTGCAGTGGCTATAAAGCCATAGGAGACCGTGATGAGAATAACTGGTACCAGGAGGAACACCATGCTAGTAGAAAATATCACAACCTCATAAAGTGAAGTGTCAACAGAAGCCAATTTAAGAAAGGCAGGGAGCTCATAAAGGAAATGATCTACCCGATTCTATCCACACAGAGGAAGCCTAAGAGTCATCACTGTATGAAGTAGTGAGACACTGAAGCCACTTACCCAGGAGGTAACAGCCATCATGAAGCACAGAGAGTGGCTCATTATGGTAGTGTAGCACAGTGGATGACAAATGGAGGCATAGGGGTCATAGCCAGGACAGCTAACAAAATACACTCTGTGGAGCCGAGGGCAAGAGAGTTGTACAACTCAGCCACATAGCTGCCATAAGTGATAGTCTTGCTTTTTCTCCAGATGTTCACCAGCATGTGGGGCCCAAGGCTGGTGGTGAAGCAGAGGTCAATGAAAGAAAGATTGCTGAGGAAGAAATACATGGGGGCCCTGGATCTAGTCTCGACACTACAATGATGGTTGCGTTGCCCACCACAATGATGGTTGCGTTGTCATCAAATAGCAGACAAAAACAAGGGCAAAGAGCAACATCTCCAAGCGTGGCTGGTCAGCCACCCCCAGTAAGATAAATTCTTCTTGGTAGCTTTGGTTACTGGTTTCCCACGAGGTTTCCATGTTCATTGTCTATACACATTAGAACAAAAAATAATCCAGTACAAAAATGACAAGAATTCAACATGATCAAATGATTCCTATATTTGGAGTGAGGTTTGTATGTTGTATCCAGTAATCTAGATTAAAGGTGAGTTAGTGGACTCTATGAAAATAATTGGAGGTCCATATCCACTGGCACACTGCTTTCTTTCCATCTTATACCTTAAAAACCACAAGGGTATAATTGTGTATGGATGGAAATTTAAAACATGTTCTCCACCCACTATTTGGCCTGTTGTCTACGCTTTGTCTAAATAATTGATAATCTCACATAATTTCCTTCTGTACATTTTGTTCCCTTCTTCTAATACAGAGGTCTTCAAACCTGCCAAGTTTGAAGACCTCTGCTGTAATAGGATGCAGTTAGCTACGTGCTAAGTACATTGATTTTCTGGTACAAAAAGTGCATAGCAAGATTGTGTGACTTGGGTGACCAATTTTATGCAATAGAGCTGAGCTTTCTTGTAGTGGTGGAAACCTCACCCTCACCTGAGCTTTTCAGTGATCTGCAACATTAGGTGATGGTAGTTGCTGATCCCTGTATTTTACGTGTGAGAGAGCAAGGATGATTGATTGATTGATAATACACCTTCAAGACTTTCTCACTCTTAGTGATCACATAAATTTTCTCCATGACAAGTTACCAAATACCATTCTTTAATTTGTTGTGAGAGATCAGGAAGAAGATTATTCCCAGTCTGCAAACAAAAGTATATAAGAGGAAAGAGAGATAGATTGGTAAATTCATAAACGTTTTTCCCTTTGTTCAGCAAAGGAAAGGGAGCTGCACAATCATGACCCTCAATTCTGGAGGCCATGGGAGAATCCCAGCATCCCATAGATTTTATTAGGATTTCAGAATTTAAATATACTAAGACTTCTGTATGCTTCATTTTTATCACCATTTCCAATATGTCATCAACGTAGGTTTTCCAGAATCCTCCTTCAAGTTTCTATATGACAATGAAAAAAAAAGTTGCAATTAGGACTGTTTCTAATTGGGGTGCTTCTCCATACCCACAACACATTTATTCTTCTATTCAGTATTCATTTATTTATTACATTTATACCCTACCAAACTCTGGAGACTCAGAAGTTAAGCAAAAGCATTTTCTGAAGTGCTTCTTGATAAACAAAGAAAAGATATCATACTCCACCTCACAATAATCATTTACACAAGGAATTATGAAAGAACTTCAAAAAGTGGGCTGCCAGGTACATAAGAAGACCAAATTTTCCTGCAGGTTTAATAGTGGAGGGATTTCAGCATCAGAGAAAGAGAGAAAACCGGAGCAAGGGAGGAGAAATGCAAGAACACTCCAATCCCCTCCCTTCTCTTGATTATTCAGCAACCTTGCCTGTCCGATATCTGACAAATATACTTTTCTCTCTTTCGCACTATTTATGAATTTACATTGATCTCCCATCTTCCGTTCAGGAGCTCAAAGCAATCTACATTCTTCCCCTTCTTCCTTTCTTTCCCACAACAAGCACCCAGTGAAGAAAGCTGGCCTAAAAGAGAAAAGGTGGGAGGGGGAGAGATCTGACAAGGAGCATATGGCCAAAGCCAACCAAATCTTATATTTCATACAGAGAAACTTCCCATGAATAAGATAAAAATTGAATACGTATGGAAAGTGGCACTGGAGGATACCCTGGAAAGCTATTCATTAGGGATAGGATTATAGGTATGAAAGATATGATTCAGTTATGATCAAATTCAGATTTAACTCTTCCGTTTTTTCCCTTTCTCTTTTGACATTAATTTATAATTTCTGAAATAAAAAATTGGTACATTTTAATTTGAATATTTTTAGCATATGCCTTTTTTGCACATTTCCTATGTACAATGTTTTTCACAATAACAATTTTATTATGCAGATTTTTTTCAAACATAGATAGATAGATATCAATATCAATATCTAGATATAGATATGCTGACACACATGCCCTGTAAAATTGATACTTGTGTATTGGACTTTGTGTGTAAGTATATGTAGTGAAAGTTGCTACGCAGTAAAGTTGTCATAATTCCCAGGGCACTAGCACTCAAGATGAACAATTAGCAGCAAACTAGATACTTCCCCCCAGAGTCCAGCAAAGCCCTTGAAACCATTTGCAAAGGTTCGCTCAGGAAGGATAGAGAGGATCAGGAAAATGACAGGAGCAAAGATGCAGGAGTGGGATGAATAGATCTGCAAAGGTTTGGTTCTGCAAACAAAGGGGTAAATTTCAAATGTGTCAAAAATTGGATTTCCTACTGCAGGAACTGTATGATGGAATAAATTTCTTGCACAAGATGCCAGGTTAAGGGTGATGGGTTACGCACATGCACTTCAATTGCTTCTTGTGTTTCATTAATACTATACACACACACAACTACATGCAATTCTGGATAGTGCTTCTAGAATGTATTTGGCCAGCATGGCCAAGTCAAAACCAACCAGGAGGTGGTCAGGGCACATATATCCTCTCCATAGACTTCCAAAAAACAAAAGTGAACCCAGAAAACCTATGTACTTCTACCCTGCTACTCAGCAGTATTTTCTCTCTTTCTATCTCCATTGAGAGGTTAGCAAGAAGTGACTGGATCTTTAGCATTGTCAGTATATGGTAGGCAGCCCACCCACTGCTCAGAAGCTTTCCTACTTCATCTGAGCAAAGTGGTCCCAGATTTGGCATTGAGGAAACCCAATTGAGGATTCACTGCAGAGGTGCTATTCAGCAGGTTCTGACCAGTTCTGGAGAATCGGTAGCAGAAATTTTGAGTAGTTCGGAGAACGGGTAAATACCACCTCTGACTGCCCCTGCCCCCATCTATTCTCTGTCCCCCCCACCCCCGAGTCCCAGCTAATCGAGAAGAAATAGGGATTTTACAGTATCCTTCCCCTGCCATGCCCACCAAGCCACGCTCACCAAGCCATGCCACACCCACCAAGCCATGCCCACAGAACTGGTAGTAAAAAAAATTGAATCCCACCACTGATTCACTGGGCTAGGAATTTTCTGTCTTTCACTGTGAGTTGTATTGTGTTGAGGGTTGGGGGGTGCACAAAAGGAGGCTCAGCCAATCTCATTATACACATGTTGTACTCTGACAATAAATGTTTGCATTTGAATTGGAATTGGAATACATTAGTTCTGGAAGACTTCAGCATTGGTTGAGTCTGTTTAGGATTCCTGGCTGCTATGTTCCTATTGACTATAGCTCAACTTATTATGGCTCCAAACACATTGTATCTCTTCAGCTCCATCCATCCATGGCCTTCTTAGTTTTCCCTTCCTCTCCAGCCATTTACTACTCATTTATATACACTGCTCAAAAAAATAAAGGGAACACAAGCAGAAGACATCCGCGATCTGAATGAATGAAATAGCCTTATTAAATACTTTGTTCATTACATACAGTAGTTTTGTGTTCTCTTTAGTTGTTTGAGCAGTGTATAAACTACTATATGTAAAGAACAAAGTATTTAATAAGGCTATTTCATTCATTCAGATCGCGGATGTCTTCTGCTTGTGTTCCCTTTATTTTTTTGAGCAGTATATTTGCTTTGCAATTATTTTTAATACACACTCTTTGTGTGAACAAACTGCCTCAGTGTCTTCTTTTATACTGGTCACTCAATATTCAACACAGATGGATCTTATTACTTCTTGTACCACATGCATTTCTGATGTTCTCCATCTGCACCACGTTCAATTTATCAGTATGTATCTCTTGATGTAACCAACTCTCATTTCCATATCAGTATCTACAAAAAGGCCTTCTCACCAGTAGTCCCATAAATTTGGGATGCTCCCTCCAGTGAACTATCATTAGTGTTGTCTTCATAGTCTTTTGATGCCAGACAAAGATATATTATTCTCCTGATCTTTTTAATAGTAGGCTAATTTTGCTGTGATTCTTTACCTTTTATTGCTACTTTCACTATTTTCATTGATTGCTTACAGTGGGCCAGAAAGATTTTATTTCCTGAACACTTTGGGGTGTTTCTTATTGATTTTTGGCTACTAGTCATGAAAATAATCTGTAATTTAACCTAACATGTACCGTTTTATATAAATCTTCTGTTTTTACATAATGGCAATGTACAGCCTTCTATAGCTATTGGCTATGTTGCTCACATGCCAGAAACATATGAAAACATGGAACTTTTCTTGAAGGGCATCCAGTACACCATGGAAAACTAGAATATCTGTGAAGATCTAAAAATGATGGTTCTGTTGCTTGGAACACAGCTTATATGTACCTAGTATTGTGGATGGGACAACCATGCAAGAGTTGCATTACATTAAAAAAAAACAAAAATTGTTGTCCAGTTTTATTTCATTCTATATTTTATTTATAATTGTTACAAGCAACATATGTAATTTCAAAGCACTTCTAGTTTTAATTTCTAATGCAAGCAGCATAGACATAGTCCATATCAAATAAATTAAATGTCAATTGTTTACTTTTGGGGTCCTGCAGACACCACGGAAGAGCCATTATATATATAGAATTCCCCAACAGGCCATTGCTGACTCTGGATTATATTAGATTATATTATAGTCTTCAAAAACCGATTATGACAATCTCAGGGCCTACACAAAGGGAAAGTTTGGGAACTGGTCTCATAAGGGAAGAAAATCACAAGCAAACTCTTCTTCTTAGCTCAGGAATTTGTAGTGTCCAAGAAGGAGGGAAATGCAGACTGGATTTAGCCTAGCAAAGCCACAACGTGGATAGAATTTGCTAGGGTGGAGTTCGAATTCTCATTAAAAGAAAATTTCAAGAACTTCAGAAGATGCCTTTTTCACAAGGGAATATCAAGGGACAGAGTTGAAAGAAGATGATAGTATATTATCCACAATAGGCTAAACCACATTTCAGAAAGCGACTTCTTATGGTTGGTTTTAGGCGTTGGTATACTTTTAATGTATTAGTTTTTTGTAGTGTTGTGGTATCAAGATAAATGGCATATTTATTATGAAAAAAGAGAGGAAAGAAAGGAAGGTACAAAAGACAGGAAGGTACATCCATTAACCCTCACAGCTTCAACCTTCAACTGTCTACTATGGACCTCACCCCATTCCTAAGAGGTTCATAAAGGGGGCGTGTATAAGCCCACCAGCATGCCTACCGTCCCTGTCTTACTGTCCCCATTTATTTGTATTCATTTCCTTCGTTCATGTCCATGTTTATATTTATACCTTCTATCTTGTACATGTTTGACAAACTAGTAAATACTAAAAATCAAAAGTACTGCAAAAAATAACAAAGACCATTCCTGTGGAATCTTGAAAAGCAGCTTTGAATCATGGGTTTATTTCTTCTTGATTAGTCTGTGGAGAGCTTTATGCACCTCTTTGTTCCTCAGAGTGTAGATCAGTGGATTAAGCATGGTGGTGACAAAGGTATAGAAAAGGGAAATCATCTTGCGTCGATCACGGGAGGAGATGGACAGAGGCTGGAAATAATTGAAAATGGCTGTGCCATAGAAGAGCCAGACAACCATCAGGTGAGAGGAACAAGTGTTGAAGGCCTTCTTTCTGCCCTCAGCTGAGCGAATCCTCACAACTGCAGCAGCTATATAGCCATAAGAGACCATGATGAGACTAACTGGAATTAGAAGGAACAATACGCTAGTAGAAAATATCACAACCTCATTAAGTGAAGTGTCAACACAAGCCAATTGAAGAAAGGCAGGGAGCTCACAAAAGAAATGATCTACCCGATTCTGTCCACACAGAGGAAGCCTAAGAGTCATCACTGTATGAAGTAGTGAGACACCGAAGCCACTTACCCAGGAGGTAGCAGCCATCATAAAGCACAGAGAGTGGCTCATAATCATAATGTAGCGCAGTGGGTGACAGATGGCAGCATAGCGGTCATAGGCCATGACAGCTAACAAAGTACACTCTGTGGAGCCCAGAGCAAGAGAGTTGTACAATTCAGCCACACATCCACCATAAGTGATAGTCTTGCTTTTTCTCCAGAAGTTCACCAACATGTGGGGCCCAAGGCTGGTGGTGAAGCAAAGGTCAATGAAGGAAAGATTACTGAGGAAGAAATACATGGGGGTATGGAGCCCTGGATCTAGTCTCGACACAACAATGATAGTAGTGTTGCCCAGAAGAGTCATCATGTAGCAGACAAGAACAAGGGCAAAGAGCAACATCTCCAAGCATGGCCGGTCAGCCACTCCCAGTAAGATGAATTCTCCTTGATAGCTTTGGTTACTGGTTTCCCATGAGGTTTTCATGTCCGTTGTCTATACACATTAGAACAAGTAATGGCATATAAAAGAAATTCAGTACAGAACAGAGAGGAATCCAGATGAAAATGTTTGGAGGTGCATAATCTTTAGCATGGCATTTTCACCATCTCATGCCTTAATAACCACAAGGGAGTAATTGTGTACAGATGGCAAGTTAGAGATTTACCTGATCTACTTTGTTTATTAATTAGTTTTATTTATTTATTAATTTTTTATGCTGCCCATCTCCCCCACAAGGTGGACGGCTTACATTTACCGCTTACAAGTTTCCCAGTTGTGCACTCTTTATCTAAAAGATTGATAAAATAAGAACAGAGGTGGGCAACTATGGCCCTTTTATGACTTGTGGAATTCAGTTCCCAGAATTCCTGAGCCAACATGGCTGGCTCAGGAATTCTGGGAGTTGAAGTCCATAAGTCATAAAAGAGCCATAGCTGCCCACCCCTGGCTTAGAACATTTTTTGGGAACAACTCCTTCTGTGCAGGAAAAGTATACTGCACATACTATAATGTATGTCCTCTGTTTCTCTTATGGATATAGTCTATGAATTCCCAGATAGTTGGGAGTCCAATCACAACACTAGGCAGTGCAGAATTTGTTTGTGGCAAGACTAAAAAGTAAGGAAAGACTGGTTTACATGCGTGTCCAATTTTGTACAAAGGGGTGAGCTTTTGTGGAAGGTCACAACCCTAAGCCTGAGCCTGACCCAGGCTCAAGAGCCATATGCAGTCTAGAGTGATGGCGAGTGCCCATCTCTGTCTTTTAACTGAGAGTGAGCAAGGATGAATGTCCTGATTAATCAATTGGCAGCTTGATTATGTGCCATCAAGGCATTCCTACTCTTAGCAATCATTTGACAACTTGGAACAGAGTTTAGCAGACATTAAGACCCAGGAGAACTAAAACATTTATGTCAGCTTCAGCTTCAGCTTCAGCTGACATTTGGCAAAGTCAGCTGTAATCAACAAAAAGTTAAGTTTCAGTATATTTTATTGTCAATATTCATTCATTTTTAGAAAATATTCAAATATTCTAAAATGAAAAAATTCTATACCTTAAAAAGGAATATTCATCATAGATGATTAAATAGATAGATGAGAGAGAGAGAGAGAGAGATGATAGATATAGATAGATAGATAGATAGATAGATAGATAGATAGATAGATAGATAGATAGATAATATGTAATCTTCCCCTTCCATGTTAACACATACACACACAACACACACACACACACACACACACACACACCTATATTATATAAGTAACTATAGCTCCAAAACACTCCATTCCATAACCTCACCTGTGTCTGTGTAAGAGAAATGTTGCTATCTCTTGGCTCATCTTCATGTATGGCTTGGAGGGTCTTAGATGGACGTATGGTTTGAAGTAGGAATCTCCGTGACTCTTTTTCTACTACATAGGAAGAACCAGCCTCTATTCAAAGAGCAGATGACACCTTTTCAGGCCAAAATAGTTCTCACTGGAGCATCTCAGAATGGATATTTCTATTCCAGAGACTAAAGGTTGGGTTGAAAGATGGGGACAGAAGATCAATTAGTGGGGACTTGAAAGTTGAAACCCTATGAAACTGAATGCAAGCTGAGAACAGTGTATGAGGAAGGAAGAAAGATATAAAAAGGAAGGTTGGGGCAGTGAGCAATATGAAAATAGTCAGTCTGAATAGTCCACAGGGCTTAATCTCAAGCAAATGGAGATAACATTGCAACAACAATTTCAGGGGTATTTCTTTACTTGAGCTTGTAAAGAAATAAAATTAAAAGCAAAGATTAATCCATCTTTCTGTTTAAAGAAAAAGGGAAAGAAATTATAGTGGAGAGACAGTAATAAGAAGGAAGCAGAAACTGTGCCGTTGAACATTTGGAGTGCTCACCTTGGCATCTTGGCTCTTCCAAGTCAGCAGTGCTCCAGAATACTTACATATGTCATACAGATACACACATTAAGCAACTTGAGAAGGCAAGGAGTGAAGCAGCATAGTAGATTTTTTAGGCAGAGGGTGAGAAGGAGGAGAAATTCTTGCCAATTTCTTATCTGTTGGTGAAAATTGCTATAGAATAAAGTTGCCATAGATTCCCAGGACACCAGGACTCAAGATGAACAATTAGTGGCGAAGAAAATATTTCCCTCCAGAGTCCAGCAAAGCCCTTGAAACCATTTCCAATGTCTCACCCAGGAAGGATAGAAGGAGTCAGAAAAGTGTCAGGAGATGCAGGAATGGGAGGAAGAGATGTGCAAAAAGTTTGGATCAGTAAATTTTAAGTGGGGTCCAGAATTGTTTTTGCTATTGAAGGAAGTTATGATAGAACAAATTTCTGTTCAGCCTTTGTAGCACAATGTGTCAGGTCAATGTGGTACGCAACACACAGACACACACACTCAAACACACAAACACACATTTCAATGGTTTGCTTCTGTTTTTATTAATGCTGTAGGCACACACCCACATGAAATTCTGGATAGAGCTTCTGGAACATCTTTGGCTACCACACCCAATCTAGACCAACCGCAAGGGTATCAGGGCACCTATATCTTTTTCCATCCAGTCTGCATTCCTCTACCACAAATTTTATTTCAAATATTGGCAGCATTGCAAAAAACACTTTCTTTCTCCATTGAAGTGTCACCATGGAGTGACTGTATCTTTAGCATTGCCAAGAAATGGTAGGCAACTCACTAATGCCAGCTGCTTTCTTACTTCATCTGAGCAGAGATTTTGGATTTGGCATTGAGGGATCCTAAAATTTTAATTCTGGAAATTTTCAGCACCCATGTTCAATACATTTGTGTGTGTGTGTGTGTGTGTGTGTGTGTGTGTGTGTGTAGCAGTCACTATTATTCTCTGCAGACCTGTGGATCAATACTGGTCACTCAATTTATTTTCAGTCCTGTTGTCAGGGTTCCAAGTAACACCCCCAACCAATGAAGACTCCAAGGCCAGCAATTCCTCAAAGTTCCATTTTATTAGAGATGTCATATTGGCACATCTGGGAAAACCCGAATCTGAAAGCTCCTGGGTTTTCCCCACCCAAAGGAAAGTCGAAGTCCCTTCCCCAGCACCTACGTGTCCATCACATGGTCCAATCAATCCACCATCGCAACTGGAGATGCCTCCCAGTCACGCCACTCCAGGTGCAGGCTGAATGTCCTTGATTCTCAGAGAAAAGAATGTTGTTATGGCTAGATATCTCTACAACTCCATTCCATACACTCCCCTCTCCCAGTTTCCCACAGACTAAGTGTGGCAGCCCTGAAGATCCAAAAGAAAAGATGGCCTCTAAGGCTGACACCAGGTTGATTGTGTCACTTGTTGTACCCCAGACAATCCTGACGTTCTCCATTCGCACCAATTCAATTTATCTGTGTGTATTTCTTGACATAACCAACTTCTTATCACTGTCTACAAACAGGCATTCTCATTGGTAGCCCCATAAATGTGGATGCTCTCTCCAGTGTACTATAGCTAGTGCTCTTGTCATTGTTTTTTTTTTTAAATTCCAGACAAAGATATATTAGTCTCCTGAGCATTTTAATACTATACTGGTGTTGCTGTGATTTTTTACTCTTTATTGCTGTTTTCACTTTTTTCATTGGTTGCTGCTTTCAATCTGTATTTTTTCTGCATTTCAAACAATATTTCATTAATTGTTATAACCAACAGATGTAATTTCAAAACATTTCCAATTTTATTTTCTAATGGCAAACAGCATAGACATGTTTTACTTCAAATCAAATAAATGTCAACTGTTTTCACCCTGTAGACATCATGGAAGGGCATTTGTGTATAGGGAATCCCCAAAAATTGTGTTGCTGACTCTGGATTGTAATATAGTCCTCAAAAACTCATGATACTAATGTGATGTGATGAAGAAAATCATGATTAAATTCTTCTTTTACGTCTAGGAAGTAGGAGTGTCCAAAAAGAATGGAAAAGTCACAACGCTGACAGGATTAAGCCTAGCAAAAGCCACAATGCAATCAGGATTTGCTAGGGTGAAATAATAACACCAGTTCAAATTCTCATTAAAAGAAAACAGTAAGAAGTTCAGAAGAAGCCTTTTTCACAGGGGAACAAAACTTCTGACATATCAAGGAACAGAGCTGACACAAGATGTTTGTTAGCCAGGACAAGCTAATCACATTTGAGAAAATAAGTTCTGATTATCGGTTTGGGGTGTTTCATATTCTTTAATTTACAGTCTTCTCTACTACTGTGGCACTAAGATATCTTACATTTTTATTATGAAAGAGAGAGAGAAAAGAAAATACAATGAAAAGTACCATAAGAATAACAAATAAAAAACATTTCTGTTGAATGCAGCTCCGAACCGTGGGGTTAGTTCTTCTTCATTAGTCTGTGGAGAGCTTTATGCACCTCTTTGTTCCTCAGAGTATAGATCAGTGGATTAAGCATGGTGGTGACAAAGGTATAGAACAGGGAAATCATCTTACGTCGATCATGGGAAGAAGTGGACAAAGGCTGGAGATAACTGAAGATGGCTGTGCCATAGAAGAGCCAGACCACCATCAAGTGGGAGGAACAAGTGTTGAAGGCCCTCTTCCTTCCCTCAGCTGAGCGGATCCTCAGTACTGCAGCAGCTATATAGCCATACGAGACCGTGATGAGACTAACTGGTACTAGGAGGAACACCACACTAGTAGAAAACATCACAATTTCATTAAGTGAAGTGTCAACACAAGCCAATTTAAGAAACGCAGGGAGCTCACAAAACAAATGATCCACTTGATTCCGTCCACACAATGGAAGCCTAAGAATCATCACCGTATGGACTAGTGAGTTGCTGAAGCCGCTTATCCAGGAGACAGCAGCCATTGTGAAACACAGAGAACGGCTCATAATTGTAGTGTAGCGCAGTGGATGACAGATGGCGGCATAACGATCATAGGCCATGGCAGCCAACAAGATACACTCCGTGGAGCCCAGAGCAAGGGAGACGTAGAGCTCAGCTACACAGCCACCATAAGTGATAGTCTTGTTTTTCCTCCAGAAGTTCATCAGCATGTGGGGCCCAAGGCTGGTGGTGAAGCAGAGGTCAAGGAAGGAAAGATTGCTGAGGAAGAAATACATGGGGGTATGGAGTCCTGGATCTAGTCTCGAGACCACAATGATGGTTGTATTGCCCAGGAGGGTCATCAGGTAGCAGGCCAGGACAAGGGCAAACAAGGACATCTCCAACTGTGGCCGGTCAGCCACTCCCAGTAAGATGAATTCTCCTTGGAAGCTTTCATTTTCCCATGAGATTTCCCTGTTCATTGTCTATACACATTAGAACGACACTTAAAGGTACCTGGTTCTAATAACTGACAGCAATCCATCATGATCAATTGATTCCCATATTTGAAGTGGAGCTTGAGTTTTGTCCCCAGTAATCTGGATTACATTTAATTAGTGCACTCTATGAAAATGGTTGGCAGTCCATATTCATTGTTACTGCTTTCTCAACCATCTCATGCCTTAACAACCAGAAAGGAATTTTAGTGTATGGATGGAAACTTAATGGTTTACTCCATTTACTTTCTTGCTTATTGCTTGCTCTTTATTGAAAAGATAGCTAATACAAGGTCATACCTGACAGTTGCTACAGTTGTATCAAAAACCACATATAATCAATATAAATGCTGTACATCAAACAGTGTCCACAATCTGCTGGAATTTCTTTTCCAGTCCCAGAATGGATAGGGTCAAAAAAAATGGTGATCATTTTTTAAGGCTATTTTGTAAGATAAGACTCATATTGTCAACTCAAGTCATTGTTCTTATGCCTAGGTCTAGAATAGAATAGAATAGAATAGAATAGAATAGAATAGAATAGAATAGAATAGAATAGAATAGAATAGAATAGAATAGAATAGAATAGAATAGAATAGAATAGAATAGAATAGAAGAGTTGGAAGGGACCTTGGAGGTCTTCTAGTCCAACCTCCTGCTTAGGCAGGAAACCCTACACCACCTCAGACAAATGTTTATCCAACATCTTCTTAAAAATGTTAAGGGTTGGAGCATTTACAACTTCTGGAGGCAAGTTGTTCCAATGATCAATTGTTCTACCTGAAGGAAATTTCTCCAGAAATTTCTCCTTGTAAAATGTCCTTCCATTCCCCACCATCCAGTCAGAGCCAAAGAAGCTCCTTGGATGAGAAGCAAAATATCTTCAAAGAAAACATCTTCAAAGAAAAACAAGAAAGTCCCGTTGTCTCTTGTAAAAGCAATTTATGCCCCCTGTTCATTTTGTGGATAAAGTCTATGAATTCCCAGATCATCAGATACCAATCATAAAACTGAGCAGTGCTGACCTTGTTTTGGACAGGGCTAAACAGATTGGCAAGACTGGTTGACTTGGGAGTCCAATTTTGTGCAATGGGGCTCAGATTTCTTGAGATGGTTGGTCAACCACATCCTTCATTTCCATCACCATTTCCAAGACACCATCATCTGTCTTGTACACGTACGGTTTTCTAGAAGCCTCCTTCAAGTTTCTATATAACCATGAAAAACGATGTCCCAGTTAGGTCTGTTCCAGTAGTGGGTTCCTCCCGTTTTGGCCCGGTTCAGCCAGCCGGTAGCGGTGACGATATGACGTCACCAAACCGGTTCTCTTTGTTCGGGAGCTGAGCCTCCCTGCCCCCACCACGCCCCCCTCCCTGCATTATTCTTACTTTTTATTTGGCCCCACTCCCAATCTATTGCTGCCTCCCGACTCCCAGCTGATCACCTAGAAGGAAAAAAACTCTTTGCCGCGGGGCTTCAAAGGGTCGCCCTACAGCTGATCAGTGTTAAAAGGCAGTGTGGTGGTAGACCGGTGCGTCCAAAAACAAATGAGTAGACTGGTGTCTCCAAAAACAAATGAGTAGACCGGTACAGCTCTGCAAGCAGTTAAAAGCCTGGTAGACCATAACCTCTGCTAAATCCTAAATAATTGTCACATGATCATCAAGCCACGCCCACAAAATAAGTCACACCCACAGAACCGGTAGTAAAAAAATTTAGAACCCACCCCTGGTCTGTTCTGCTGGATCTTCTCCCCACCTGCAACACATTTATTCCTTTATTCATGTATTCATTTATTTAATCACATTTATACACCACTAAAATCTGGAGACTTGGAGGTTGTAGCAAAAACGCTTGCTACAGTGCTTCTTGGCAAATGAAGGAAAGTTTCAGGAAAAGAGGAGAAAAGATGTCATCTCCTATCCCATAATAATCACATCCACAAGGAATTAAGGTACAGGGTTAGGAAATTGACAAATAGGAGCAAAAGATGATCAAGCTCCTGCAGGTTTAACAGTGAAGGAATTCCATCAGGTACAGAATCAAAGAAAGAGAAAATGGAAGCAAATGTTAATGTGCAAAAGAGAAGAAATGAAAGAACACTCTAGACCCCCTGCCCTTTTCTCTTGACCATCCAGCAGCCTAGCTGACAAATCTACTTTTCTCTCTTTTCTCTCTCTCTTTTCTATCAGAGCTGCTGATACAGTTCTACAGAAGAATTATTTAGTCTGTCATCTGCACCTCTATAACTGTCTGATTTGGTTCTGCAACCCAAAAAGACAGACACAGACTTCAGAGAATAATAGGAACTGCAGAAAAAACAGTTGCTACCAACCTGCCTTTCATTGAGGACCTGTATACTGCATGAATCAAAAAGAGGGCTGTAAAAATATTTACAGACCCCTCACATCCTGGACATAAACTGTTTCGACTCCTACCCTCAAAACGATGCTATAGAGCACTGCACACCAGAACAACTAGACACAAGAACAGTTTTCCCCCCGAATGCCATCACTCTGCTTAACAACTAATTCCCTCAACACTGTCAAACTATTTACTAAGTCTGCACTACTATTAGTCTTTTCATCATTCCTATCACCCATCTTCTCCCACTAATGACTGTATGACTGTAACTTTGTTGCTTGTATTTTTACAATTCATATTGATTGTTTCCTAATATGATTTGATTGCTTATTTGTACCCTATGACTATCATTAAGTGTTGTAACTTATGATTCCTGACGAATGTATCTTTTATTTTATGTACGCTGAGAACATATGCACCAAGACAAATTCCTTGTGTGTCCAATCACACTTGGTCAATAAAATTCTATTCTTCTTCTATTCTTTCGCGCTATTTATGCGTTGCACTCATATCTCACCTTCCATTCAGGAGCTCAAAGCCCTTTACGTAATGCCCCTTCCTTCCTTCCTTCCTTCCTTCCTTCCTTCCTTCCTTCCTTCCTTCCTTCCTTCCTTCCTTCCTTCTTTCCCACAAGTGCCTTACAAAGTAAATTGGCCTGGAAGAGAGAGGAGTTGTGTGTGTGAGAGAGAGATAGTCACTCAGAAAATGTCTCCTACTAAAAATGCACTTGAACCTGGATCTTTGAACCCAAGTTTGTCTCTTGGACAAAGGACTGGACCAAAGCTACCTAGGAAGCCTCCGCTGTCTAGGAGGGGGATTATAATTTGGGGCCAATTTTTTCATATTTTAACTAGAATGTTATCCTGGCTATGTATGTTGAAGGCATAGATATAACATTTCCCTGCAATACTCCTACAGGTCTCCATTCGTTCATGTAAATGCATCATAATAGAGAGTTGTGGGAATCCACAAGGATTTAGCTTGGCTTCTTTGCTGAAATTGCAACAGCAGAAAATTGGACATTGCTTGACAAGTGCTGCATTATTACAGCTAATCAAACTTTATCTTTCATGTAGAAAATAAGAATAAGATACAGATCAAATGCATAGTTTAATAAGTGTGGAGATTGGCAATGCACTGTGCAGATGCCTTAATCAGGGGCATCCTATAGCACTTTATGTTTTTGAAGAAAGAACACCTAATTCTGCTCGATAACTCTATCACCTTAATAAAAAAGAAAATAAGCCACCTTAAACTAAAATGGAAAAACAGTACGGAGGTTAATAAAGATAGGCAAGCAATTTGTATTGAGGACACGTTGGAATTGTTTTCATTAGAAATAGATGTGTGTGGGTCAGGCTCAGCTATGATCAATTTCTCATTAATTCTTCAGTTTCTCCCTTTTCAATTTGATATCACTTTCTCATTCTGGTAAAGTCCAAATTATAAAAAAAATTACACATTTTAGTATTTCTTATACTTGCACTTCTGTGCTCATTTTCTGTAGTTTTCCATCATACAATTGTTACTGTTCACATTTTTTCAAAATATATATTCCCATACAAGTTTCCCCTTAAAATTGATATTTATAGAAACATGTTTGTGTATGTATGTATGTATGTATGTATGTATGTATGTATGTGTATATTTAGAAACCACTTCACACTTTGTGGATTTCATTATGTAGCTGCATTCCATTTTTGAGTGGATTCTAGCAGAGATTATGACATAGGCCTCTGACTGAAGAAGTAAGATGTTTAATGAATTTGGCTATAACCAATGAATATTTACATGCAACACATAGTATTTCATGATCAAATGAAACAATCCAAAACATTCAAGAGAGCTCTAAAAAGAATAAAATCTATACCTTCACCTTGGCTCTTCCAGATCAGTGGTGTTCCAGAATATTTACATATATCTCACAAACACATAATAACATGATAAGGGGAGAAGTGGAGCAGGATGGTAGAATCATAGAACTGGAAGGGAACTGGGAGGTCTTCTCATCCAACCTCCTATCCAAGACAGGAGTCCTTTTTCCATCCCAGACAAACAGTTGCCCAATTTGTTCTTGAAAACCTCCAGCAACGGAGCACTCCCAACTTCAGGAGGCAAGCTGTTCATTGATTCATTGTTCTCACTGTCAGAATTTATAAATATTTTCAAAGACAAGGAAGAGGAAGAAGACAGATTATTCCTGCCTATCTCTAACCACTTGGTGAAAGTTGTTGTAATAGTGTCACAGACTTGTGATGGAACAATTAGGAGCAAACAAGACATCAATCCCCAGAGTCCAGCAAAGCACAAGAGCTCCTTTTTTTGCAAAGCTCATCCAAGAAAGGATAGATAACATCAGAGAAGTGGTAGGAGCAAAGATGTTGGAGTGGAAGGAAAAGACCTGGAAATGTTTGGCTTGGATCACAGTGGAGGACTTCTCAAATGGCATCAGAAAATTTTATTTGCTATTCACGGAAATATTATGATGGGGTAAATGTGTATGCAGCCTTCGTAGCACAAGGTGCTACATCCACGGTTGTAAACAACACACCCGCATAGACATTTTAATTGCTCTCTTATGTTTGTATTAAACTTATGCCCACATACTTACATGCAATTATGGGTAGCACACTTCTAGAAGTATATTGACACAGTAATTTGAAAGATGGTGCAAGAAATCGAAGGCAAGCTAAAGGAATTTGGTTGTTCGGCCTAGGAAAAAAAAAACCCAAGACTTAAAGGAGACCAGATAGCCATGTTCAGATACATTAAAGGGAGTCCTATGGAAGATTGTCAGGAACTATTTTCCAATGCCACTACTAAACTAAAACCAGAAATAATGGGTACAAGTTGCAACTGTAGATTTTATTCAAATACAAGTCTCCCTTTTCCCAGACAGTCATTTTGAGGTATGCTATATAGCCGTGATGGCGAACCTATGGCACGCGTCAGTGGTGAAATCTAAAATTTGTTACTACCGGTTCTGTGGGCGTGGCTTAGTGGTGGGGGTAATGTGACTGGGTGGGTGTGGCCAATTCTTTTTTTTTTACTTTTAAAACCATTTTTTACATGTAAAACCATGTAAAAAATGCTTTCAAAAGGCTCTGACGATTCCAGCTGAGTTGCCTGATCATCAAAGGGTTTTAAAAAAACCCTCTGCCAGGAAAAACCAAAACCAAAAGAGGATCCTAAAAGAGTAAAACAAAATTCTGTACCAAATAAGATATAACAACGCATAATTAAATATTAAAAAATAATATCGTTATATAAGGCGAGAGAAAGGAATACATATCGAGGAATTTAGGTTATTGATGTCGGAGGAAATCAGACATTACGTTTAGATGTTATTTATGGTATTAATGTCGTATTTGTCACATTTGTATGTGTATGTGTATGTGTATTTTGTGTGTTTATATATGTAATAAAAACAAACAAACAAAAAAAAACCCTCTGCCGATCAGGCAACTCAGCTGGGATTGTCAGAGCTTGGCTCGTCAGAGCCATTTAAAAGAAAAAAAGCCTCTGATGATCGTGCAGCTCAGCTGGGCATGGGGGCGGGGAAAGGGATTTTTGCTACCAGTTCTCCGAACTGCCCGCCACCATCGCTACCTACTCGCCCGAGCTGGTCCGAACAGGAGCATTTCACTCCTGGCACGCGTGCCACAGGTGGCACGCAGCGCCCTCTATGTGGGCAAGCGAGCCATCACTACAGTTCAGCTCTGCCGCGCATGTGTACGCGCCTCCCACTGGCCAGCTGGTCATTGGGTCTCTGTCACACATGCAGGGCAGGTGGAGCACATGTGGGGGCGTTTTGGGGGGAGTGCATGCACAGGGGGGCAAGGCGCATGCAGGGGCCACATGGACATGGACAGTGGGAGGGCACATGTGCGGGGGCTGCACGCGCATTGCATTTTGGGGATTCGGGCGTGCGCTTTGAGCATTCGGGCCGGAAAAGGTTAGCCATCACTGCTATATAGGTATCCTTGGTTAATGGTGGTAATTGGGAACGAAATTTATGTTGCTAAGCAATGCATTTATAAAATGTGACATCACCTCAGTTCATTGCTTAGCAATGACAATCATGGCAATCCCCGTTGTCATTCTTAACTGAAATTCACTGGTCATCAAGGTAAGACCCACCCTGATCCAAGCCATTCTTAGCTTGGTTGCTCCCCACCCCAAGCCTTGGTAAGGTAGGATACTGCCTCCTCTGCCTTGTCCTGAATGTCCCCATCTCCCCCCATTTATGCCCTTGTGTCTGCCTGCATTCCCACTACCTAAAAGGGGTGCCTGTCCCTCAATGCCCATTCAGATCTCAGTCATACATGCCATGCCAGCCTTTTAATCCCTAATAAGACTCTGAAGGAGAACCTTATTTGCATAAGGAACCAAGAAGAACACAAGGATTTGCTCAGAGTAGTTTCTTTATTGTTGCTTGCCTATAGACAGGAGTCTTGCCAGACTAAAGCACAAATCTGCATAACTATTGGATATACCCTGCGAAAGGCTAGGGACCTTGGCTCTCTTCCTGCATACCAAAGATTCTCTTCGCTTCCTAGGGAAAGACTCTCTTCCTCCTGCGACTCTGCACCACATTCCACTGTATTTGCATAACTTTGTGTTGTGTGTAAATTGTACCTATTTCTTGACTATCAATGGTCACTCATGCCCTTGTGACCTCCTGAATGGATTACTGCAACACACTTTTCATGTGCTTGCCATTGAAGAGCATTTGGAAGCTTTACCTGGTGCAAAATGCAGCAGCGTAAGCAGTTAATAGTGTGAATTATTTGATATAAATGATGCCTCTGTTCCACAAATTGTATTGGTTGCCAGTTTGTCTCTGAGTGCAATTCAAAGTGCTTACAATAACCTTTAAAGCTCTACATGGCTTGGGGTCAGGTTGCTTATGAGCCTATCTTCTCTTGGTTGTCTCTAACTGTCTTATCCAATCCCACAGGAAGACCTTGCTCTGGGCACTGTTGGCCAAGGAATGTTGGCTGGTGGAACTCCATAGGAGAACCTTTGCTGCCATGGCGTCCACCTTCTGGAACATAATTTTCCAGAACTTGAAGGACTGGATTGGGGAATCCAATGGGTTCCATAAATCCCTGGAGAACCACTGGTGTTCAGTACGAAGATTTGGTTGTCGGTGAACCACACAGCAGTTGAAATGATTGTTTATATGTGTATCTGAAAGGATCTCTTCAATCCAATCCAATCATGAGGAGCTTTAATTTTTAATAGGGTTTGGAGTCCTGCAGATGGTATGAAAGAGGCTTTGTATACAAGGCATCCAGAAGGAGTGCATTGCTGATTCTGGTTTATATAAGGGTCTACAAAAGCTTATGAGAGGAATGCAATGGTCTGCATACAGGGAAAAATTGGGAAATGTTCTCATATGGGAAGAAATCATGAGCAAACTCTTTCTGTGGAAGTAGGAACAGGCAGGAAGGCTGCAAAGTAGTGGAAAGAGCACAAAGCTGGCAGGATTGGTGACAGCAAAAGCTGTAAAGCAATAATAAAATCAGCTCCAATCCCCATTAAAAGAAAAACTCAAGAACTTCAGAAGATGCCTTTTTCACAGGGGAACAAAGAAAATTGGTGGCTGGGGGGTGGGGGAATTCATGGGATAGACTTGACACAAATTGTACATGTGCTAATGATAACAAACTAAACAGTTTCCAGAGATCAAGTTCTCTATTGTATGAAAATGAACTATAAATTGTGTGATCATCTTTGGGGCTTTCATTTTTGGTTTTCTTTGCTCTTTTATTTATAGTCTTGTCTACTGCTATGTAAAGTACAATTTAAAAAATCCATACAAGTAACAAATAGGGAGCATTTATCATTCACCTACAAATAGAGCTGTGAATCATGGGCTTAATTCTTCATCGTTGGTCTTTGGAGAGCTTTGTGTACCTCTGCATTCCTCTGAGTATGGGTTAGTGCAGTGATGGTTAACTTTTTCACCGTCCTGTGCCAAAAGCAGGGGGAGTGCAGGGGGGTCACATGTGTGTGTGCCCACACCCATAATTCAATGCCCCCCATGCCCCGCCCCCCCAGTGCATGTGTGCGCGACACCCCCCTCCCCATGCTTCCCCCGCTTTTGACACACAATGGCAAAAAGGTTACCGATGGGCCCGGTAGGCCTGTTTTTCGCCCTCCCCAGGCTCCAGAGGCTTTTTTGGAGGCTGGGGAGGGCGAAAACAGCCTTCCCCACCCCTCTGGAGGCCCTCCGGAGGCCAGAAACAGCCAATTTCCCGACTTCTGATGGGCCCGGAAGGCCCAAAAATCAGCTGGCCGGTGCGCGCATGCAAGCTACAGCTGACCTAGGGCAATGCTCATGTGCCCACAGATATGGTTCCGTGTGCTACCTGTGGCACGCATGCCATAGGTTCGCCATCATGGGGTTAATGGGTTAAGCATGGTGGTGGCAAACGCATTATATAGAAAAGGGAGAAAAAATTCCCTCAGTCACTGAGAGGCTGGAGACAATTGGAGATGATGGGTCCATAAAAGAGTGACACCACCATCAAGTGGGAGGAACAAAGGTTGAAGACCCCTTCCTGCCCTCAGCACTACAGCTTCTATCTAGCCATTAGAGACTATGATGAAAGTAACTGGTGCTAGAAGGAACACCACATTAGCAGGAAACATAGCTTCATTAAGTGAAGTATCAACACAGGCCCTTTTTAGAAAGGCGGGAACCTCACAAAAGAAATGATTGTTACTGTCTACATGAAAGAGTTGACGAAGTCATTCAGCCAGAAGACAATAGTCATTCTGCAAGGGATGACAGACTGCAGTATAGCAGTCATAGGCCATGACAGCCAACAAAATACACTCCGTGGAGCCCAAAGCAAGAAAGATCACATAAGTCACATTAGCATAATAATAGATGGTCTTTTTTTCTTCTTCCCCAGAACCTCGTCATTATTTGGGGATGGTGAAGCAGAGGTTGTCGAGCCCAGTCCTCGGGCTCACCACAATTGGGGGGGGGGAACAATGCGGTAGTAGCGGAGGCAAAGGCAGCAATACCTGGCAGAGGTATAACCTATCAGCACGTGTCCCAGATCGTAGGAGATGCTGAAGAGCCCATGCACCTCTTGGCTGAACACTGGCAGGGAAGGATGCCGGGGAAATAGCCTGACATACCCCTTAGTCATCTATGCCGGATGTTAGCTGTGGGGGCGTGGGGGAGAATGCTGTAGGATAATTGGGTAATTGATGGTTGGGTAACTGGATAATTAGGAGGACAAAAGCCAGATAATTGGGGGTGGAGAGTGGGGGATAAAAACAGTGCTGGAAGGCAGCTGCTCCCAGTGCTGACTTCACATGTCTTATTGCATTTTCACCAAGTTCTGTGGCTTGCCTGTAACGGATGAAAGAAAGACACAGCTCCAGCTACCATTGTGGTCGTGTCGTGTTGGTTTTATTGTAGTTCCAGCCAGGTCAGCCCTGACAGGCTGAGAGAGGTCAAGGAAGGAAAGATTTCTGAGGAAGAAATACATGGGGATATGGAGCCCTGGATCTAGATTTAATACTGTAATCCAGGGGTGCCTAACCTGTGGCTGTGAGCAGTGGTGGGATCCTACTGGTTTAACAACCAGTTCGCTGAGCATGTGCTTCGCTTCAATGCAGAAAATTGATCTTCCGCGTTGCTGAGAGCAAGGAAAACATGAGAAGCAGCAATCCATTCTGCCGCCCCGATCAGCTGGGCTTCAGAAGCAGAAATATAGGTGAGTATAAGGCAGGGACGGACGGGCAAGCCCATTTCAAAGAAAGAGAGAACCGGTTCGCTCATGGCTGAAAGTTGGAGCTAACAGTTTGCTCGAACTGGACCGAACCGGTCCAATCCCACCACTGGCTGTGACTCACTACGGGCTGCGGAAACAGGGGCACATGAGTGGCTGACTGACTCACGTGAGCATTGCGGGGGCTTGTGGCCCCATTCATGGAAGCATTGCAGGCACTCAGGGCCTCACTCATGCAAGTGCTGCAGGCGTTTGTGGTTTCACTGATGCGAGCATCCCCAGCCTTCGTGGCCCCACTCGTACAAGTGTAATGGGCACTTGCGGCCACACATGCATGAGCAATGGTTGCTTACATGCGCACACGCCTGCCCCTCCCATAAAACCATTCCCTATTTCCCCCTCTGCCCCCCCCAATTCGGGGCCGCCAACCTGGAAAGATTGGGGAACTCTGCTGTAATCTATTCTTGATACCATAATGATAGTTGTGTTAACTGTATATAAGGATATTATATAACTGTATATAATGTGTTGCCCAGTTGCTTTATTGTTGTCATAGGCTCAAGACAGAATAATTAGTGGCATACTAGACATTACCCTCCAGAGGTCAGCAAAGCCCTAGAGGGTCTTGAAACCATTTGCAAAATGTCATCCTTGAAGGATAGATTGCATCAGAGAAGTGACAGGGGTAAAGACGCAGGAATGGGAGGAACAAATCTTCAAAGGTTTGGCTCAGTACACAGCGGAATAAATCTCAAATGAATGAGATAATTGTATTTCATCCTGAAGATGAAACTCAAATACTTTGGCCACCTAATGAGAAGGAAGGACACACTGGAGAAGAGCCTGATGCTGGGAAAGATTGGGGGCAAAAGTAGAATGGGACAACAGAGAATGAGGTGGCTGGATGGAATCACTGAAGCAGTAGGCGTGATCTTAAATGGACTCCAAAGGATGGTAGAGGACAGGAAGGCCTGGAGGAATGTTGTCCATGGGGTCGCGATGGGTCAGACACAACTTCGCAACTAACAACAAAAACATTTTTTATTTGCAGGAATTGCCTAATGGAACAAATCCATGCACAGTCCTTGGAGCACAAGATGGTAGGTGAAGGGTTATGAGCAATACATAGGTACACCATGCATCCAGAGACTTTTATTGCTTATGTTTTTGTCAAACGTGTTGGTACACATCTACATAGCACACAGGAATTATTGGTTTTTGAAAAAGTTCTAAGCAAGCCACTCCCACAACATTGACAGAGCAAGTCAGTAGAATATAAAGTGAAAGCAAACCCCACTCCTTACTAGCATTGAAAATGTTAACCAAATTTAAGTAATGAAATATCTACAAGAAAATCACCAAGCTCAGAGAGCACCAAGGTCCCCACAGTTCAACTCTCATCCACAAATTTCCTGTTTTATCCATATTGATAGAACGGAATGTGTTAGCGTATTACAAAGTTCCCTTATCTACAGCTAAAACAGATGCCTCCTTATATACAGTTAAAACAGATGTCTCTTTATCTTAGAGTTAAAACAGAAGTCTCCTTAAATGGGCATTTTATCTTTCCTATACATATGTTTTTCTATGCTGTATATCTTCCTTTACGTGGGCTTTGCTACGTGATGTGCCCATTTATTTATAACAGGAACTAGCCTTTATAAAATGACATTACTACTGCCTATGCAACCTTTCATCAGTTCTTAATTTTTAAACATATCAGGAAAATATTCCAACACAGGTTTATAGAATTAAGTATGTATTAATCTTATTGTGATAAAGTTGAAGTGTTGTTGTTTCTGTTCTGTATATTCAGAGTTACCAGATCAAAAAACAAAGGTGAAGTGGAATATTTTATGGAAGTTTTTCAGGTTGTGTAAGCAGCCCAGAGGAGTTAATGGAACAAGTGCAGAATATAAACAAGTCTGTAACAATCAAAAGGCCCAAATTCAAACAGCATTCAGATTTCAGTGGAAAGAATAGAAGAATGGAGGAGAATTACAGTGGAATATTATAGCTAGTGGTGTGGAATATTATTAGCAGTACTGATTTGTAAATTTTGATGGTATCCACTCATTGACCCCCGTCATAGGTGTGATTCATAATGAAATAGTGTCTTTTGAATTTGGAATTCATGAGACATGGAATGTCAACCATTCTTAATCTCATCCTTAAGATAACCATACACATTTCCTGGAAGAAAACAATATGGGCTACAAATATTTAACCTGTCTATTCCAGTGAAAACATATATTCCTTCTAGATTCAGGGTGGTTTTTACAAAGCATTGTGCTGATGTAACCAAATTAATTTCATGCACAGCTGTGTCTACAATTATTTGGAAAGGCTCAAAACAATTTATTAGAACTCACATGTTTCAAATACAGAATGTCCATTCTAAAGAAAAGCAATCATTTTATTTTATTTATTTATTTATTTGTCAAACATGTACAAGATAGCAAGTGTAGATATAAACATATTGATTGATTGATTGATTGATTCGATTTATATGCTGCCCTTCTCCGGAGACTCAGGGCGGCTTACAATGCGTTAAGCAATAGCCTTCATACTTTTGTATATACCTGCTTAGTAGGGCTTTTGTCCCCCCCCTCCAAGCGGTGTAACATAAACATAAACAAAGGAAGTAAGTACAGATAAAGAGGGACAGTAAGATGAAGATGAGGGTTTGTTCATCATCTCCTGCTTTAGATGAGATGAGAGAGCAACTCTTAGTAACAAAGAATTTAGTGGAATTTTAAAAACTTCAGTTAAACTAATAGGTATAATAAGGAATGCTTCAAAAGAATAAAATAATCTCTGGATGATTGTCTTGGCCTTTGTAGATTGCTGCGTGGCTTGAAGGCTGTTTGGTTTTTTTGGGGGGGGGTTCTTTCTTTCTCTTTCTAATGAAAGTCATACGTTCCTGGTGGGAATGCTGCTCTCCCTCCGTGAAGTGGCCTTTGGAGTTTAATTACCAACTGTCACCTGAAGAATATGTAGTTTGGCCCTAGGAGTTCACTCTGACTTCTGATTCTCTAGAGTTCTATGGCAGTTTTCCAACTGATGTCCTTGTTATTTCCAATAAATGTATACACTAGAATTCCAGCAATCACATTTGCTTCTGTAGGAAATTAGCACCCACCCCTTTCCTAGAAGAATGAAATATTTTAGGAAATATTAAAAGAGCAGAATATTATGTTTCCCTGGATGAGAAATGGAGAAGCATGTTTTAAAGATGAAGCAGTTCCCATCTTCCTGCCCCCACCCTTTGTCAATGGGCCAGAGGCAGAAACTCAATCTTTGTCAATGGACCATCATCTGCAACACAATAGGACCCATCTAGCAACAGAAACTCACCACATGGCACCTGGGAAGATTACATCAGCCAGCAAGGCTAGCTAAGACCCCCACCCCCTGGGAGTCTGACAACCAATCAGGATACTCTTTCAGGCCCCAGGAAGTTCAAAGCCAGAGAGGGCATAAAACCTGGGGACTCACTGCATCTCGGCCCCTTTTCTGTTCAGGAACTCAAACCATGTGATCCTGTCCACCATTAAACCATCTTTCCAAGCAGTCTCCATGTTTCCAGTGCCTTTTTCCCCACCTGGAGCTGAACTCAGAAGAATATTTCTTCTAACAATTCCTTTTTTAGAAACATAAAGGCAGGCAATCTGTTGCACCTACAGGCAAAGAGAGCAAGGTTCAATTGTGCAGAACCGAATAGCCCCTCCATGATACAGTGCAAATGTTGTGATGAAATGTTGTGATCAGGGATGTCAAACTCAAAGCCTGCAGGCTGGATGTGGCCCGCGGGGTTGTGCTTAGATCTGGCCCATGAAACAACAAAGGACCGGGCCACAGTGCCTCTGCCAGTGAAAACGAAGCTCGGGATGTCTGCATGCGGCCCTCCCAAGCTCCGTTTTCAGTTGCGACGGCCTCCTGCAGCCCTCTGCCAGCAAAAACGGAGCTCGGAAGGACCGTGTGAGAAGAAGGCAAAATGATTTCCCTCTTTTATTCTTTTGTCACCACCATACTTAATCCACTGATCTACACTCTGAGGAACAAAGAGGTATATAAAGCCATCTGAAGAATAATGAAGATCAAGAATAAAGAAGATCAATAATGAAGGTGAAAGACTAATGAAGGTCATTTATTAACTTTATTCAACAGACCAAGACCAATACTTTTAACAAATGCTCATTCTTTGTTACTCCAAATAGGCTCCAAAGACTAATGACGAAAAACTAAACCTAGTAGCTCCCAGCTTCTTTCAGAAAAACAACATGATTCATGGTAATCACAATGATGATGATGCATATAATTACAGGAGCAGTTTTCAGCACACCAGTGTGTTTTATTTTTATTGATCATGTATGTTAGATTAGGCGCAGGAAATGAAGACGTGACCAGCTCGATACATTTAGTAACTTTATTGGCTACAGTAACAAGACTGGCTGCGCGCTGCCGGAGCTCTCCTTATATTCGCTCCGGCAGTCGCACCGCCCCTGACAGTGATTCAAACTTTCCCGCCCGATGGCTGGCAGCCAATCCGGGCAGATGTCCTTATAAGGACATAACACTCCTCCCCTCTTAGTCCGGAAACAGTCAACGTTCATCAATAAAAGTCACGTAATCACGCAGGTACGTAGGACGCCTCGGCACCCTAGTTGACCTGCGCAGTCTCACTTCTTCCTTGTCCCCGACCCGGACGGACGGGGCTCCTGTGTCTCCTGGTTCCCTCCCCGGAACCGGGCTCGGTTCGGCTGGCGAGTGTGCGGGGTCATCCTCAGCGCCTCCGGCCGGACCGCAAACCTTGGATGGCTGGTTCTGGTGGTCTTCCTCCTGGCCTGTGGATCTATTGTCTCGTCGAGGTTTCTCGGTTCCGACCCGGGAAGAGCGTCTGAGTCTCGGTAAGTCCCAGGCTGTCACTTGCTCCTCCCCGGTCTCCCAGGCGCTGCGGTTCGGCTGCGGTTCGGCTCGTTGTCGTCTGGGGGGTGGTTCGGATCGGTGCCCTCGGGTCCGGTCTGCCAGCGGTGGGTGGTGTTGGCTCGTGTCGTGCTGTCCGACCTCACAGGGGTGGCGCAGGTCCCCTTGGTCGGGCTGGCGTTGGCCTACCCCATCGGGTCGGCGGTGGTCGACCTGGTCGGGATGTCGTTGTGGGGCTACCTCTGCGGGTCAGCGGAGGTCTCCCCTGCCGGGGTGGCGCAGGCCTCCCTGGCCGGGTTGTTGTTGGCTTTCCCTTCGCCCTAGTCCCTGGTCTACCGCCGGTTGGTGGCTGGGGTCATCTGAGCTGGGTTGTTGTTGCCGGGTTGTCTTCTGTGCTGGGCGGGGGTCCCTCTTGCTGGTGAGTCGTGTGCCACCCTCACCCATGGGCTGTGGTGTGCCCATCTTGGATGGTTCCCGGTCTACTCGCCTGGAGTGGAGGTCTCCCTGGCAGGGCTGACGTGGGTTGCCTTCGCTGGCGGGGTGCGATGCTTCCACTCTGGGCAGGTCCCGGTCTACTCGTGGGCTGGTTTGGTAGTCCCTCGCCCTGTCGTGCCGGGTGCCCACCTCGCTGGGTTGGTGTTGCCATCCCCCATGCGGCTGGCCCCGGTCTACCGCTCTGGACTGTCGGTGTGATAGTGCCTGGTAGTGTGCTTGGCCGGCCTCGTCGGGGTGGCGGTGGTCTGCCTCGCCGGGGTGTGGTAGGCCTACCTCGCTGGGTTGTTGCAGGCCTACCTCGTCGGGGTGTTGCAGGCCTACCTCGTCGGGGTGTTGCAGGCCTACCTCTTCGGGGTGTTGTAGGCCTCCCTCATCAGGCTGGTTTTCTTGCGCTCCCCCCCACCTTTTCCGGAGCTGGTCGATGTGACGTCTACAGACCTGTCCATCTTCCAGCTCCACAGTGTAGGACTTTGGGCCGGTTGTGTTGTCTATCTTCCCCTTCAGCCACTTAGGAGAGCCGTTGAAGTTTAGTGCGAAAACCGAATCTCCCTTGCTGAAGGCGCGAAGCGGGCGGCTGGCCGTTGCGGTCACTTCTGGGCTGTATTGGGGGTGCAGCCGGTCCAATGGTGACCTCAACCTTCTGCCCATCAACAGCTCGGCCGGGCTCTTGTGGGTGGTGGCATGCGGCGTGATGTGCTGGGTGAGGAGGAAGTTGTCTATTCTTTCCTGCCAGTCTCCCATGCCCATTTTGGTGAGTGCCTCCTTGGTGAGTCTCACCATTCGTTCTGCTTGTCCGTTCCCAGCCAGCCTGTACGGGGCGGACAGGGCATGGTGGATGCCCAGTCCTGCCAGGAATGCCTCCATGGCCAGGGATGTGAGTTGGGGGCCGTTGTCGGAGACCAGCACATCCGGTAGTCCATGGGTGGCGAATAAGCGGCGCAGGGCCCGGATCGTCGCTTCCGTTGTGGTAGATGCCATGGGTACCACCTCGAGCCACTTGGAGAAGGCATCTACGATGATGAGGAGGTGGCGCCCTTGCATCGGACCTGCGAAGTCAATATGGATCCTCGACCAGGGGTTGCTGGGGGTCTCCCACTTCGCTGTTTCGGCTTGTGGCGGTGCTGGGCGTACTTCTTGGCACAGGTCACATCTGGAGACCCATTCTTCGATGTCTCTGTCCAGTGAGGGCCACCAGATGTAACTCCGTGCCAGGGCCTTCATGCGGACGATGCCTGGGTGCCCTTTATGTAAAGTCTCTAGCCGTTGCAGAGTGCTTGGGATCAGCACCCTGTCTCCCCATAGCAAACAGCCCTTCATGGTGGACAGCTCCTTCTGCTTCCTGGTGAATGGGCTGAACTTCTCCTCCGTCTTCTCAGATGGCCACCCCCTGAGGATCCAGGACTTCACTTGGCGGAGTGTGGAGTCCTTTTGGGTGTGGACGGCCACATCTGCGGATGAGACTGGACAGCTGGTGTCGTCATCTATATGGAATAGGTGGAGCGTGGGGGCTGGGTCTTCTACAGGATCCTTCAATGGGCATCTGCTCAGCGCGTCGGCGTTTCCTATGGCTGTGCCTGGCTGGTGCACGAGCCTGTAGGAGTAGCCGGCTAGGAAGATGGCCCATCTCGTCATCCGTGGGGACATGAAGGTCGGGGTGGGTTGGTCGCCTGCGAGGAGCCCCAGGAGTGGCTTGTGATCAGTGACTATGGTGAAACTCCTCCCGTAGAGATACTCGTGGAATCGTTTCACTCCTGCAACGATGGCCAGGGCTTCTTTGTCCAGCTGACTGTAGTTGCGTTCCGCGCCGGACATGGTTTTCGAGAAGTATGCTATTGGGGCTTCGGAGCCGTTGGGCAGTTCGTGGCTGAGGACTGCCCCCACCCCGTATGGCGACGCATTGCAAGTCAGCTTGATGGGGAGCGTCTCATTGTACTGGATGAGAACGCTTTTGGAAGTTAAGAGTCCTTTTACGGCTCGGAATGCTGCTTCCTCTTCTTGGCCCCACTTCCAGGAAGCCGCTTTCCCCAGCAGGCGGTGGAGTGGCTCAGCAATTGTGGCTTTCTGTTTGAGAAATATGGCATAGAAGTTAAGCAACCCAAGGAATGCCTGAAGTTCCGTTTTGTTTTTTGGGCTCGGAGCTTCATGGATTGCTTTCACTTTTGATTTGGTGGGGTGGATGCCAGTGCTATCTATGAGATAGCCGAGGAACTCGACTTCCTGTACTCCTAGGATGCATTTATCTCTCCTGACTCTCAAGCCCTTGGCCTTGAATCGCTGCAGGACAAGCCTGAGCCTTTCAAGGAGTTGTGCCTGTGACTCTCCGGAGATTAGTACATCATCAAAGTAAGGCACCACCCCTGGAACGCCTTGGAGTAGGCGTTCCATCATAGATTGGAAAATGCCGGGGGCAGTGCTGACTCCAAATTGGAGGCGGTTGCATTTGAATGCCCCCCTGTGCGTGACAATTGTTTGTGCCTCTGCCGTTTTTTCGTCCACTGGCAGGTGCTGGTAAGCCTGGGCCAGGTCCAGTTTCGCAAAAATTGAGCCAGTTCCCAGGGAATGCAGCAGATGTTGCACCACTGGGACTGGGTATGCGCTCTGTGCCAACGCCTTGTTGATGGTACAACGATAGTCGGCGCAGATGCGCACAGACCCATCATGCTTCAGTGGGGTCACAATGGGGGTCTCCCATGAGGCATGATGGATCGGTTCCAGGACGCCCTGGAACCAGCTGCTCGTCTACTTTAGGCCGCAGAGCAAATGGAACCCGGCGGGGCTTCAACCTAATTGGGGTGATTCCCTTGTCCAGATTAAATGAGATTGGCCTTCCCACAAATTTCCCCAGCTTATCATCGAAGACTTCTTTGAACTCTTCGATGAGGTTGTCGAGTTCATCCCTGCGAATTTGGTGGATGCCTCCGATGGATAGCCCCAGCGGCTTAAACCACTCCACTCCTAGCAGGTTCGGTCGGCTGTTCTCCACGACTGTGATGGGAAGCTTGCCTTGGAATTCCTTGAAGGTGATGTGGAGGGTGGTTCTGCCCAGGACTCCGATGGGGTTCCCGCTGAAATCCACGAGCCTCGACTTCAGGGGTTTTAGCTGGGTCTTTTCGCAGGATGGCTTTAGGCGCTTCAGATGCTGCCAGTCCATGATGGAGTAGATGGACCCGGAGTCTACTTCCATTTTGCACGGTGACCCCTCTGCCAGCAGCGTCACATTGAACTTGGTGGCTCCCTCGTCGTTTGTGTGGGCGATGGTAGTCTGGTGCACTGCTCTGCTGTGGGAATATTCCTCGTCTCCGCGCCTGGACTGGTTCGAGGACCGTTTGGATGTCCTCTGGGTTTCTCTGTGGTTTTCGCGGAATCTTGGCCTGGGTGGTTCCGGGGCTGGATCTGCTGCTCTGCATGCCTCGGCGATGTGTCCCCTCTTCAGACATCGGCGGCAGGTTGCGTCCCTCCATCTGCAGGTTGCCCTGGAGTGGTCGCCTTTGCAGCTGCCGCAGCGTTCCCCCCGGTCGCCATGTTGGGGGTTTTTCCGCCTGGGAGGGCGGGAAACCTTGTGGACGGCCATTTCCTCATCGGACTCTGATGGCGTGGTCGAGTCATCTGATGAGTTCGGGCCAGACTTGTGGATCCCTCTGGCCTTTACCATCGCGGCGGCTGCTTTTCGGAAGTCTCGGCGGCTGTGGCTTCTTCGAGGACTTCCTTGAGTGGGATCCTCTTGCGGCTCAGGAACTTCTTCTGGAGACCCACATCACGCATTCCGAAAACAATGCGGTCCCGGATGGCATTGTCCACGTTGTCGAATTCGCAATTGGCAGCGATTTGGCGAAGCGCTGCCACGAATTCTTTGATGGATTCACCTTCCCGTTGACTCCTTTGTTGGAATGTGAATCTGTTGGCGATCGGGGTGCCTGTGGGTGTGTAGTGTTCCTGTAGGACTTCCTGCAGGTCATTCCAGGACATCTCCTCAATGTCCCTGGGCGCCACGAGGTCAATGGCCATTTCCAGGACGTCGGACCCGCAGTGAGCCAGGAATAGGGCTCTCTTGCGCTCATCGTCGAGGTTCTGGTATCCGTTCCCTCGGAGGAATTGCCGGAATCTGACCATGTACGACCTCCATTTCTCTCATGCCGGGTCGAATGGGTTCAGCGAGACAATCGGTGCTTGCGGGTTTGCCATTCTGAAGGCAGCTGCGGTTGAGTGACTTCAGCTCGGTTTGGGCGATCGTGCCACGAGTCTTGCTCAAGTTCTCTTCTCTAGTCCTTCGTCGCCAGTGTTAGATTAGGCGCAGGAAATGAAGACGTGACCAGCTCAATACATTTAGTAGCTTTATTGGCTACAGTAACAAGACTGGCTGCGCGCTGCCGGAGCTCTCCTTACATTCGCTCCGGCAGTCGCACCGCCCCTGACAGTGATTCAAACTTTCCCGCCCGATGGCTGGCAGCCAATCCGGGCGGATGTCCTTATAAGGACATAACAATGTATATTGCCTTGGGAATAATCCAACAAATTATACAGTGTTGGAAAAACTGGCATTTAACTAAAAGCATTTCAAGAGTTTAAAATAGGTAATTTAGTCATCCCAGTTCTTAATTAATCTGAATTTCCACAAATATGCATTCTAATGGATTACAGTGTGTACACATAAATGATTACCCATTTTAACTAATTTGCTACTTTTGGCCTTCAAAACTCTAAACAGACCGGGAACTGGGCCAGAATACATCAAGAGCCACATTCCTGCATAGGTCCATTCAACTCCTGAGCCGTTTCCTTGACCCTTTGCATTAAATGTGTAGTCAATGTGTATTGGAGAGAGAAGGTCTTTGAGTGGAATATCCTCTCCAAGATAATGAACTCAGCGATTCATGTTGTTGCTGTTGATAGTGCTTTAAACTAAACGCTGTAAAAGAATGAAATAGACAGGTTATTGATGGAAAGATACTTAGTTTAATAAACCCCACATTAACAATGGTTTATTAGTAAAAAGATGAGATATAAGTTAAAAAAATACATATAAGTTTATGTATGAAAATAAAATAAATTTGTGCAATCCTTTGGAAGAAGTGTGTTAAAACACGCTAGAGTGCAAATGCAGCACACATCTGCAACTCAAGTAATGTGTTTTTCAAATAGCTGTGGGAGGTTTCCATTTCACTTTTTCAGTTCCATACTCCTTTTTTACATTTTTAATACATTAAATCCAAACAACAACAGAGAGAATACGCATAATTTGCCTTTGGATATGGATAATGGGGATCTTTAGTTTACTATTTGTAGTAGGCATACTCAAAATGAATGTAATTCCCACAATACTCTGTATTTTGCATGGAATTTGCATGGAATTCTCAGGGAGAAGGGCTGTTAAGAAATAAGAAATATCAATCAATCAATAAATATCTATTAAATTTGCATTATATTGTTCTGTTAATTTCTATGGGGTTCTTCAGTTCTGAAAGTATCTTTGAAAAAGATGTAGAGATTGATTTCCTGAATCTCGAATTGTGCCATTATGCATACTTTCTGACCAATAACAACTTTTGGAAAGTTTCACGGTGTAAATTGTCTTTACAATAAATGGTGTGCCATACAACTGTGAAAAATGTAGGATAGGGTATTCTCTGCATTATGGGCTCCAATCTGACCCTTTATCTTCATTTTATTGCCCCGTTCAAACATCTCTGGTTCTCTGAGACCGCTTGGACAAGTCCCTGCATGGGTTTTTGAGCAAGCTTTACTTGCTTGGAAACAAACCTTGCAGGCTTATATATGAATGCGGCTCCTATCAGAAAAAAAAACCGAGTAGAAACTCAACACTAGAGCAGGGGTGGACAACTGTGGCCCTTTTACAACCTGTGGACTTCAACTCCCAGAATTCCTGAGACAGCCATAGAGGAAAAGGGAATTGTTGTATAGACAGTCTAGCGCTTTTTCTTTTCTTTTTTTCTACTGCTCTTGAAAGGGTAGCCGCTCTGCGCTTTCGAGCTTGTCTCCCCAGGAAATCAATTGTGCATTCTTTCTGAGACTGCACATGGAGTTACATTTAGAAGCCGGCGACAGTTCATAAATGGGCAGAGAGCAAAGGTATTATGATGATGATGATGATTTTTATTATCAATTATATTGATGATTATGATTCGAGCGTTTGGAGTTTAAGATGCAATCACGAGCTCCTCCGCTAAACTGCTAACATACTGATTACACTTAAGATTTGCAGGGTAGAAATTGCATGAAAACTTAAATTGCTCGATTTTTCTCAGCTCGAAGCGACCCTAGTGAGAAGAGGCGTTCGCAGGAATCCTGTTCTTCTCAAAAACTCAACCTTTCTTCACGTGTCAACCTTTCTTCACGTGTTTCTTACTGCCGGACTTGGAGGGGGATGGATTCCAGTCTCCATTATTCTCAGCCGGTGGAGCCACATTAATGTGCTGGCCAGAAATGACTCAGATCGTCATCCAGCACACCGAAGAGCTTCCAAACAGGAGAAAATCGAAGTAGATCATCTGCTTCTTTTGGTGATTTAAGACCGCGAAATGCCAAGGCGGAAACCCCTTTTTATCTCGATGAAGAGCATTTTTACTTTTCTGCGGACATGTTAAGCAGCGTTTGGGCAAGTTTAGTATATAGACAAAAGAGGGAAATGTATGACTTTGGAATTGTGGTTGAATTTCAGCTTGTATCAATCCTGGTCACCATGGCCAATGGTGATCTATCATTTGGGAACATTTATATTTCTTTCTGCATTAAATTGCCGGTTTATGTCAAAATTTCGTTATCCCAGTACAGTATTAAAGTTTTGGAAAAATAAGACAGATCCACGTTAAATTCAAATTCAAATCTTTATTGTCAGTGCATAACATATGTACAATGAGATTGGTTGAGCTCCCTCAGTGCACCCCCCAACACAAAACAACTCACAGTGAAGGCAGAAAATCCCTAACCCAATAAATCATATTAACAAAACACCCAGTCCTATTGCACCAGTGTGAACATGTTACACATTGCTCATACTACATAGTTATGATGTTATTTCTCATTCAGGAGTCTGTCAGCCCACGGATAAAAACTGTTCTTCAGCCTATTTGTGCAGTTGGCTATACTTCTATATCTCCTTCCTGATGGTAGGACGGTAAAGAAGTGATGACCAGGATATATTTTTTGAAAAAAGGCTAACAGAGTTCATATAACTGCATTGTATACAGTAATTCTCCCACTATTTATTCCAGTTTTTTTTTCTCTACTCTTTCTGGGTTTAAAGTTATATGGAAAGAAATCTGTCCCTATTTATTTGACAAAGAAGCAGATCCCAAATTAATAATTTTAATATTAGAACTGATAATGAATGATTGATTTGGGAAAGTGGCTTTTCCATGTAAGAGGAAAAAACACAAGCTTGCCAATCAGAAAAAGAAAATTAGATATTTCAAGTGGCCCTCAACAGCTTTTATTCTTAAGGCAGGGGATGAGTAATTATTCTGGGATCACTTTTGATTTTTATGATCATGTGTTATGTATTTTTTCCCCTATATAGCCTCTGCTTTACTTGGTAATTATGGAACAAGGAGGTTCCTGCTTTGAGTCAGAACTTGATTTTTGTCCTGAGTGTGGTACTGTCCTGCCCCTGCCAGGTATCCAGGATAAGGTGATATGTCCCTGTTGCTCTTTCAACATTGATGTGAAAGGTAAGTTCTTTTTTGTAAGTGTATATTTTACAGGAGGATTCAATTTCATAGCTATCAAATTCTAAGCATACTTTTCAGTGCTCTTTTATTAGAAGGAACTAGTAACTACTTCTATCTTTCCCACCTGAGTTCAGTCATTTAATACTGTTGGAAGAAATATCCAGGTCCAGTTCCAAGCCGGGAGAAAGGCACTGGAAATAAAATGGAGGCTGATTGGAAAGAAAGGTTCCCTTTATTGATGAAGCAGAACCACAAACTACATGTGATTCTGGGACAGCTGACAAAATGGAGTCGGTGGGTTTTATACCTTCTGGATTCCTATGGGGTCATGTAGGGGTCATGGCTGGCTCTATAGGCAAAAGGGGAAATGCAAATCCTAGGTGTTTGAGTTAATTTTGTCAACCTTTGGCTTGATTGTGTTGCTTATCTGGAAGTTTCTGCCTGACCCTGTCTTTCTGAATGGATTACCAGTTCTGCATTTCTATAAAATGGCCTCCTCAGTTTCTGCATGGGGCAGGGAAACTGGGACAGGTTTCTGCCTCCCTTAAGTTTTTTTCCATTTCTCCTTTAGGGGAAATATTCTAGCCTGCCTTTTTAATATTCCCCAAAATATTGCATTCTTCTGGTGGGTTCCCACAATACTACCACCATGTATTTCTGCACTTGAAGCAATGAATGGAATCTCAGTTTAATGCACCATTAGGGGGTGGGGTGTCTATTACTGTAATGAATATCCATTTAAATGAAAAATTATTCATTTTATGTTTAAATACGGAAACATGGTGTTTATCCTGAGTCCTTAATGTGCTTAATTTTTCAAAACAACAGAAGAGATTACAGTGTATCGTTTATAACTAGAATACAACATTTCATAAAGAACACAATCTTTGAAAACAAAAAAAAAATGATACAAAAAGTGATACCCTTGATTTAGATAATTAGTTGTCAGGGAAAAGTTGTAATTTAATCTCTTTCCTGACATGTTAGATTTGTTGGAAATAACAAAGCTTTAGTGATCTTGTGTTCCACTCCAAATTGTGAGAATATAAGAAACATTAGATGAAATATGAAACCAGTTTGGTATAGAGGTTAAGGCACCAGGCTAGAAATCGGGAGACTGTGAGTTCTAGTCCTGCCTTAGGCATGATGCCAGCTTGGTGACCTTGGTCCAGTCCCTTTTTCTCAGCCTTAAGAAGAGGACAAAGGCAACATACTTCTGAAATCTTGCCTTGGAAAATTGCAGAGACTTGTCTAGCCAATTGCCAGGAGTCAACATTGATTTAAAAGCACAAAAAATAAAAAAGAAGAAATTGACAAGGTTGAATTAATGAGCACGTTAATCATTCTCCATACATTTTTTTTCTTTGCATAGATTTTGAAAAGAGAGTCATCCGTACATCAGTCACATTCAACAAGATAGAATCCTCTTCTTTGACTACAGAAGAAGGAAAAGAAGTCAAGGGCCCACTGGTGAGTGAATGAGAAGACCAGTTATTGGTTCCATTAAGCATCACAGGCATGATGGTGTCAATAGGCAAACTATGTAAATTACATAATTTGCAACCGTTTGCTTTATTTGCATAATTATGTCACCCTTGCATATGCCATCTGGGCCACCCTGTGGTGACATGGGAAATAGCAGACACCGCTGGGCCCCCATCAAACATTTAAAATAGGCTTTGACTATATTTTCTGGAAACAATTTTAGAAATAGTTGATCAATCTGGAATAGCTGCAGAGAAGGAAAATGAACACAAGAGTAGAAATGAATTCCATTGCTGAGAAGTCAAGTGAGCTTGGCATGTTTACCTTTGAGGAAAGACTAACTTTGTTCTTAGATTTTTAAAAATTGCATGCAGGATATATAAACTAGATATAAACTTGTATAAGGGGACCTGGAGCTTGTACTCATAGCCAAAGGACTTAAAGGAATAAGTCCTCAATTGCACCTTAAGGATTCTGCCGTACCAACATCAGAAGGTTTACTGAATGCTTATTTTGTTTATTTCAATCTTTTCAGATTGACAGAAAATGTCCTCAGTGTGGGCATGAGGGCATGGCCTACCATACTCGACAGATGAGATCTGCAGATGAAGGGCAGACAGTTTTCTACACCTGCATCCAATGCAAGTAAGAGCTTGTATATGGCCCCTGCTTATGATGATGAGATGTTTTACGTTAGGTCGCATTTGTTTTGTCCCAGCTGTATGGTTTGCTTGTTACAGGACTCAACCTTAAATGTTAGGTTTAGCCCTTAAGACCATAATCTATTTAGGATTTATGTATTTTACTATTTTTATTCAGGGGTTATCTAAATCTATACAAATCTCCCCAAGAATATAAAACCGTCTTTTCTGGTCCACCAGCAGAAGCTGTGATTGTGGTACTAAAGGCAGAGGTTTTTCTGTGGTAGCCTCACACCTGATGATACTGCGTGATGGAAATATATCTGAGTTCCAGGAGGACTTTAAAGACTTGATTTAATTTACAATTCATTTTAGCATATGTGTTGTCCTCACTTAATGACAGTAAAGCAGCCATAAAGCACAATGTCATGTGACCATGACCCTTAGTGATGGAAATTCCAGCACTCCTTGTTGCTGTTGTTAGAATAGAATAGAATAGAATAGAATAGAATGGAATGGAATGGAATGGAATGGAATGGAATGGAATGGAATGGAATGGAATGGAATGGAATGGAATGGAATGGAATAGAATAGACTGGAAGGGAAGGGAAGGGAAGGGAAGGGAAGGGAAGGGAAGGGAAGAGAAGAGAAGAGAAGAGAAGAGAAGAGAAGAGAAGAGAAGAGAAGAGAAGAGAAGAGAAGAGAAGAGAAGAAGAGAATAGGAATTTTTTATTGGCCAAGTGTGATTGGACACACAAGGAATTTGTCTTTGGTGCATAAGCTGTACATAAAAAGAAAAGATACATTCGTCAAGAATCATAAGGTACAATACTTAATGATAGTCATAGGCGAATCATTGCAGGTTATATAGCAGGGGCTTCAAGAGGTTGCCATTTGCTGGATTGACCAGGGATTTTGCGGTGTCCCTGGGATCGACAGAATGTGCCCTCCACTATCACCGTCTCAACGGGACGGTGAGGTCCAAAAAGGACCGTCCAGCGGTGGGGATATCGACGGTGGTCCTGGAGCCACAGGATCTTTCGTCGCGACGTCAGCTCCGCCCTCTCCCAGTTGCAAATGGTGATCAGATGACCGTGGGATGTGTGACGTCATAATTTGAGCTGAGCACCAAACCCACGTTTGCAGCACCACCATAGGAAGACTACATACACCGCAAGTATGATGACTGATCATAACTACCACGCTTGTTCATCTCCAGTACTCGGCTGAGTTCTTTCCAAAGATAAGTATTGGGGATACCATTTGATGATGGTTCCAGATTTTTCTGCAGAATAGGTCTCAGACGAGTCTTCATTCTCTTGCCTATTCTGCTTCTGAAATCATCTAACTTGTCAGGTTATTTAGATTATGTATAAAACAAGTGGGAGAGTTGTACAGATGTTACAACATTAATTGCTGTCTGTAAAATGACTGTACATGAGTCATTAATTGATCCTGCATATGTTTTTAATCCGGTGTCAGCAATTCCATGGAACTATAATACATCTCAGAGTATTTACACTGTTTATTCTTTAAATTCTAGGTTCCAGGAGAAAGAAGATTCTTAATCACGTTTGCCAAAATGTGTGGAAGACAGTACTTAAAACTCCAGTTGTGACAGAGAATTATTTTTGGGTTTTTATGAAGAGACTGTAACGTTCTTAGATGCTTTAGAAGCATGTTGTTTAAATTGGATGATTGGCAGCTGGTGACCGATTGCACAGTTCAAATGTAAATGGAAACAGCAAAAACAGGATCCTACAAATGGCCTTGTAGAACTTCAAATCTCCTTTTCCTCAACTGTTTTGATCAGTGAAAGAACAGTAATCAAAACGTGCTGAGTTGCAAGTTGCCCTTTATTGCTACTGTTATGTATATTTATTTTCTTATAAATTCATGTTTTTATTGAATTGTACTACTGACTCCTCCTGCTACTATAAACTTCTGAGTTTTTCACAGGACAAGAAACAAGAGAGATCTTCCACTGTCCCTTGAATACGTTATGGTTTTATTCACACAGCTCTGAATTCTGTTTCAAAATGGAGTAAGAAGAGTCTGTGTGGGTGGTTGCTTAGCAATGCAATTGTATGAATTCCTCGTAATTCTATATTTTGCAAAATGATCTAATTCTTCTGCTTTGTGGCTCTTTGGGAAATTGATGTGAGACTGCATTAGCAAGTAAGTGATCATGATAGAAATAATTTGTGGTCTTTCTTGGGCTCCTTTTGGCCCCGTCACCAGACATTATGAAGAAGCTATGCAAATTTTCTGATTTTTATTAACATGGGTCTCAACACTGTCTCTCCTTCAAAGAGATGGGGCTGCTTGTGTAGTTTTTAGATATTGTACTAATTATAAAGCGCCTCAGAGGGAGACCACAGCTGCGATATAAGGATATCTGCAAGAGGGACCTAAAGGCCCTGGGAATGGACATTAACAACTGGGAAACCTTGACCTCCGATCGTTCAGCTTGGAGGCTAAAGACGCAGCATGGCCTTCTCCAATTCAAAGAGACACTTGTTCGGCAGGCTGAGGCAAAGAGGCAGTCCCGGAACCAGTGAAATCTGGGGACTGGGCAGGGGACATAATGTATTTGCCCTCAGTGTGGAAGGGGTTGCCACTCTCGAATTGGCCTTTTTAGTCACACTAGATGCTGTTTTAGGACCTCTTTCCAGAGCACGATACCATAGTCTTTTTAGACTGAAGGATGCCAATGTAAACTAACTATAGAGGAATAGGAGGCACTATTCAATCACTTTTGCCTTTATTGGGACTTTTCAGGCAATCTGCATCCTCCATACTCGATGTTTGATGTCCAGACTTTTAATAGGATTTGAACCCACAGGCCATGCACTTTGTGACATTTAAATAATCTTGGTCTGGCTGCCAGTAGCCTACAGAAAAGGTAATTTTATAGAAGCTATGCAATTAATGCCTTCCTTTTCTTATATGCCTTCATATTAGCAAATTTTCTGATTTGGGACATGTAAGTTCAAATCCTGTTAAGCAGTTGAACATAGACCTTCTAGCAAGAGGTTGTCTAGCCTGAATAATCCCAGTAACAACCAAACCTGGTGCATAGTGACTCCTACTGGTCAGTAGCTAACATAACATCAAAGCACCTTGAAGATATGAAAATGGTGTGAAGAGGGTTTGCTGAAGTTCATTGCAGTTGGATAGCTTAACACTGATATGCAACCTTCACCTTTTGAATCATTGTGGGTCCATAGTACCTCATATTACAGTGCTATCTTCTATTACTCTGCCCCTCGGGTTTCCAAAATTTGAGTTCCTGATCGTATTCAATACAACACAGAAAACTGAGAATTGGCTTATATATTGAAAAGTGATAGGGTTATTTTATTCCAATTCTTCTCCAAGGCGTGGGCTTACCTCATACACTCTAATTGTGAGGGAGGACAGAAGCATGCTCTTTGGTGGTGTTGCATAATTTGGTCATTTGGGGAGGTGGGCATCATCTTTTCAATTCAACTCATGCACTGAAGAGAATGCAACACATTACTACCTCTGACTTCTTCCAAATATCTGAACTACAGTTACTGGACTGATAAAGCAGTTTCCTAGTGGAATCTTGAAAAAAATCCATTAAAGTCCTGCTTGTTTAAAGTTTGGACTAATTAGCTGGGGAATACTTGGAAATCATCTCAAATACAGGTCTCAAATATTGTAGGAAATGGGTGATCAGCTATTAATGGGGGAAAGTAGTTTGAATTCCAAGTCAGCAATTTGCCTGTAATTACTGGCTTGAAGTATTAAAATATTGAAAACTACAATGATACCCATCAAAAGAAAGTTGTCACTTATTCTATCTGGTGATACTCCACATATCTAAAAGGATCTTTCAAGGATTGCCTGCATTTTGAGATTCCATAACTGCTTCATGCCATCTTAGACAATAGATTCTTGGTGCTGTCTGCAGATTGTCCCTAGAAAAAAGTGTTCCTTAGTGGACTGTTTGGAAATCTACTCTTAATGCAAAGGGATTTAATCAGAAACTAGCATCTTAGTTCTTAAGCATCTTTGGGCAGCAGCCCTAAAGAAGCTAGTGCTTAAGGGAGCAGCTTTTATGTTTGCATAAACTGACAATGAAATCAACTGATCCTATAGTTTTTTATTCCAATTATGAATGGAATGGAATGGAATGGAATGGAATGGAATGGAATGGAACGGAATGAAATAGAATAGAATAGAATAGAATAGAATAGAATAGAATAGAATAGAATAGAATAGAATAGAATAGAATAGAAAATAGGAATTCTTTATTGGCCAAGTGTGATTGGACAAAGGTCAGGTAAATATCAGGCTACAATGTGAGAATTTGAAATTCTTTTGATACTTTTAGGTTAAACTAGATAGACTTAGTGGTGAAAAATTTTCTTTAACATTTTAACCCTTTAATAAACATGAAGTAGGATTTGGTGAGTCAGCATTTCTAAGGCTGGAACAGACATTTAAAAGGAATCCTATATAGGATTCTTCGTCATCAAATTCCAGACAATGCCCTTTAATAGAACTCAGCTGTTCTAATGTATTTATTCGTCAAACAAAAATTACAAATTCAAACAAAATAAGAAAATAAAAATGTGACAGGCCCCCATAGGGGCCTCTTCATATGGAGTGAGGTTCACGGCAGTTAACCTACAATTAAAGCTGTGAAAATTAATGGCTGCGACCGACAGCTGAATCAGATAAAATACTCCCAACTTCGACAACTGTTATACCAAAATCGATTTTTTTTTTACAATCGAGTTTCTATGGTGATCCTCCGGGGCTGCCGTAAACAAAAGTCCGTCTTTTCGTCGAATCCAAAATTTAGGATTATTTCATGCCGGTGATCGTAGATTAACAAGAGTTGGAACTTGGAAGGGACCTTGTAGGTCATGTAGTCCACCCCCACTCCCCAAGCAGAAGACCCTACACCATTTCTGACAGATGGCAGTCCATCATCTTCAGAACCAAGCCCCGCCACCACGAGACCATAGGAAAATCGGGGGAATCGCTGGAAGGAAACCTCCCGTCTCTTAGCGAGCTCAGCCGATCTCTTTTTAATTTTTTTTTCCCGCACACCGGAAGTGAGTCTGGAATCTCCACGGGGACCGGTTAAAGCGACGCACATGCGCCGGAAGTAGGAAGTGGGGTTGAAAATCGACGGCTGCGAGGAAGAGGCGTTGACTGCAGCGTGAGAGTGGGTGGGTGCTGCGGCTGAACAGGCGCCGGAGGCTGACCTGAAGCCGGGGTGAGCTCCGTCGAGCCCTGGAGCAGGGGGCTCCACGGATATCCTTCCCTTCCGGCAAGCAGGTCCATCCACGGCCGGGCTCTGCCGGCATCTTCCCCGCAACATGGCCGAGTCCACTTCTAGCAGGGGAGCGACCACGACCGTCACCGAGACGGAGGTGACCGAGCCGGTGAGGAGAGGGCCGGGGGGCGGGGAGGGCTGTGGGGGTGGGGTGGGGGGCAGAGGAGGAGGAGGTGCAGCCGGCGTCATGGCAACCATGATGACGTTGGAGGAGGAGGAGGAGCCCCGCCCCGCGGAGCCTGGGCGCCTGCGGTTGCCGTGGCAACCACGAAGCGGGTCGGTGGGCTTCGGTGGGTGGTGGCGAGCAGGGCCGCGGCGAGCTTGGCCTGTGATGGAAGGGAAGGCTTGCGACTACTTGGGCGGCCAATGGCTTTAAGTAGCGCAGGGCAGGTCTTTTGTCAGGTAGCTGAAGGCCTTGGGTTCCCCCAGGATGCTGAAGAGCATCTGGGTGGCAGAAGCCTTCGAGGGTGGGTGGGAGGGAGAACGAGGCTGCCCCCCCCCCCCACACACACCCAATTCCTGGAAACGGCTGGCTGCAGTGGGAGTAGAGATGGACCCGGTCCATGGGTCTATATTGTGAATGGTGCCCCGTCCGGTTTGAATTTTTTTAATTGGGTGTTCACTTAAAAAACGGAGCAGACGTGGAAATGGAGGCTTCTGTCTCAGAGTATGAATTAGCGCTAGCAGTAATGGGTTAGGGATTTTCTGACTTCACTGTGAGTTGTATTGTGTTGGGGGGGGATGCACTGAGGGAGTTCCACCAATCTCATTGTACATATGTTGTGCAGTGACAATAAAAGTCAATAATAATAATAATAATGATGATGATGATGATGGTGATGCAAACTCAGGCTGACAGCTGTTGTAACAAAGCACTGCATGGACAGCTCCTTGAGAAAATCCAAGGAAAAGTAGATAAGGAAAAGACCTGGTTATGGCTGACCAACGGAACACTGAAGAAAGAGACAGAAGGCTTGCTTCTTGCAGCCCAGGAACAAGCCATCAGATCTAATGTAATCAAAACCAGAATAGAAAAATCTGCTGATGACCCTAAATGCAGACTCTGCAAAGAAGCGGATGAAACCATTGATCATATACTGAGCGGTTGCAAGACAATAGCTCAGACTGACTACAAACAACATCATAACACAATCGCTCAGATGGTCCACTGGAACTTGTGTCACCACTATCATCTGCCTGTAGCAAAGAACTGGTGGGATCTTAAGCCTGAAAAAGTGGTCGAAAATGAGCATGCAAAAACTACTGTGGGACTTCCGAATACAGACTGACAAAGTTTTGGAACACAATACCCCGGATATCATGATTGTGGAGAAGAAAAAAGTGTGGATCGTCGACATTGCCATACCTGGTAACAGCAGAATCGATGAGAAACAACTTGAAAAAGTCACCAGATATCAGGACTTAAGAATCGAACTGCAGAGACTCTGGCATAAACCAGTGCAGGTGGTTCCAGTGGTACTCGGCACACTGGGTGCTGTGCCTAGGCAAGCACTTAAAAACAATTGGCGCTGACAAGATCACCATTGGTCAGCTGCAGAAGGGATCTGCTCGCATAATCCGCCGATACATCACGCAGTCCTAAACGCTTGGGAAGTGTTCGACTAGTGATTTGGGATACGAAATCCAGCATGGTCATCTCGTTTGCTGTGTATACTGTCATATAATAATAATAATAATCTCTTTTATTCATTAAACATGAAAGTCAGTCAACTGAACATTTAAAAATGTGTCACAAATATGATTGACTGGTGTTAATGGTTGATATGGGTTGCATCCTAGGTATCAACCAAGTATCTTCTTAAAATATAATGTTCCAAGTAGCGCAGTTTTTTGAGTTCCGCTAGTGTTACTGCAGGAAGCTACAATTTCTTGATGTTGTTTTGTAAAATTTTGAGACATGGTACCCAAGTGCCCCGATGACAATGGGTATCATTGTTACATGTTTCATCCATAGCCGTGTAGTTTCGATGGCCAGGTTGCGATATTTCGTGATTTTTTTCCAGTTCTTTTTCTTGACTTTGGCGTCTCCTGGTACAGTAATATCAATAAATTGTACGCTTCGACCCTCAACAACCGTGATATCTGGTGTGTTATGTTCCAAATGACAATCCATCATCATTCTTATTCTTAGCATCATTATTATTCTGTAGAGATTCTCAGTCATCCAGGTGATGGTGATCCCAAAGGTGCTTTTTCAAGAGGCAACTGGACTTTCTGGTTTTTCTTTGAAGACATTTTGCTTCTCATCCAAGAAGCTTCTTCAGTTCTGACAGGGATAGTGGGGAATGGAAGGATTTATATTCCTTGCAGACAGCTGGACCCTTTTTAGAGGGTCCTTGAAGCCCTTGGAGGTTTATCTGTGTCCTCCGGGTCTCTACAGACTTTTAGAATACAGATACAGACTGAGAATCTCTACAGACTTTTAGCTATACCATTTGGGATGAACACTCTTTTGAATGGTGTGGGAGTAGGAATGGATTTCCAGAGGGGAAAAAATTGCAGGCTACAGGAACCATTTGCACTACTCAGGTGACCCTGAGGACACAGATAAACCTCCAAGTGCTTCAACAACCCTCTAAAAGGATTCAAATGACCAGCTGTCTTGCAAGCAATATAAATCCTTCCATTCCCCACTGTCAGAGCTGAAGAAGCTTCTTGGATGAGAAGCAAAACATCTTCAAAGAAAAATGAACAACAAAGTCCATTTGCTTCCTGAAAAAGCACCTTTGGGTAGCGCTAGCAATAGTGCTTAAGACTTCACAGAGCTTTCCAGCCCTCTAAGTGGTTTTACAGAGTCAGCGTTTTGCTCCCCCCACAACCATCTGGCTCCTCATTTTACCCACCTCCAAAGGATGGTTTGAATGCTTCCCAAGCTAAGAATGCATATGCGCTAAAGGCGTCCAAAATGAATTGGATTGATTTGAAGTTCTCTGATTCAGGGAACCATTTGATCAAATTGTTGTTTGAATTTAGAAACAAATTCCATGATAAACTTAATTCAGAGATTCAGCTGAGCCCCAATGAACTGAATCACCAAAAAGAGTAGGTGTACAGGCCTATTGATCAGAAGCTAGACCTTTGGTGTGATCCAGTAGTGTTGCTAGTGCAATCAAAATTATTTTAGGGATGTATTTTTTTTTTTTTTTACATTTATCAACTGCCTTCAAAGACATTTATTTGATGTTTACTGCTACCTTGGATATTGCAAGAGGCTGAGAAAATTTGGCTCATGATCACCTAGAGCATCTATAGTATTTTTTCAATTACAGATGGTCCTTGACTTAGAACCTGTCGCTTATTGACCAAGTTACAACAGACCTTCCTTGGGCTTATTTATGATTATTTGTAATGTCCTGCAGTCACATGACATTGGTTTTGCTGAAAACCAGCATCCATCCATCCATCCATCCATCCATCCATCCATCCATCCATCTATCTATCTATCTATCTATCTATCTATCTATCTATCTATCTCTTCCTTCCTTCCTTCCTTCCTTCCTTCCTTCCTTCCTTCCTTCCTTCCTTCCTTCCTTCCTTCTTTCTTTTCTTTTTTTTAATTGCAAAATTGTGCCCGTAGCAAACCATTGATTTGCTTAATGACCAAGGCAAAAAAGACTGTAAAATCAGCCATTGGTCATGTGAGAATTATGTGACGGAGTCAATTCACAACTTAACAGCCATGATGGGCATATTCCATTATAGTTGTAAATCAAGGGCTGCCTATGAAGCTCAAATGATAGCTGGGTGCTTTTTTTAAAATTGTGGATGATTGATTCATCTATTGAATAGATGTCTCATATCAAGCATTTATATCATTTGACTTTTCTTTATATTACGATACAGTATTTTGTTTTAGGAAGAAACATTGTGCTAAATGCCCTGATGTGATTGTTAGTGGATATAATATTAAAGTACCACATTATGTTGTAGCAGTGCTGCCCATTTAAATGTTTTTCTATTAGTGCTCTTCATAAAACCTAAGAGCTCTTACATAGAATTCAATTAAGTCTTGGGTTCTCTACTGACAGTTCATATTTCTGCCCTAGAACCTATTAAAATATAAAATCTAATTGTTTCAATGTATAATTAAATGTTTATTTCTTTCGTCTCCTATGCAAGTTAATGGCATAAGATATTGTGGTATAGGTAGGGTTTGATCAGAAAAACAGCAGCAATTAAACTTTGAAGTTGCCCTCAGAACTGTCTGGAGTTATCTTTACTGGCAAAAATAGAGGTTTTTTTTCCCCCTCAGGTACAGCTATGTAGAAAGTATTCCGCAGAATTGAAAATCAAGCTGTTGTATATTGAATGAGAAATTCTTTGATTATCTGTTTATCAAACCATCTTTCCTTCTGTCCTCTTCTCAGGAAAATCGTAGTCTCACTATCAAATTAAGAAAACGAAAGCCATCCAAGAAGGTGGAATGGTCAAGTGATACAGTGGACAATGAGCACTTGGGACGGAGATCTTCCAAATGTGAGCTCTGCCCTTCTCTATCATTGTTTCTTAAAATTCTTCCTCCTTACTTGTATTTCTCTTGATGTGAGTGCATCATCCAGCGTGCACTAATTGAGGCTAACTCATTTTTTATGTTTTCTTAATCCATCCCTTTCTCAGAGTACATCTAGATTGTTGGCTTTAGGGTTACTCTCAAGTATTCTTAAAGGCCATATGACTCTTCTGTAGACTGGTCGCCTTCTAGCATACAATATCAGAACGTAAGCATAGGTAATGAAATCAAATTCCACAGTGTACTGACAAACTAGTGGAAATAGGGGAATAATCCCTGGAAAAATAGGTGGAGTCCTGTATCATCATATATGCTGGCCCATACTGGTCCTCTACTGGGAAGCCACTTGCTATAATGGACATGTTCCATGATTGTTTTTTGATGTTTAGAATATAATCTTAAACTTCAGTTGCAACTTGCAAATGATAAGCTTTGGGGACATTGTAGCCTGGAGAGATACTAATTGCCTCGATTAACCATAGGTACTTAATAGTACTTACTGGAAATTTGATGAGAAGGCATCTTGAAATGATCACAGGAGGATAGAGATATTACTGTAATAATAAGTGAATTAACTGGAGAGATGCTATTTGTCCTATTTCTAATTACTCCCTGTGGTTCCCTGGCCAAATAAATGAACAACAAGAAGTGCTACATAATTCAAACATCATGTAGAGTCTCTACTTTTCCTTGGTGGGTTGGGTATAAAGAGGCTAAGAATTGGCTGTATCGCTTCCATCCTAGCACCGACGTGTGTCAGAAAAGTGAATTATTTGCTCCTGACTCTGCTGATCTGATCCCTATAAATTCATATGGGATAGAGAGAAATGTTCTGAGTTTGAACAAAATCTGCATAGTCTTTTCATTTTCCAAAAGTGAGAATTGTTGGTAGATAAAGTGAGCAAGTGACTATTCTTTTGTCTCCTCTTCCATTGCTATAATTGCTGTTGAATTGTTGTATTTCTGTGCTTATCTCTCTCATGTTTTCTTCCTTCCTTCTGTTCTTCCTTCTTCACTGTCTGCCATTTCCTTCAATTTTTTTTCTTCATGCATCCAATATTTCCACTTCGTATATTTCACTCATTTTGCATTTTATTAAACACTGTCCCATTCCATATCAACGCTCACTTTTCTCTGCATTCTCTTTATTCTTATTTCGTTCTTTTATTTTGTTTTGTTCCACCTTCTTTTTTATGTCCACAATATATTGCCTCTGAGTCCTCTTTACCTTCCCTTCTTGCCATTCCTCTCCACTTCTTCCCTTTTCTCAACACAGGCTGCTGCATCTACGAGAAGCCCCGGGCTTTTAATGAAAGCTCAACAGAAAGCGAAGATGAGGACGATGAAGGCTGCGGCAATGCCCATTGCATCCGAGGCCACAAGAAAAGCCAGCGGGGGAAGGCACAGTCTAAAGCAGGAGATGCTGGCCCAAAGGAGAACAACTCCAAGAAGGTGGAGCTACCTGACCAAAACCATGCAGGCGCCATGCAGCACTGAACCATACTTGGCCATGGGGCAGAGAAGGAGCTCCTCAACTCTCCCCCAAAGGAGGACTGACACTGCCCCAACTGAGGCGAGGGATGAAAAGAAGGGAAGGCCTATACCGCCAGTTCTCAGCTGTCTTGTGCTGGTGCTTCCTTGACTGTGGGTAAAGGGGAGGGAGGGGAGGGAGGGCACGCACACCCAGCTCCACGCCTGTCTTGTGTCAGTGCTGCTACTGTTGTCTCTATCCATCTGTGGCTGGTGAGTCTGTCTGGTGCCACCCATCCTCACCCTGCCCAACGAGGAATGTATTGACAGGACCTTCTTAGGTACTGTGGCTGATTCCCCACCCCCCTGCAACTTAATTAAATATTTGTTATCAGTGATGAATATGACAGGGAGTGGGTCTGCTTTAAGAAGAGCAGTGATAGAGCTTCGACCAAGATCTTTTCTCCTTCCCCTTGTATCCTTCCTCAGTATCTCTGGTTTCTTCCTTTATTGCAGGCTCCTTTCCCATTGGTCTTTTTTTTTAGCTCTGTGTAAGAAACCCACAGTCCACTCGGTTAATCCTTGCTTGCATTCTTCTTGGGTGCTGAGCCTGCATCACTTTCACTATCAGCTCCACTGCCTCCCACCTGCAGACTCACGCAAACTCGCTCGACGTAAAGCTGCCTTAAAGATGCAGTCATCAGGTCTCGCCACTCTCTTAGGCTCCTAGTTCCTGGAAAAGGGTAGGTGTTGATGCCACCTCATCAGCAATACACGACAATCTCCACTTGTCTTCTTAAAAGAACATTTTTTCCCCCTGTGATTTTTTTTTTAATTTTGTTATATAAACATCTGTAAGAATTCTTAGTAGTGGGAATGAAAGGAATGGGTACAAAGGACACGAGTGGTGGTTGGAAACGTGAGTCTTACTGATTTGGGGTTGAGAGGAACTTAAAAGATGTAAAAAGGGTGAATGTTTTATGCAAAGGCACAGGCTGATGTATGGACTCAAAAAAAAAAAAAGAAAAAAAAAGAAGAAGTAGTAGTTGGGTCCAGTCTGAAAACCTATGATTGATGAAATTCCCATGGTCATCTTGCACAATCCCTGTATATTCCATTGCTTGGGCAGAATTTCATATTAAATGCCTTTTTTGAAACCACATGGGACTCAGCAGGAGCCTGAGGAATGGGACCTTCCATTGCATGAACATTTGATTATTCTGGCTACCTGTGGTTTGATGTGGGAGAAGAGACAATTGTACGTTCTCAGAATCTTTCTCTTGCCTCCGTGTGCTTATTTTAAGCACCTTGCTGATTAAAAAGAAAAAAAATCACATTCCAAATGTTCACAGCAGTAGTAACCCTTTGGACAGGTAAGCAGACTTGAGCTCAGTTTAGTGAGCCTTACAAGCAGGCATGTTTTTCAGCAGCCACGATGAACTACTTTTTTCAGAAATTAAAAGCAGAAGGCGCATGATCATTCTTAGTGGAAACCTTTAAAATATAGGAATACAATCTTGCTCCTTAGTGAGGCTTAACCCCGTTAATTTTTGCATCGCTTATTTGCTGAAGTGGGTTCTTGGCTTAAGGAGAAGTCTGTCCAGGAAAGTTTGGGTTTCAGAGAAGCCTCTTGTATTTTGTCTCAACTAGATAAAATTTGGATTACAAAATAACAGAAGAAGGCTGGACCTCCTGGCATTTTGTGATAAACCTCATACTTGGCCATTATTTTTAGGCAAGTTGCATGGCACAATTTGGTAAATATTGTACTTGGTTGAGCTTATGGACTTCATTATGTGCTCTTTGCACCCCCACCCCCCACCCCACCCCACCCCCCCACACACTACAAACTGTACAGATGTATAGATCTGAGCAGGTTATATAAGCTATAGTATTACTGTCTTTTTTTTCCCACCAAAGAAGTAAGATATGTGTTTGCTCGTAATCAGCTGACAAAATAGATTGTGCCTCCGTGACTGGCATATTTCATAGCTAACATGTTGTAAAACAGCACATTGGATGGGAGGGTTCAGTGGGACTGGCCCAGCAAACACAAGAATTGCTGTATAAAATACGTTTACAGGAAAGCACATAATTAGGCAAAATGACTGGGAGGTCATTTAGACAGTTTCTTGTTGGCCTTGTTGGAAAATAGAATGTTCATATTTTTAAAAACATTAAAATTTATAGTATAGATTCATACATTTGAACTAAAGTCTTGGCTTCCTGGATCCCTGCAGTAACGTAAGAAATGTGGCGCTGAATTTAAGCAACACCACCATCTCAATGTGATGCACTACAGAGTGTCAGATTTTGCATATGACATATTTGTGTCAATTTTTCATACAGCAATTTAATTCTAGTTCATTCAATAAAAGTCATGCTTGGCAGATAAACAAGCTGCCTATCTGAGGATGGTGGCCTTAACATTAAATACCTTAATAGAAATTACACACACAGTATTATAGAAAATTGGTAAGCATTAACATTAGGAGACCAGAAACTCACTCATAGGTGTTTTTTACCCTCTCAACTTGTAAACCTTCTTGCACTTTCAATTTCAACAATTAAGATTTTGCTTAAAACCCTGAGAGTTAGGGTTTTTTTCTATTTTAAAACATTCCTGAAATAGCTCTAATCTAAAGTACATTACCATGAATGGCCAACCAAAGTCACTGGTTATTTGGATAATCCATTGTTTTCATGATCTTGCTACAACTCTCACTGTTGCTGGGAATTGCTGGGTATTGTAGTCCTAACACTTGGAAGGCATCCTGTTTTGAAAAACTATGCCAGACTGTCAAGCTCTTGCATCCTGAAATGCTGAGCCTGTGCCAAAGTTAATGGTTTGAATACTTAAATTGTATGGATTTTGTTGGTTGACATGTCAGATTTGTGTTCATTTGGGATGTTTGGAACTGTGGGAAAGCTGCCTTGAGCTTCATGGAGAAGCAGAATATAAATATACTGAAGAATAAAATGTCTGTTCAATGAATAAGATATAAAGTTCTTAAATGGATGTCCGTTCGAATACAATGCTTTATCTTGATCTGGTAACTAAGGTTTTTAAACCTTTTCCTAAGTTAAGGGTGGGGAGTCCGATTCTCAGCAGCACCTGGTCCCACAGTATGAAGGATTATAAATTGATGTGTTTCTGAGACGTCACCAGCAATCCAGTGGAAGATTCTTGCCTTACCCTGTTCTAGCAGTATTGCAGATGCTCCTATTTTAAGCGTTTGTGCATTTCAGCCAGGAAAATGTTAGTTTGCTTTCCCCATCCCACAAGGCATTAGGAAAAATATGTCGTTTACTCACAGGCCATGGATTTTGTATGTACAAAGCCCCAAAAGCAAAAACCTCCAGCACAAATATGAAAAAGATGCATCTTATTATTTTTATAGACCAAAAGGGGGAGCAAGGTCACCAAATAAGCATAGTTCTAAAGGAGAATTTTACAAGCATGTGGAGAATAAAGCTATACATTGTTGGAATAAATGTGTTAAAACATGTTTTATTTTGAGTAAGTCATAGCTTCTTGGTTCCTTCACAGCCCAAGCCAAAATCAGAGAAGACGTATGGTAGTATGGCTTAACACCTTGTGTAGGCCTCTCTAGAGACACTTATTAAGATAGCTTATATACCACCTCTGGGGTCAGAAGGAGCAGAGTCCTGAAAATTTAATTATTGGAGACCACATATCCTGCTTGAAACCTTAAAATATGTGTTTTCTAAGAAAGAAAGTTGGGCTGGATAGTTTTTATTGTGCTGTTGCGTTTTTATAATGTGACAGGTATTTCAGTCTCTGGGGGCAACCTTTCTGTTGACCTCTTCGGTTTTGGATCTGGTGCTGCTTATAAACGGCTCAGTGTGCATTTTGCACTTTAAGAATCTGAAAGGTAATATAAATTCTGCCTCAAGTATAAAGGTCTGTTTTGCATAATTGTTTCTACAATGGCTGACTTGCCCAACTCTGGGATTAGTCTTGTTGAAAAGCGAAAGCTACGCAGTCATCATATATGGCTCTGTTTCGAACAAAATATACTGTAGATTCAGCAGTGATCCAACATACATTGCAACGAAATCGCTCAATTTTAACCGTGACGGGTTGTGCTTTTCTCTTTTCCTTTTTCTGGTGTTTCTTCCCTTCTTCATAGGGAAGCATGGTCATAACAGCAGATGGATGTCAGCTGCTCTTTACTGTACATATGGTACTCCAGAATGGCAGGATAAGGACGTTTAACTCAAAATGCCGCAGAGGATGCAAATATCTTGATGCTACCCAGCCTCTCTTCTGCCAGATCATTATTATCCATCAGGTGGAGGCAAGGGAGCCAATTGTAACCAATAACATCATTATTACTCAAGATCAAAAGCCTTTGCCTGCCATTTCTTTTCTCACATTAACAACTCACCAAGGCAATAACACAATCTTAAAACTACATTGTAAGGGGTAAATCCCACTAAAGAAAAATACAGACTTTGGACAGACAGAGAAAAAGATTTGACTGCCAACGAAAGCCTAGATATCCAGCTAGGTAGAGATCAGCCATTTAGCAAAAGGTCTCCAAATTGAGGGAGAAAAGTAGGACTGCAGGCTGTCCCTATGTGTCTGTTCACTGCTTGGGCATCTTTCAAAGTTGGTGCTAGGGGTGCCTCTTTCTATTTAAACCGGGCCTGTTCCTATGGCTTTTAAACCAGGGGTGAAATCCAGCAGGTTCTGGAGAACTGGTAGCGAAAATTTTGAGCAGTTCGGAGAACCGGCAAATACCACCTCTGGCTGGCCCCGGAGTGGGGTGGGAATGGAGGTTTTGCAATATCCTTCCCCCAGGAGCGGGGAGGGAGTGGGGATTTTTCAGTATCCTTCCCCTGGAGTAGGGTGGGAATGGAGATTTTGCAGTATCCTTCCCCTGCCACGCCCACCAAGCCACGCCCACAGAACCAGTAGTAAAAAAAATTGGATTTCCCCACTGCTTTAAGCTGAACCTGCACACATTTACCAGCTGCTTTCTTCCCTTTCTGTATCGCACAAATCCTTGGCCCAAGTTACAACGATAAATGACAAGGCTCCTAAGTTTGGTCAAATGCATGACAGTTCAGTACAAGAGAATTGTTGGTGTGGGGAGAATCATTTAAAATTCCCTACTTTGAATCTTTCTTCTGAGCAGGTGCAGGCACAGAAGTCTAGTGTGCTTGTTATTTATGGGTGTCAGATACAGGAACAAAGATTAAAAAGAAATAATTAAAAACTGGGAGGAACATTTTTCCTGTGAGACTTCAAAAGGTTTATCAGCCCTTTCCCACTTCTTCTTTTTTTGTTCCATGTTTTTGATAGAGTGCTCTGCTCAGCTCCAGGTGAATTCCTTTTATTTTCCTATCTTTTCTTAATAAAATAGTACTTTAATGGCTACAAAAACTACTGCTGAAGTTTTTACCTGCCTAGGTAATATAAGAATATCCCACTCTCATCCATGGGATTTCTAGATTAGGCTAATCATATCTGACCAACAAAACTCCAGCCTTCCTGTTTTTTTAATTATTTTTTTTAATTATTATTTGATTTATATGCCACCCTTCTCCGAAGACTCAGGGCGGTTTACAATGCATTAAGCAATAGCCTTCATACTTTTGTATATTTATACAAAAGTCATTTTATTGCCCCCACAATCTGGGTCCTCATTTTACCTACCTTAGAAAGGATGGAAGGCTGAGTCAACCTTGAGCCTGGTGAGATTTGAACTTGCACTAATTGCAGGCAGCTGATGTTAATAACAGTGCTTTAGTCTGCTGCGCTACCAGGGCTCCTGGTTTCTCTGCTGCCATCCAGATTCCTGCCTCCCAAATACACTAGTACGGATAGTCCTTGACTTATGACCTGTCACTTAATGACAGACTTCGTTAGGGGCTCTTACGACCATGGTCACAGGTCCACACTCTGGGCGCTCAGCAACCTGGCTGCATGTACAGTCGTTTGAAGTATCCCACGGTTATGTCACGCATGTTTTATGTTTTTTTTCTGGAATGTTACTTCCAGTTTTTTGCAAAACCAGCCCATAGTGAACCCTTGGTTCATTTAACCACGTTGTTTGCTCAACGGCCGCCACAAAAGTTGTAAAATCAGATCAGTCTAATGGGTGACCCTGATTTTTGACTGCCATGACTTTACAACTGGGATAGGTAGGCTCCATTAGCCATAACTCAAGGACTACGTGTGATATTCTAGAAACAGAGCTGTTGTTTAAAATGACAAGAGACACCCCCACCCCCTTGAAATGGGAGGAAAAGTAGTAGCGGTCGTTTCAAGAGAAATCTTCAGTGTTTTGCGCAAGTGATGCCTTTGCATTCTCCAAGCAGCCTCCATGCCAACATCGGATGGAAACTGGCTGTGCTACAGTAATCAGGTTGTCATCTGCCTTAAAATATATCATTCCCGCATGCTGAGGCAGAGAGACCATGCTCATGTAGGAACAATTAAATAGGTATTTGAACAGGCCCCAACTTCTGGGATGTATTTGAAGCTAGGCTGTGCCCGAAGGGCCTTTTAGCAATGCATCATAACTGGAGGAGAAGGTGAATTTGTTACAGGAGGTTTTCTACTTGTTTTCCTGCACTTGAAAGTGATCTAAGGTCAAGGCTCCCTGAAGTTGAGCTCATCGCCTGTTGACTCTATGGGCGCATTCGTGTGGTTTGCCTTGGCAAGTGATTGGAAGGAGCTTTTTTGTTGTTGTTGCTTTCTTCCTGAATGTGGCTTTACTTCTCGGTTTAGCCTCTAGCACTGGGGGTTCTGGTGGTCTCCCATCCAAGTAGTAACCTGGCCTGACCCTGCTGATCTTTCTGGAGTTAGTCAAGGTTGATTAAGCGCTGCCACTATCTGCTGTGCTTCCCCATATTTAGTAGATCACAGCTCCCATAAATAGCAGGCATTTGCTTCTGCGGACCAGTAGTCCCTCCGTAAATATGCATAAATCCAGCTGGTTAAACAGTTGGTCTCTAAAACAGTTTCATTTATGTCTTAGGTTTAACCCCAGCCCCGTACCGTTGACATGTCAAGATGGCAATGGGAAATCAAATCAAATTTATTGACTGGCTTCACACATTCTATTAAACCATATTCTCTTTTAATGAAGATTTCTTAAATATGACACAAATGACTAGGTTCATGGCGTTAAGCCACAGTCACACCAAACACATTCTGGCTTGGCTCAACTGCAGAATTACAAGTGAATTGAAACAATTCCGTATTTACATAGCTCTGTAGAATGAACACCTGTGTTGTTTCTTTCTTCATCTCCCCAGTTTTAGCAGTTAAAAATGGTTAAAAATGTTAAAAATGATTGATCAGCTTTCTAGAAGAACTCCAGTATGTTTAGCGACAGCATCAAGTTGGACACCTGTGGCTTTCCTAGAGGAATTGTGAAAACGTTTTGGTAGCTGCTGCTAGAAATACCAGGGATAACAATGAAGGAAAAAAACAGTGTTTGCACAACCAGAGAAAGGATTGTTCTCCTTTTCCAGCCCCATTTTTGTAGCCTGATTCCCATTTTTTACTATTGGTCGTCCTCGACACAATGACCACGATTGGGATTGGAACTTCTGTCACTAAGCAAAATTTGCAATCTTTTTGCTGTGATCCTTAAGCGAATCACCCGGTTGTTAAGCAAGCCGGGCTTCCCCCATTGACTTTGCTTGTTGGAAGCCAGCTAGGAAAATCACAGATGGCAGTCATATATGTTGTGGTCCGCCAGCAGCCTACGGAGCTGGCAGCAGAGTCGGACAGTGAGAGGCTGGGGAGGAACATGGGCCAGTCCTGGAGTCTGGGGAAGGCCTGGATGAGGGCTTTGCATCAGAGGCAGAGATGGGGCCAGGGCCATCTGAGAGTTATGCGCGGACTCCGGAGCCTCCAGAGTCGGACATCAGAGAGGCAGAGGAACAGGGGGAGCCTGTTCCTAGTGCACACATGCGCAGAGCTACTAGAAGGCAAGAACAGTTAAAACTAAAGGGACGACTCGGGAGTAAGGCCTGGAGATGATTGGCCCCTCCCATAGGCTTAAAAGAGGAGCAAAGGCATGTGTGGGCCCTTTGCAGGAAAGCAACATTGTTAATTCTGTTCCCAGTTGGCATCTCTGTTTGATTCTGGACTTCATGTGGCTTTGCCAAGTAAGCCTTTGGCAGCATGTCAAGGGAGATAAAGGTTGATGATTATCCTGAAGGACTTCTCCTGAACGACTTTTTGCAACTAACTGGGATTCAGCAGTGAATGAACGTAATTCCCAGCTGTTGCAATAAAAGAGGTTTTTGGGACTACTCATGTATTTTAATGACTCAGGAACCCTAGATCACAATAATGTGATCCCAGGGCACTGCAACCATCATAACTGGTGGCCACGTCCCAAAATTTTGATTACATGACTGTGGTGATGCTGCAACATAAGAGCAAGGAGGACTGATTGTCAAGTCACTTTTTTCACTAAACAAACTGTTGTAAATTCAAGGATTACCCGTTTTGTGTCGCTAATAGAAAAGCCGGAGCACTCCAAAGATGGCAACATGTCTAATCAGTGTTTTGGATTTCTGACCTCCTGTATTGTTCTGCAGATTGATTGATTGTCCACATTTTTACTGTGCACAGCCTACAGCAGGCGTCCCCAAACCTGGCAGCTTTAAGATTTGTGGACTTCAACTCCCAGAATTCTCCAGCCAGCATAGTATATGCTGGAGCATAGCTGGCTGGAGAATTCTGGGAGTTGAAGTCCACAAGTCTTAAAGCTGCCAAGTTTGAAGACCTCTGGCCTAGAGCCTCTTGATGGCTCACATCAAGGATTGTGTGTCCTGCACAGTTGATATCAGAGGAGGGAGGGAGGAGGAAGAAGCAAATCATTTAAATGCTGTACAAGGATCGACTCCAGACCTTACACTTTCAATGATTATTGTTGATAATTCCAACTCAACATCTCCTGCAAGAAGATGCCCCAGTTGCCATAGCAGTCAGGCTTCTGATTTGCTCTTGGTTTTACATTCAGTCCAGTGCCATGAAAGACCCGAATACATTTACAGTCAAGCAGAAATTAAAAATCACTCTATTAGAGATAAAATAAAAATAATCCAGTATTAACTATGTGACGGTGGTGCAGTCTCCTTATTCATGCATTTCGGTATCATTCAGTAGGGGAACAAGAAAACACGTTAATTCATTTTCAAATAAAAAAGACAAACAAAGGTAGAACACTTCAGATAGCAATAGCACTTAAGAGTTATATACCGCTTCACAGTGCTTTCCAGCCTTCTCTAAGCAGTTTTTCAGAGTCAGCATATTGCCTTCAACAATCTGGGCCCTCATTTTACTGACCTCAGAATGATGGAAGGCTTAATCAACCTTGAGCTGGTCAGAATCGAACTCCTGGCTGTGGGAATGCAGAGTTAGCCCGCAATACTCCATTCTAGCCACTATGCCACCACTTTTGGCAGGATCTGGCTCAACTATATAGAAACTAGTTGACATCAGTGACGTTTCTTTCCTCACCCAAGTCCTGATGTTTCCACCTCTTGATAGTTTAAAGAATGATTGTACGGTGGTCTTCGGCAAATGTGATTTCATGCTGCTCAATGATCGGCATCGAACGGGTTTTTGAATCATACTCAGCTGGTATTTGTTCTTGTTTGCTGAATGAGCCATTGAAGCCTGGTTTGCACATTCTGCTAAACAACAAACAAACCAGGTTACCACTAATCCACACCGTGGCCTCCTTGGTGTACCAAAGTAAGGAACAGCTTGCCTCCTGGGGTTGTGGGTGCTCAATTGCTGGAGGTTTTCAAGAAAAGATTGGACAGCCATTTGGCTGGGTTAGTACAAGGTCTCCTGCCTTCAGTAGGATTAAAAGACCTTCCAGCCCTATGATTATATGAATGCAGAAGGTGGAAACACCGTTTCCATCAGGAAAGAAGTTGAAGGACAGTGACCAGTGAAATGAATTCCGGGAGTGAAATGGTAGACAACTAACTCAAGAAGCTCAACCAAAGAAAGGTCCACTACCTCCCCTCAACTCTGACCCAGGAGATTTTAACATAGAGCTCCCTCCTGCCCTGTGCTAGAAGGTTAAAGAAATATTGCCCACAATATTCTGTTAGTTTACAGAAAAATTATACACTTTACAGCTTTTCGCTGACTGGGACTGCTCCTGGTAGTTGTGGCAAGGATGCATTGGTTGCCACACAGGCTTGGTAAAATTGCATTATTTATACCCCTTTCTCTGTTTTGGAGGATTGTAGCTCCAATACCCTGGTTTCCTATCCATGCCTGACATCAATTCCCCCTCTCCAGATCAATTTTCATTCTAGATTCAGCAGCAACCTAAAAAACAAAAACCCACAAGCTTCCGTCTGTCATGTCGCCCACATCTAGTGACATCTGGAGGAGGCAGAGAGGGATTTTTCCAGAGTGCTGATTAGAGCTTCGAAGTCTTTGCCTTAAAGTAAAAAGGCATTTCCATCCAAAAATCTGGTCTGCTCAGTTATGGTTGGTTCTATTATTAAGGTTCTGCTGAAGTGGATATGAAGAAATGAAGTCCAGATGTTTACAGGCATCAACAGAGGACATTCTGTATCCAGAATTCAGGACTGGCAGCAACATTTATTTCTCCATCCCTTCCAGGCAGTGGGTTTTGGAAACCAGAGAGAGTCACTTGGAAGAGCTCTGGTTGACTATTCAGGTGAAAATGTGTGGTGAAGGTATCCAAACATTAGCTATGTAGAAGGGAAAAGAAAGTATAAATCGGAAAGAATGGAGAAGGCAACATTCACATAATTGTTTTGTACCAATGTCTCAGTGGAGAATCAGAGGCTGTTTATAGGAGAAGTTGCCCTTTGGCATGTAAGCTGATGATATGACACATCATTCATACCCTGCTAACTTGCAATTGCATCTAGGTGAAGCTCGGTTAATGTTAACCTTGTTTTGTTTTTTAGTAGCTTAGTGTTATGGTTCAATATATTATGCTGTTGTGATATCACAACAGGACTGACAGCCACTCCCCAGCCAAAGAAATACACATCACACACGTTTCAAGCAGAACCTTCCTAAGAAGAGTTGGCCAATGTATCACATAGCCAAATAATTCCCCCATAATTTCTCCCTATCCACGTGGAAAAGCTTTTGTTATTTTGGAAATTGTAAACAAATGTTCTAATAAGAAAAGACAAACCAGAAGCTGTGAGCTGAAATGGAGGCATGGGAGAAAGACAATTCAAAATCAAACTCTGATTAAAAGTGGAATATGTAGGAAGAAAGACTTTTCAGATGCTGTAATGAATTGTAATACCTCTTCAAAGTTACCCATTCTCTAGAGGAATGGGGGGGGGAAATAAGAGCTGCACTTAAGTTTATTTTTGTTATTTAAATAATTTATTGTTTCTGGTATCTACTGTCTCTGTACAAGCTCAATCACTACGTATTTTTATGCCACTTGGAATCTTTTTCATCAGTTTTATTTATTCATGCCACTTGGCTTACATCCTGCATCCAATCATTCACCGATTGTGACAGGCTTACATTCCAATCATGTGTAAACAAGGTTAAGATAACAAATGATAAGAATAAATAATATAAATAATAACATATTCTTTATGTGAGGAGTTGTGCCCTATATATTCTGCTTAGATCATTTTCCCTTGAAGGCCTGTTGAAATAGCCAAGGCTTAATAGCTTTTATGTATGAACAAATACATCACTGAGTGCTTTGTGAGTAAGTACTCAAGGTTAAAAAGCAATGCCGACATTCCCACCCTTTTTAAAACAAGTCAGATTCATTTTGAGATTAGTCTATGCTTCCCCAACAAAGCCAAGGAAGCTTGATTTTTCTAGCTCCAATCTCAATGTTACACTTTTTTCCACTTTTTTTGTCAGTTGTGAGGCTCTATTTCTTTCACATACAGGTAGTCCTCTTTTAGCAACCAAAAATAGGACCAAGTGAAACCACAACTGTGCTAATGATGTTACTTCAGCTTTCCTATTCTTTATAGGCTTGTGAAGGTCACAAATGGGAGGACCGGTTGTCAAGTTACATTGTCATCGTCCTCATAGCTGCAAATAGTTGCTAATCAATTTGGTCATTAAACAAGGACTACCTGTATTAGACAACCATTTGTCTCAAATGCTATAGCCCAGGGAGTTGGGCTACAAGTTCTCCAAGTCTCTTCCAACTCTATAAGATTGAGGGGTGGGAGATGCAAGGTCCTGCCTTCAGTAGAAGATAGATAATAATGGCAAGAACTTCTGATTTGCTTGTCTATGGAGATTCTCAGTCACCCAGGTCATGGTTGTCCCAAAGGTCCTTTTTTCAAGAAACAACTGGACTTTCTGGTTTTTCTTTGAAGACGTTTCGCTTCTCATCTAAGACGCTTCTTCAGGTCTGACTAGATGGTGGAGAATGGAAGGATTTATATTCCTTGCAGAGAGCTGGTCATTTGCATCCTTTTAGAGGGTCATTAAAGTCACCTGGAGGTTTATCTGTGTCATCAGGATCACCTGAGTGGTGCAAATGGGTGTGGAGCCTTTTTGGAACTGTTGAAAGGACAGTGTTGTAGATTGGAGATAGACTGTCGTATCCCTCCCTTTCTGTTAAGAGAAGGCTGTTCAATTTTGACATAGGTGGCCTCTTTGACCACTCTTTCAAACCAGCGTTCTTCAAGAAGCTTCTTGAATGAGAAGTGAAACGTCTTCAAAGAAAAACCAGAAAGTCCAGTTGCCTCTTGAAAAAAGCACCTTTGGGAAATTTTGATTTGCTTATCCAAAGCAGGTGGGGGTAGGATTTACAGACCCAGAATATCTCTAGAAAATGAGTGTTAAATCCTCCCAACATTTCAACCTATGGATCCAGCTCTGCTACCATGTGTCCAAACCCAGTACATTGTTCAATTTAGCAAGCAAATGTAAATCAGTTGTAGGGATTCAGTCTTTGCAAGTATTAAATAAATCTTGTTTATCAATATTTCCAGTTTCCACAAAGACCACACATTTTTTAAAAAGCAGGATACTATAGACTTTAGCTTTGCTTGTTAAAGAAAATAGATTAGGTGTGCGATGATGTGAAATCTTTCTGCTGGAGACCTGGAGAACACTTTTTCCCAGTTGAGGGATTCATAACTACATCAATTTTTTTTTTTTTTTACAAATAGCTATGCTACCTGGAAGTGGTGGAGTTATGATCTAATGATATCTAAGGACTCAAAAATTATTGTTGATAATACTGAGTTACACAGATGAAAAGCCTGGCAGGATATCAAGCACTTCCTATAAACATAGTTCTCCAAAACTGTAAAAGAAACCCTTCCAGAATGGGTTCACATATAGCTAAACAATTACATGGATTGTTTTTGTTTTGTTTTAATCACTGGATGTAATGGTATGTGAGAATGACCTCGGGAGACAGAAGAAAGAAACATTATTTAGACAACAGTCTGATAAACAATGTCTGAGTTCAAAGGAGAGGTGGGGATGGAGAAAGCATCCTCCCTACTTTTGGAGAGAAAAGTAAGAGAAGAGAGAGGTACTTTGAGATTTGCAAGCTTCTGTTACTATAACCTTACAATAAAGGCAGTATTCCTGTCTGAAATACCTCAAAGGGTTGACATGAGTTTTGCAAATCTCAAAAGTAGCTCTTCCCTCCCTTACTTTTATTTTCCCTGGATTCAGATTTCATTTGAGGGGTCCTTAGTATTCTCTGAGCTTTTTATTTATTTATTTATTTATTTTATTTTATTTTGTCAAGCATGTATAAGATAACAGATATAAGTATAAACATGATTATGAATACATGAAATGGATATGAATAAATGGAGACAGTAGGACAGGGACGGTAGGCATGTTGGTGCGCATGTACAGACCTCTTAGGAATGGGGTGAGGTCAACAGTAGACAGTCTAAGGTTAAATTTATGGAGGTTTGGGGATGAAACCACAGAGTCAGGTAGTACATTCCAGGCATTAATAACTCTGTTACTGAAGTCATATTTTCTGCAGTCTAGTTTGGATCGGTTTACCATGAGTTTGTATCTATCGTGTGCTCGTGTATTGTTGTGGTTGAAGCTGAAGTAGTCATTGAAAGGTAGGACATCGTAGCAGATAATTTTGTGTACTACTCTTAGGTCAGACCGAAGGCGGCATAGTTCTATGTTGTCTAAGCCCAAAATTTCAAGCCTGGTGGCATAAGGTATTCGGTTGTGAGCAGAGGAGTGGAGGACTCTTCTCGTGAAATATCTCTGGACTTGCTCAATTGTATTAATGTCTGATATGCGGTGCGGGTTCCAGACAGATGAGCTGTATTCGAGAATTGGTCTAGCAAATGTTTGTATGCTCTAGTTAGCAGTACAATATTACCAGAGAAGAAGCTATGCAAGATTAGGTTAACAACTCTTAATGCCTTTTTGGCAATGTTGTTACAGTGGGTTCAGGCACTTAGATCATTAGAGATGAGTACTCCAAGGTCCTTGACAGAGTGAGGGTCATCTACAAGGTAATGTCCACTCAGCTTGTATTTTGTGTTCTGATTTTTTTTGCCAATGTGTAAGACAGAGCATTTGTTGGTTGAGCTTGGTTGTTTTCTTGCAAGAAAACAGCTCAGAGAGCACCAAAGACCCCTCATTTCAATCCCGAGCTACAAATATTCTCCTTTATACTGTAGGTATCAGATTTCATTTATCAGACTTCATTTATCAGACCATTGTCGAGGCTGCAATTCTTCCTCCTGTCTCCCACGGTCATTTTCACCTTACATTTAGTATGGTGTATGAATGCAGACGTTATAACTTGTAACCTGCAATCTATGCCTTGCTTGTTGTGTCAAATATTCATTAAACCATATTAAGCAAATTATAGCTTATATGTGATGCATGAATCAGATCTAAGCTAAGAATCACCTAACTGTAGAGAAGGTTACCAGTTTCTGCATGAATCAATTGTCGGGCTCATACGTTGCTTTAAGCTATCTTTTGCTTTAAAAATGATTTATAAAAGAAGCCGTACTTACAATGCCTTAAACCATAAATGACTGTTTACAAAGCACAATAGCTGAGCTCACACATCATGCTTAGACAGCACCAACAAACCACGCAGGGCCGGATTTTCCTATAGGCTAACTAGGCTTCAGCCTAGGGCCTCAAGATCAAAAGGGGCCTACACAGTGGTGGGATTCTGGGGGTTTTAGGGGGTTCGGCCGAACCCTTTGTTAAATTGCTGGCTCGCCCGCCCCTCGCCTCCCACCCGCGCGGCGCCAGCCTACCGTAGCCAGGGGTAGGCAATTGTGGCTCTTTTACAACCTGTGGACTTCAACTTCCAGAATTCCTGAGACAGCTTGGCTGTCTCAGGAATTCTGGGAGTTGAAGGCCACAGGTTGTAAAAGAGCCACAATTGCCCACCCCTTCCCTAGCCTGAGTTCCGCTGCCTGGGATCCACGTGGGCTGCCACGTGGTTCCCCACCGGCTCCGGATGCAAGAGAGCCGGATGGAGAAAGCAGCTTCCACGCCTTCACTCACCCTCACTCTCTGCTCTGTTGGATCGCCGGCCGTTCGCTTACCCCGCCCACTCCCCATCTATTGTTGCCTCCGATGGCTAGAGGAAAAAAAACTTCAAATTCTTGCTGCGGGGCTTCAAAGGGCCGCCCGAGAGGTAGTAAAAATTTTTGAAACCCACCACTGGTGTGAATAATGCTTAATGACAGTGATAGGTCATTGGGTTTGGATGCAATTCCAGATTCTGCCTCTGGAAACTCGCTTTAGAAAAATCCCATGTGATGGGAAAATAATATTTTCGGAGTCACCTGAGCCACGAGATGGGCAGCAAATGAATTTGATAAAGAAACTATGGAATGCATGAATCTAGCCCTGCAGTTTGTAACTAGAGAAAAAGTCTGACCTGTTTTAAAGCAGCTTCGTTTGTTCTTTCTGTGTTGCATTCACTATTCTGGCCTTGCTTCTTTCCAGCCATCAGTCTTCGGGCAGGAGGGTTTTGCCATGTCACCATAACTATATGAGAAATCATGGAATAATTCAGAGACAACAAAATTACTTACATTCAAAATGGAGGTGTGCTCACTGTATCTCTGGTGAGTGGCTGCACTGGGTTTGGCATTCTGCACTGAAAAGTATCCTCGGAAAACACACACAAAATTTCTGGGAGGGTGTATATATTTTTTTCCCTCACATTTTCTACTTGTAACTCTTTTTATGAAGTAGGAGCATAAATGTCTTTTTTTTAAGAAAGTATCCTAGAGATTCATGAAATACCGGCTTCAAATGCTCACCATTTGGGAAGTATAAATAAGTGTGGTATGCAGAATATAAAATAATTTTAGATTTAAATTCCCAGAAACTGAAGGAAACGAGACAGTTTTAACACTTGGAGCCTAGAAAATAACATTGGTGGAAACTCCTTATGGCCATTTCTTCAGCATTAATTTGTAAATGCCACAGGGTCATCCAGCCATCCTTATAGCGAGATTAAAAAACAACAACCAACCTTCATTATTTATTACGTTGATAAAAGAATGTAAGATGATAGTATAAATCATTAGTAATGAAAAAGCCTATTACTACTGTTAGATCAGGCGCAGGAAATGAAGACGTGACCAGCTCGATACATTTAGTAACTTTATTAGCTACAGTAACAAGACAAGACAAGACTGGCTGCGCGCTGCCGGAGCTCTCCTTATATTCGCTCCGGCAGTCGCACCGCCCCTGACAGAGATTCAAACTTTCCCGCCCGATGGCTGGCAGCCAATCCGGGCGGATGTCCTTATAAGGACATAACACTCCTCCCCTCTTAGTCCGGGAACAGTCAATGCTCATTAATAAACGTCACGTAATCACGCAGGTACGTAGGACGCCTCGGCACCCTAGTTGACCTGCGCAGTCTCACTTCTTCCTCGTCCCCGACCTGGATGGACAGGGCTCCTGTGTCTCCTGGTTCCCTCCCTGGAACCGGGCTCGGTTCGGCTGGCGAGTGTGCAGGGTCACCCTCAGCGCCTCCGGCCGGACCGCAAACCTTGGATGGCTGGTTCTGGTGGTCTTCCTCCTGGCCTGTGGATCTATCGTCTCGTCGAGGTTGCTCGGTTCCGACCCGGGAAGAGCGTCTGAGTCTCGGTAAGTCCCAGGCTGTCACTTGCTCCTCCCCGGACTCCCAGGCACTGCGGTTCGGTTGCGGTTCGGTTCGTTGTCGTCTGGGGGGTGGTTCGGATCGGTGCCCTCAGGTCCGGTCTGCCAGCGGTGGGTGGTGTTGGCTCGTGTCGTGCTGTCCGACCTCGCAGGGGTGGCGCAGGTCCCCTTGGTCGGGCTGGCATTGGCCTACCCCGTCGGGTCGGCGGTGGTCGACCTGGTCGGGATGTCGTTGTGGGGCTACCTCTGCGGGTCGGCAGAGGTCTCCCCTGCCGGGGTGGTGCAGGTCTCCCTGGCCGGGTTGTTGTCGGCTTTCCCTTCGCCCTAGTCCCTGGTCTACCGCCGGTTGGTGACTGGGGTCATCTGGGTTGGGTTGTTGTTGCCGGGTTGTCTTCTGTGCTGGGCGGGGATCCCTCTCGCCGGGGAGTCGTGTGCCACCCTCACCCATGGGCTGTGGTGTGCCCATCTTGGATGGTTCCCGGTCTACTCGCCTGGAGTGGAGGTCTCCCTGGCAGGGCTGGCGTAGGTTGCCTTCACTGGCGGGGTGCGATGCTTCCACTCTGGGCAGGTCCCGGTCTACTCGTGGGCTGGTTTGGTAGTCCCTTGCCCTGTCGTGCTGGGTGCCCACCTCGCTGGGTTGGTGTTGCCATCCCCCATGCGGCTGGCCCCGGTCTACCGCTCTGGACTGCCGATGTGATAGTGCCTGGTAGTGTGCTCGGCCGGCCTCGTCGGGGTGGCGGTGGTCTGCCTTGCAGGGGTGTGGTAGGCCTACCTTGTCGGGGTGTCGCAGGCCTACCTCGTTGGGGTGTTGCAGGCCTACCTCGTTGGGGTGTTGCAGGCCTACCTCGTCGGGGTGTTGTAGGCCTCCCTCGTCAGGCTGGTTTTCTTGCGCTCCCCCCACCTTTTCCGGAGCTGGTCGATGTGACGTCTACAGACCTGTCCATCTTCCAGCTCCACGGTGTAGGACTTCGGGCCGGTTGTGCTGTCTATCTTCCCCTTCAGCCACTTAGGAGAGCCGTTGAAGTTTAGCGCGAAAACTGAATCTCCCTTGCTGAAGGTGCAAAGCGGGCGGCTGGCCGTTGCGGTCACTTCTGGGCTGTATTGGGGGTGCAGCCGGTCCAATGGTGACCTCAACCTTCTGCCCATCAACAGTTCGGCCGGGCTCTTGTGGGTGGTGGCATGTGGCGTGATGTGCTGGGTGAGGAGGAAGTTGTCTATCCTTTCCTGCCAGTCTCCCGTGCCCATCTTGGTGAGTGCCTCCTTGGTGAGTCTCACCATTCGTTCCGCTTGTCCGTTCCCAGCCGGCCTGTACGGGGCGGACAGGGCATGGCGGATGCCCAGTCCTGCCAGGAATGCCTCCATGGCCAGGGATGTGAGTTGGGGGCCGTTGTCGGAGACCAGCATATCCGGTAGTCCATGGGTGGCGAAAAGGCGGTGCAGGGCCCGGATCGTCGCTTCCGTTGTGGTAGATGCCATGGGTACCACCTCGAGCCACTTGGAGAAGGCATCTACCACGATGAGGAGGTGTCGCCCTTGCATCAGACCTGCGAAGTCGATATGGATCCTCGACCAGGGGTTGCTGGGGGTCTCCCACTTCGCTGTTTCGGTTTGTGGCGGCGCTGGGCATACTTCTTGGCACGGGTCATATCTGGAGACCCACTCTTCGATGTCTCTGTCCAGTGAGGGCCACCAGACGTAACTCCGTGCCAGGGCCTTCATGCGGACGATGCCCGGGTGACCTTTATGCAAAGTCTCTAGCGTCCGCCGTTGCAGAGTGCTTGGGATCAGCACCCTGTCTCCCCATAGCAAACAGCCCTTCATAGTGGACAGCTCCTTCTGCTTCCTGGCGAACGGGCTGAACTTCTCCTCCGTCTTCTCAGATGGCCACCCCCTGAGGATCCAGGACTTCACTTGACAGAGTGTGGGGTCCTTTTGGGTGTGGACAGCCACATCTGCGGACGAGACTGGACAGCTGGCGTCGTCGTCTATGTGGAAGAGGTGGAGCATGGGGGCTGGGTCTTCTACTGGATCCTTCAATGGGCATCTGCTCAGCACGTCGGCGTTTCCTATGGCTGTGCCTGGCTGGTGCACGAGCCTGTAGGAGTAGCCGGCTAGGAAGATGGCCCATCTCGTCATCCGCGGGGACATGAAGGTCGGGGTGGGTTGGTCGCCTGCGAGGAGCCCCAGGAGTGGCTTGTGGTTGGTTACTATGATGAAACGTCTCCCGTAGAGGTATTCATGGAAGCGTTTCACTCCTGCCACGATGGCCAGAGATTCTTTGTCCAGCTGGCTGTAGTTGCATTCTGCGCCGGACATGGTCTTCGAGAAGTATGTTATGGGGGCTTCTGAGCCGTTGGGCAGTTCGTGGCTGAGGACTGCCCCCACCCCGTAGGGCGACGCGTCGCAGGTTAGCTTGATGGGGAGCGTCTCATTGTACTGGATGAGGACGCTTTTGGAAGTTAAAAGTCCTTTTATGGCTCGGAATGCTGCTTCCTCTTCTTGGCCCCACTTCCAGGAAGCCGCTTTCCCCAGCAGGCGGTGGAGTGGCTCAGCAACTGTGGCTTTCTGTTTGAGAAATATGGCATAGAAGTTAAGCAACCCAAGGAATGCCTGAAGTTCCGTTTTGTTTTTTGGGCTCGGAGCTTCATGGATTGCTTTCACTTTTGATTTGGTGGGGTGGATGCCAGTGCTATCTATGAGATAGCCCAGGAACTCGACTTCCTGTACTCCTAGGATGCACTTATCTCTCCTGACCCTCAAGCCCTTGGCCTTGAATCGCTGCAGGACAAGCCTGAGCCTTTCAAGGAGTTGTGCCTGTGACTCTCCGAAGATTAGTACATCGTCAAAGTAAGGCACCACCCCTGGAACACCTTGGAGGAGGCGTTCCATCATAGATTGGAAAATGCCGGGGGCAGCGCTGACTACAAATTGGAGGCGGTTGCATTTGAATGCCCCCCTGTGCGTGACAATTGTTTGTGCCTCCGCCATTTTTTCGTCCACTGGCAGTTGCTGGTAAGCCTGGGCCAGATCCAGTTTCGCAAAAATTGAGCCAGTTCCCAGGGAATGCAGCAGATGTTGCACCACTGGGACTGGGTATGCGCTCTGTGCCAACGCCTTGTTGATGGTACAACGGTAGTCGGCGCAGATGCGCACAGACCCATCATGCTTCAGTGGGGTCACAATGGGGGTCTCCCATGAGGCATGATCGATCGGTTCCAGGACGCCCTGGGCGATCAGCTTATCCAGCTGCTCATCTACTTTCAGCCGCAGAGCAAATGGAACCCGGCGGGGCTTTAGCCTAATTGGGGTGATTCCCTTGTCCAGATTAAATGAGATTGGCCTTCCCACAAATTTCCCCAGCTTACCATCGAAGACTTCTTTGAACTCTTCGATGAGGTTGTCGAGTTCATCGCTGCGGATTTGGTGGATGCCTCCGATGGATAGCCCCAGCGGCTTAAACCACTCCACTCCTAGCAGGTTCGGTCAGCTGTTCTCCACGACTGTGATGGGAAGCTTGCCTTGGAATTCCTTGAAGGTGATGTGGAGGGTAGTTCTGCCCAGGACTCCGATGGGGTTTCCACTGAAATCCACGAGCCTCAACTTCAGGGGTTTCAGCTGGTTCTTTTTGCAGGATGGCTTTAGGCGCTTCAGATGCTGCCAGTCCATGATGGAGTAGATGGACCCGGAGTCTACTTCCATTTTGCATGGTGACCCCTCTGCCAGCAGTGTCACGTTGAACTTATTGGCACCCTCGTCGTTTGTGTGGGCGATGGTGGTCTGGTGCACTGCTCTGCTGTGGGGATATTCCTCATCTCCGCGCCTGGACTGGTTCGAGGACCGTTTGGATGTCCTCTGGGTTTCTCTGCGGTTTTCGCGGAATCTTGGCCTGGGTGGTTCTGGGGCTGGATCTGCTGCTCTGCATGCCTTGGCGATGTGTCCCCTCTTCAGACAGCGGCGGCAGGTTGCGTCCCTCCATCTGCAGGTTGCCCTGGAGTGGTCGCCTTTGCAGCTGCTGCAGCGTTCCCCCCGGTCACCATGTTGGGGGTTTTCCCGCCTGGGAGGGCGGGAAACCTTGTGGACGGCCATTTCCTCATCGGACTCTGATGGCGTGGTCGAGTCATCTGATGAGTTCGGGCCAGACTTGTGGATCTTGTGGATCCCTCTGGCCTTTACCATCGCGGTGGCTGCTTTTTCGGACGTCTCGGCGGCTGTGGCTTCTTCGAGGACTTCCTTGAGTGGGATCCTCTTGCGGCTCAGGAACTTCTTCTGGAGACCCACATCCCGCATTCCGAAAACAATGCAGTCCCGGATGGCATTGTCCACGTTGTCGAATTCGCAATTGGCAGCGATTTGGCGAAGCGCTGCCACGAATTCTTTGATGGATTCACCTTTCCGTTGATTCCTCTGTTGGAAGGTGACTCTGTTGGCGATCGGGATGCCTGTGGGTGCGTAATGTTCCTGTAGGACTTCCTGCAGGTCATTCCAGGACATCTCCTCAATGTCCCTGGGCGCCACGAGGTCAATGGCCATTTCCAGGACGTCAGACCCGCAGTGAGCCAGGAATAGGGCTCTCTTTTGCTCGTCGTCGAGGTTCTGGTATCCGTTCCTTCGAAGGAATTGCTGGAATCTGACCATGTACGACCTCCATTTCTCTCGTGCCAGGTCGAATGGGTTCAGCAAGGCAATCGGTGCTTGCGGGTTTGCCATTCTGAAGGCAGCTGCGGTTGAGTGACTTCAGCTCGGTTGGGGCGATTGTGCCACAAGTCTTGCTCAGGTTCTCTTCTCTAGTCCTTCGTCGCCAGTGTTAGATCAGGCACAGGAAATGAAGAAGTGACCAGCTCGATACATTTAGTAACTTTATTAGCTACAGTAACAAGACAAGACAAGACTGGCTGCGCGCTGCCGGAGCTCTCCTTATATTCGCTCCGGCAGTCGCACCGCCCCTGACAGAGATTCAAACTTTCCCGCCCGATGGCTGGCAGCCAATCCGGGCAGATGTCCTTATAAGGACATAACAACTACAGCCTCAGTATTTCAAGATCATGAACAATCTTGCTTATCTCTGCTAGATTCTTGACCATTTCTTTATTTAAGAAACACATCTACTCTGAAATAAGTTTCACCAAGTTCAGAAGGACATGTTCCTAAATAAGACGATAAGGATTCCACAAAAATCTTTTAACTAGATATGATGCTTCATTTAAGCTCTGTCCTACAATTCCATTGTGGCGGTGACTGCCATAAGATCCTAAACCATAGGCAACCCTACAGCAGGGGTGAAATCCAGCAGATTCTGACAGGTTCTGGAGAACCGGTAGCGGAAATTTTTAGCAGTTCAGAGAACTGGCAAATACCACCTCTGGCTGACCCCAGAGTGGGGTGGGAATGGAGATTTTGCAATATCCTTCCCCCAGGAGTGGGGAGGGAATGGGGATTTTGCAGTATCCTTCCCCTGCCACGCCCACCAAGCCACACCCACCAAGCCACAACATGCCCACCAGCCACGCCCACAGAACTGGTAGTAAAAAAAAATGGATTTCACCACCGCCCTACGGGCTGGGTATGTACACGTGATTACAGCTGCAATTTAGGCTAATATATTGTATGAATCTGCAAGTTCCAGACCTGGTTGGGAGGGGGGGAGGTGTTTCTCAGAGGACAGGGAAGCTCTTGTAATGGTTCCCTGACTGTGGCTAATATTATTTCTTGGTCTTGAGCTTTTTACAATTTTTAATAATGGATGTTTTGATATATTTATAGGTTTTCTTTTTTTAATTACCTGTTGTACACCACCCAGAGTCATGTTCTTGTGAGATGGGTGGCTGTACAAATATGAAAAAAAAATCAATAAAATAAATGAATCCATCTGATGAGATTCAAGTTTTCCCTTCATATATCACGGACCACATACATAAATTCAGGGATTGCAGGGGAGGGTTAAGTCTGATTGACACTTTTGTAAGGTTTTTGTTTTGTTTTGTTTTCAAAAGAAGAAGAAGGAGTGACTCACCAGCTGCAGAATTCTCGGAAGCTTTCCTAGGAAGAGACAAGTAAAGAGGTTAGCACTAGACAGGTAGGATAATGAGGATTATTTTTGCACACCTGTTGATGAAGTCAGGCAAAGCCAAATATAGAGCTCACGGGCAGATTTTTTTGGCCGACAACAGCTTCCCCTTATCTGGCTATATTGAACCAGAGCTTCCCTTCTACCAAGTCAGTTGCATTGTCTTTGTGAAAGATGGGGAAAAAAGAAGATGTAAAACAACTGCTGTTCAAACATGTTGAAAGGTGAAAACCAGCAGCACAAGTTAGAATAGCAATAACAACAGTAATAGCACTTTGACTTATATACCGCTTCACAGGGCTTTACAGCCCTCTCTAAGCTGTTTACAGAGTCAGCCTATTGCCCCCAACAATCTGGGTCCTCATTTTACCCACCTCGGAAGGATGGAAAGCCGAATCAACCTTGAGCCTGGTGAGATTCGATCTGCCAAATTGCAGTCAGCAGAAGTGGCCTGCAGTACTGCACTCTAACCACTGCGCCACCACAGCTTATTAATTAATTAATTAATTAATTTATTAAATTTATATACCGCCCTTCTCCCAAAGGACTCAGGGCGGTGGACAGCCGGAATTAAGATACATATACTATAAAAGTTAAAAATAACTAAAATAAATTAAATCGATCGGCCTCCCAATTTAAAACCCCACATCTATACAATTTAAAAAACTAACCCAGAAGACCTTTTAGGCTAGGCCGGCTTGGTGGAATAAAAAAGTCTTCAGGGCCTTACAGAAAGTACGGAGGTCCGGGATCAGTCGTATTCCGGGAGGGAGCTCATTCCAGAGGGCGGGTGCCCCCACACAGAAGGCTCTCCCCCTGGGGGCCGCCAGCCAACATTGCTTGACCAACGGCACCCTGAGGAGGCCCTCTCTGTGAGAGCGTATTGGCCGGTGGGAGGTTATCGGTTGCAGAAGGCGGTCTCGTAAATACCCTGGCCCTAAGCCATGGAGCGCTTTAAAGGTGAGAACCAATACCTTGAAGCGCACCCGGAAGACCACTGGGAGCCAGTGCAGCTCGCGCAGGAGAGGTGTTACATGGGAGCGCCAAGTCGCTCATAATAACATGATGATCAATGCATAGTAGAGTGATTGAAAGTGTTGGACTAGGAATGAGGAGCCTCAGGTTTAACCCCTCCTCAACTGCAGAAGCTGAGCCCTACCTCTCACCCCAAGGGCCAAAAGGGGTGAAGATATCAGATGGAGTGGGGAGATCAAGTCTCTCCTCATGGAAGCTCCCCAGAGGAATGGGCCAATCAGTCAAGCTCAACCCACTTCATTTCAGTGGGCTATTGTGGGAACCGTACACTTTTCATTTGTAAACTGCCCAGAGTCACTTTGTGAAATAGGTGCTGCATAAATTTGATTATTAAGTAAATAAATAATAAGTACTTCTGGCGGACAGGCAGGAATCTAATAAATAAATGCCTATTAAGTTGTAGCCTTATTAATAGTAAACAGACAAACTTGTAAAGGAGGACAGAGCTAACTAACAGATGACAGGAACTGCATGAAATATATCCAGGAACAGCAGAAATACCTCCAAGCAAAAGTTCTTCCTTCGACACTCAGCAAATCTCACCAGTATGCAAGTTGGCTACTGAATGGAATTAGGTTACCAGACAAGATGCGTGTTTGACATAAAAGATGATAGTTGCATTCTTACCCAAAGCTTTTTTAAACATCTAGGCTGGGAAATTAATTCCCAAACCATTTGCAGAGCAGTAATTGGAGAATGCTGGACTAGCATAATTTTAAGAAGCAATTTTCAGGTTAGGATAAGGTCAGAGGTGTCCAAGTCCTGTCTGCTTTCTAATATGGAAAAGCTGGAGAAAATCCAAGCTGGGACTGGTAAAAGCTGGAAAGAGTCTGTTTCTTGAGCTCTTCATGGAAAGATCCATTCTCCAATCTATACTCTAGCAGTCCTTGGTGTTCTCTCCGCTTGATTGTTTTCTTATAGACTTTTCCTTACCCAAACTGGGTAACTGTCAGTCTTGGAAGCCATCTTTTACTTCAGGGCTGCCGCATTTAGTGCTGTGGGAAACTGGGAGGGGGGATGGTATGGAGTGGAGTGATATCTAGCCATAATAACTTTCTTTTCTTTGAGAGTCAAGGACATCCTGCCCTGCACCTGGAGTGGGGTGACTGGGGGGCATCTCCAGTTCGGAAGGTGCATTGATTGGACCATGTGATGGACATGTGGGTGCTTGGGGCAGGGAAAACCTGGAAGCTTTCAAATTCAGGTTTTCCCAGGTGTGCCAATGTGACATCTCTAATAAAATGGAACTTTGAGGAACATCTAGCCTCGGAGTCTTCTTTCATTGGGGGTGTTACTTGGAACCCTGACAGTAACATCATCAGTGCTAGTAAACAGTCAGATTTGCTGCTCTCAATTTATATTCTAGTGGCTTGCCTGTCAGTGTTGGTGGAGGTGGTCTTAGATTCTTTGATTGGGTTGTTGGCTTGTTTGGCAGTTCCTTGATTGAGGTATTATTTATTTGGTTCTTGGTCTGATGTTAATCTATACTCATTTGAATGCTGCTTGTTGGTGGGGAGGTGTTTTGGTCTTTTTGTTCCCCCTCCTTTTTTTTTTTTCTTGTTGTCTGTTTTGCACAGTATGTGGATGATGTTTATCTTTGTGACTATTGATGGCCAATTTGTCAGAATGCCAGGCTGCCAGGAATTCTCTAGTATTTGAGGTTTTGGCTTGGTCTAGGATGGTTACGGTTTCCCAGTTGATAGTGTGGTTAAGTCTGTCCCTATGCTATGAAATTAAGAAGTTGCCGTCATATCTTCTGACTGCTATTTCATGGATGCGTTCTGCTAGTCTTCTGCTTGTTTGTCCTATATAGTGGCTGCTACAGTGTTTACACTGTATATGAAGATGACTCCTGTTTTTTTCTTCTGTGGCTGCTGAGTCTTTTGTTTTACTTTGTATATTTAGGAGGGCTTTAGTTTGTGTGCTTCTGCTGATTCCATGTAAATTGTAATAGTCTGATGGTGGTTTCTGAGATGTTTTTGGCAGTGTTACCCTTTTTACAGGTTGTGGGGTTTTGCTATATTGGTTTGAAGATGACGTTGCATGGACATCAATTTTGTTGGAAGATGCTGTATAGATGATCTATTTCCTTTTTCTACTGTTCAGAGTTGCTGCAATGTGTTTGTGCTCATCGAGTTCTTAACAGAGTCTCTTGTGGGAGGTTGCGTTGTTACTTTGGAAGTGGAGCATTTGATTGATGTGGGTGGTTTTTCGGTACACTTGTATTTCTAGTTTGCCTTTGTAGTCTCTGCTGATCAGGATATCCAGGAAGGGTAGTGAGTTGTTTTTTTCTTTCCTGGTGAATTGGATTTCTTTGAAGAGGTTGTTGATTGTTTTATGGGTGTTCTCTAATTGGTCCTTTTTTTATTATGGTGAAGGTGTCATTTACGTATCTGATCCATATCTGGGTTGTATTTGTGGGAGTGCTACCGATTCCAGACATTGTATTATGACCTCCATTATGGGTCTTGAAGGCAGTGATCCCATAGGTGCACCTTTGATTTGTTGATAGGTTTGTCCTTCAACTTGAAAGAATGAGGTAAGGCAGATTTTGTTAAGATCCATAATCCTGGATATTTCAATCTTTGTGTATTTGGTTAAGTTGAATGTGCGGTTGTCCCATGTTGTCATAGATTCTTTGGCTAATTCTGAGTCTATGGATGTGAAAAGGTCTGTGATATAAAATGAGACCATGTTGTCATCCTTAGCTATTGTCACGTTTTTCAAGGCACTGTAGTGGAGAGTTGACAGAGTGTTTGCTTCCCTTTGTGAAGATAATTCTCTAAACCCATCATTATAGCTTCCAAATTAACAAGAGCAGAGAAATGATTACAAATGAGGAAAGCCAAGTGACTTACAGAGGGTCACTTACATTTTTCCCCAAGTCCAGGTCAATCTAAGCTTACTGGTGTTTTGCTGTAAAATTTATTTATTAAACACATTTATATGGCTACTGAAGCCACACATAGGTGACTCCTAGCAGCTTACAAAATTAAAAATCACAACAGAAAACCCATAAAACCCCACTCTTTAGGGCCACCTTTGATAGCCCAGTTCAGTGTAGATGTGTTGAGTTCCTTACATTGGTCCTGATTTATTTTACTTTTAGTTTTAAAAAAAGACCCCCTTTCCCAGTTTTACACACCCAATTCCACAAAAACACACACACACACATAGGCACAAATGTTATTTTAGAGAAATATGTCAAATTTTTAACAAATAATTATTTAACAAATTATTTAACAAATTATTTGTTAATTATTCATTGTTACATATGTACAAATAGTAACAATTTTGTATCCCCAAGGTAGGGATTTCATCATCTCCTCCTCCTCCTCCTCCTCCTCCTCCTCCTCCTCCTCCTCCTCCTCCTCCTCCTCCTCTTTTTCATTTATTTTTGTAATGGGGGTAAAAAGGGATTGTTAGTTTTCATTTATTTAATTAAAAAACCTTTCAAAACCAATATTTTTGTGTTCAGAGATCTACAGTTGTTTTTGAATGAGGAAGAAGTTAAAAATTATCCACATAAAAAGACTGACTAATCAGCATTCAAGTTAACATATGCATTCAAGGCAGACTTTCCAGTCTGAACACTAATATAACAATGCATTAATAGTTTATTACTTATTTATTAGCCATGCCTCCATCAGAGCTCTGGGCGGCGCACAGCACAAAACAATTATATGAAACAATACCTTACAAAAGTTATCAGGTGGATGAGAAAGCTGTAAGAATACCCTAATGGCATTTAAGGAGATGGCTTCCCAATAAATATTGAGAATAATTTCATACATACAAATAAAACCATTCAAAGTTGTAACATTGCGAAAAGGAAGAAAGATCCTCTGTTCACATGCTTATGCTACCCATGATTGCATTTTCAACCTCTAAAGAAAATCTATATGCCCTACAATATAGAGTAGAATAGAATTCTTTATTGGCCAAGTGTGATTGGACACACAAAGAATTTGTCTTTGGTGCATACGCTCTCAGTGTACATAAAAAGATACATTCATCAAGAATCATAAGGCACAACACTTAATAATAGTCATAGGGTAAAAATAAGCAATCAAATCATACTAGGAAACAATCACTATAAATCGTAAGAAAACAAGCAGCAAAATTACAGTCATACAGTCATAAGTGGGAGGAGATGGGTGATAGGAACGATGAGAAGATTAATAGTAATGCAGACTTAGTAACTAGTTTGACAGTGTTGAGGGAATTATTTGTTTAGCAGAGTGATGGCGTTCGGGGAAAAACTGTTCTTGTGTCTAGTTGTCTTGGTGTGCAGTGCTCTATAGCATCGTTTTGAGGGTAGGAGTTGAAACAGTTTATGTCCAGGATGCGAGGGGTCTATAAATATTTTCACAGCCCTCTTTTTGACTCGTGCAGTATACAGGTCCTCAATGGAAGGCAGGTTGGTAGCAATTGTTTTTTCTGCAGTTCTAATTATCCTCTGAAGTCTGTGTCTGTCTTGTGGGGTTGCAGAACCGAACCAGACAGTTATGTGTTACCCATGGTACCAAGTGGGGGAGACAGAGGAAACCAAAGTGAGATGGCCAAATTGGATTCTCTGTCCAATCTCAAAATGTGCCATTTCTGATGAGATTAGTTCCTAAACTGGCCATTCAACAGTTGATGTCCCCTAGAAATAATTCAGGTACATATTTCCCCAATGCCTTCGGCTGCAGCCCTAAATTCAATTGTTGTGGTTAATCCTGGCTCACCTAATGCAACCAAATCACTTTGAAGATACAATATAATTTCATTAGCCTGCAAAAAAAAACCTAAATAGTATATATTGGGCTCCCAGCAAAGTATTGGTCCTTTGCTGAACAGCCCCAAGTGAAGGCAGAACCAGAGAGCTCATATACCCTTAACTACTACAGTTAATATTTGACCTACAACCACAATTGAGCCCAAAATGTATGTCGCTAAGCGAGGCAGTTAAGTGAGTTTTGACCCATTTTAGGACCTTTCCTGCCACAGTTAAGTGATTCGCTGCAGCTGTTAAGTTAGTAATACGGTTAAATGAATCTGGCTTCCTCATTGACTTTGCTTGTCGGAAGATCACAAGAGGTGATTTCATAACCCCGGAGCAAGCAACTATCATAAATTCATGCCACTGGCCAAGCATCTGAATTTTAATCACATAACCATGATGGTGGTGGTGCAACTGTCATAAGTGTGAAAAACACCCTTTTTCAATGCCATTGTAACTTTGAATGGTCATTAAATGTCCATTAAATGAAAGGCAAAGGCCAGATTTCAAAAAAAAGGTAGACACTGTACACATTACAGCATGATGTTGGAATGCTTTGGATAAATTCATCTGGATGACCTTACTATTTACCCTTCCTTATAAATCAGCATAGTAGCTATAATAAACAATTTGGTTTACTGGGCCATAGGTTCCTGACTCTTCTTCTCCTGTTACCACCCATGATCAAGTCAATTTGCTTACAAGGGGATTTGAAACATCTCTGGAAGGTGGAGGCTTCTCATAGGTTTGGTCATGAATGAAGCCCCCAATGAAGCCCCCAGAAATTCGTAAAATCTCTGATCTCCGTGTATTTCGCTGTGTCCTCAAAACCTTGTTGTTCCGCCAGGCTGGGCTATCAAGGTAAAGATTTTAATTGGGTTTTAAAAATGGGATTTTAAATTTGGGGTTTTAAATTGAGCCTATCATTTAATAATTTTAATTTATTTTAAATTCTGTCTGTCTTTGTGCTTTTAATCAGGCTGTACACCGCCCTGAGTCCTCCGGGAGAAGGGCGGTATAGAAATTAAATAAATAAATAAATAAATAAATAAATAAATAAATAAATAAATAAATAAATAAATAAATAATAAATTGTATTGGGTCCGGGGAGCCAGTTGTGGGAGTCTACCGGTTCGCAGCTGTTCGGGTGAACTGGTAGCTCCCACAATCAGCTGGGAGTGAACCAGTTTGCCCCAACGATCAGATGGGCCCACCCGCTTGCCTGCGCTATTTTCCTCCCTTTATCTCCTCAGCTGATTCACGCGGCAGAGCTGATTGCCATGCGAATCAGCTGTGTTACTTCTCCGAAGAAACGCGGAAGTGAAGATTTCTTCAAACTGTGCACGTACGCACGGTATGCGTCAGGAGTGGGCATGAGCGAAGCACGCGTGAAGCACACAATCACCGAACCTGTTGTTAAACCAAGAGGATCCCACCACTGCGGGGATCATATCTTTTATCACCGCAAACTCCAAAGCACTTACGTTTGAGTTGTCCTGCTGCGATGTGTGCCCTAGAATTTAGCTTTCAATCTGAGGTAAACAAGAAAGCCAGACTTGCCTCTTGTGGAAATGCATAATGTGGTTTGTTTGTTTGGTTTGGGATTATTACAACATGCTATCTTAGGCACTGAGGTTTATAAACCATGAATTATAGCCTAATAGTGAAATTAGTCATAGCTAAACAAAACATGGTTTTGTGCTATCAAAGCCCAGGCTTGAGGCTTAGGCATGTAATGTATGTTGTTAATTAAAAACAAAAAGTTAATTTTAGTTTTTTTTTAGTTTTAGGACGTGTGGGTGATGAGCACCACAGCATGTGGGGTGGGTGGAACTAACACTTTCCATGACTATGGAGCTTCTCAATCATCCAGGTCTGAAGAACTGAAGAAGCTTCTTGAATGAGAAGCGAAATGTCTTCAAAGAAAAACAAAGTCCAGTTGTTTTTTGAAAAAGCACTTTTGGGATAACACTTTTCCACCTCTTCTTTGGTTCCAAAAAACATCTCTTCTCCTTCTCCCAAAGCTTGTATCTATTCTATGAAAATAATTTTCAGCTTGCAAGGAATACTTGCTTCTTCTCCAGTAGAGAATCCATCCGTTTATAATATACACAGCATCTGTAAATTCAAGAGATGCAGCATTTTCCACACCTGCCTGTCTGTGGGAGGCACAGGGTTCCACCTGTTGAATTTCTACCTGTCTTGGACCATGCCTGGCACAAAGCTTTGGCCCAGACCTACGTGACTCAACTTGCTGATCTGGCATCCTAGGTGTTGTGCGTTCCCGAGATTGGGAAGATCTGGCTGATACAGGGAGTAATGCCAGCCATGGCATTAATTTTCCACTTTACTTAATTTTTGGCCTCTGAATGATCAGTCACCGAAAGGGCGGCACCCTTGAAATCCTTCCAATCAGCAATGCACGTGCCCAGATTCAGCCACCGCCTCCTCTATTGTATCATACCATCTTCACCACTTCGCTCTTTCTGCAGGATCTTTCAACCATCCCTATGAAGTCACTTCCATCCAGCTCAGCTGCTAAGAATTCTGTATGCCAGGCATCTAAGCGTTTCTGTGCTCCTTATACTACTCACAAAATGATGCATTGGTTCAGGAAGCTGGAATGATTGGCAAATGAGAAGGAATACAGAATATGGAGGTGGTGATAATTCTCCACACTTAATTAGTACAAAACACCAGGGTGTGCGTACTTTGTGGCAAGGCCACAGCACTCCCTATACTTAGGATGTAGGCTAACGTAATGACTGTTTTTCTCACTGCATGTGGCATTCTTTATTACACAAGATTCCCCCCCCTCCCCCCCAAAAAATGTGATGTTCTTGCTCATCGTAATAACTTCATGGATTCTGGGTACTATGCTGAAAACAGATGGCCAAATTAAAAAGTATTACCTGGGCTAGGGCAGCTGGATCGGTGGATGGACATAACCTCAGTTATAGATCTGCCTTCCCAACTGAAAACACTTCTGATTACTTCAACACCCGCATTGCCAAGCGTGCTTCAGATAATGCTACCATATCTGAATGGTTTAAGGAGTCTGAGTGGCGTAGGAGGCTAATGCCTCCTACTAAGGCAGCATTTAACATCCAGCTGCCTGCAATTACTGCGAGTTCAATTCTCACCAGGCTCAAGGTCAACTCAGCCTTCCATCCTTTCTAAGGTGGGTAAAATGAGGACCCGGTTTGTGGGGGCAATAAGCTGACTTTGTATAAAAATATACAAAAGTATGAAGGCTATTGCTTAACGCATTGTAAGCCGCCCTGAGTCTCCGGAGAAGGGCGGCATATAAAAATAAATAAAAATAAAAATAAATAAATAAATAAAAAATGTTAAAATCCAGGGGGCCTAAGAGACAGCAGCAAACACCTCATCGTTGCCTTATAGTAGCCATACTGACTTCTGCAGTCTCTTTCTTTGAGGAACCCCAAACATGTAGGAGATGTCTCAGAGGCTGACCACAAAGGAAGAGGTCTCCAGGACAACTGTGCCACCTGATAGTAGATATGGTTTGTAAGAATCCCATTGGAGAAATCTAACTGTGGCTCTTTCATGTTTTCACCCACAATGGTGGTGATCCCAGTAACTGAGTCTCTACGTAAAGGTTCGGCCAACAGCAATGTGGCAGATGGGAATCCCTGCCTATCATCATCCAGTAAATCTGTTCACCAGTTGGTGAACATAGACCACCTAGCTATTAGAAGTATACACTTGGCCAGATAATTGTGACTACACACCACACCAAATCATAAATTTCAACCTATTACTTTTAAGGCTGTATGAAGGCCTGGCCCCTGTGATTAGTTTTTGGTTCAAGGTCAAGTAAATCTTCAATGCCAGATAAAGCCAGAAAACTTGGTTGAGTAAACCATAATAAAGGTGACCTTGTATAAATGATCTGGTTGACCACTCTTAAAACAAAATACTACATGAAGATGGGCTTTAGCCTGATTCAGCAAAGCATCTGGATCAGGTATGGTCTTGTGAAACCCATTGGCAATTTCAAGACCCTGAAATTCATGCTTGTTTGTTTATTATTGTATTGTATTGTATTGTATTGTATTGTATTGTATTGTATTGTATTGTATTGTATTGTATTGTATTGTATTGTATTGTATTGTTTATTTTATTTTATTATTTTATTTTATTTTATTTTATTTTATTTTATTTTATTTTATTTTATTTTATTTTATTTTATTTTATTTTATTTTATTTTATTTTTTATAAAATTTATTGGCCACCCATCTTACCATAGGGTAACTCTGGGTGGCTTACAGTTACATCTAAGTTAAAACATGAAAAGTTAAAAATCAAGCATTAAAACCAAGGACACATAGGGAGGGCGGGGGCGGAGGGGAGACAGTGGGATCTTTTGTTACTCGATCAGCCACCTCCATTGCGCTGTTCCCCCACATGGGCCCCAAGCCGACTGGCACAGCCATGTCTTTAGGCCCTTATGAAAAGATAGGAGGGTTGGGTCTTAGCAGCATTTACATTTATTTGATCAATTTTGATAAGACAATCACTTGTTAAGATGGATAAAGAAGTCATATATCTATTGGGAGAAATATAGAGTGCTTTAATCCATTCTCTGTTCTTCATGACTTGGGCACAGCGACAGAGAGGCAGATTATAGGACCAGAAGATGAGAGGAACATACAAGAACTGGTCAGGGGTAGTATTCACTTACTTTCCCTACCGGTTAGCAAATTACACAAATTACGCGTGTGCACCAGTGGTGGGTTGCCCCCAGTTTGGACCAGTTCGCAAGAACCAGTAGTAAAACCAGCGGGAGGCTCCGTCCACTGACCCGACATCATCATATGTGATCTGCGCGTACGGGCGCGATGCGAAACGGTAGTAAAGGTAAGTAGAACCCACCCCTGGTGTGCACACTTCACTCACACACACCCATTCACACATGTGCACGGCTTTCCCCACATGCGCTTTGCTGGCACGCGCGGCTTGCACGCATGCACGCGGCTTGAAAATGTTCCTAAATAGGACGGCATAGCATCAGGGTTGCTACCACCGGTTCGGGTGAACCATTCAGAACCGACTGAATACTACCTCTGGAACTGGTGTTCCTCTATCTCCCACTACCCTTTGTTTCTAGACTGCAAGGTGACATCCTTTCACTTTCCCCGCCCCTTCCTGCCCACACAGCGCAGAACAACACAAAATGGCTGCTTTTACACATTGCGGTGAGAGACGGGAGGTCAACATGAGGCTTAACACAGTCCCATAGCAACCCAAGATGATATCATCAAAATAGTGTGTGGAAAATGGGTTGAATTTCACTGATGTTGGGTTTTTTCCCCCAATTCAGGTTTATTTCATAATTAAGGATGGAAATAGAAGAGATCTACAGATAATCTAGCTTCATTTATGGTGCAAACCCAGTCAATGGGATTTGTTTCTGATGACCCCATCTCAGTGTAATATGAAATTACACTTTAATATGAAAGTAAACTTTGTGAACTAGTAACAGTAACAGAGTTGGAAGGTACTTTGGAGGTCATCTAGTCCAACCCCATGCTCACACAGGACACCTGTACTAGGGATTTGAACCACCGAACTGCCAACCTTTCTGATCGACAAGCTCAGTGTCTTAGCCACTTTCCTGTTCCTGCTGTAAATTCAAATTCATATCTTGCTTGTACATCTTATGTGAGTTATGATGGAGCCATGTTTTGATACAGCAACTCATCTATTGCAAAAGTTTTCTTGTTTATCCTGCTGGCTGTTATCACTGTTTAATAAATTATAATGAAATACATATGATATCTTCTCCCTTAGACCGTTCAGAGGAAACAGATAAGATGTGATGATAGGTATTATCCCAAGGGAGGAAAGACTAAACTACAAGCTGGTTATTATTCAAAGGTAGTTAGTATAAACACCAGGGATCCAAAGAATCTATCCATGAGTTCCATCCAACAGGGCCTTCACTACATGCAAAGATCTCCTCCTGATATTCCTTTTCAGGGAGGAGCATTTTCATAAATAGGAAGTAGAACACCTTTGGCCTATTTTGAGACTCTAATGAGACATATTATCATGCTGTTCTAAAGACTTATCATGTTAGATTATTCAAAATCTTGTGCAGGAAGATAACTTTGCATTTGCACTGTTTGACTTATTGAAATTAGACACCATCGTGAGCAGGAATGTGCTGGGATTGCTGAAAATTTAAGCACCAAACAGTTTTACTCGCAGGAGATGATGGTTCTCACAGAATAGATGAGTCCAACCTGGTGCCCTCTTGAGGTATTGAATCTCCACTAGGATGCTCAGTGTAATGGAGTATCAAGGTGTCTAGTAACAACTCCATTGTCACCCATCAGGCTCCCTGTTCACAATTTACATTAAATAAAAGGCTGGTGTAGCTGGTATAATGTAAAATACTAACCATCCAGGAAAGTCATCGTTCCCAAAAGTCGCAATCCCCAAATGGGCCCTATAAGCTTAGCCCATAATAATGTTGGATAGCTATATTCCACTGTTATATTTGGGAATGTGATTCTTGTTCAAAAAAAAGATAAAAGCAAAGAAGGTTGGCTAGAGGCTACCAGGGTGGCAAGTATAATTCTGATAAATCAATGTTTTGCAAATAATTTCATTCCCAATAATAGGCCTTATAGGTAAGGGCTTCTACAACATAACCTCAAAATTCCAAATAGGCCCACTGAACCCCAAAATATTGGGGACTCCTAATCTGCCATTTTCCTAATTTTCTATATTTACTAATTCCATATTTTTGTCTCTGTGTCCAAATTCCCATTTTCCAATCTCTGTTTTCTGCCACTTGAGTTTGATCCAAGCGAGTTTGATCTGTTTTCATCTGTTCCCAAAATCTCCCATCCCACCCTATCCTCTGCCGAACCTGAGTTCAGCCCATCTGTATAAATTATATTCCATTCCTTTTTTTAAAAGCAGCTTATACATTTGGCCTTCTTTGTCAAGAGGTGGCCCCAAACCACTGCATTTCTTCCCCGCTGGCAGATGAGTTTTAGATATGTAGAACATCTCTAGAACAAACAACCTTGCTTGAGAAATTAGTCATTATCAGGAGGAATGCTAATCTTAGCTGAATTTTCAGCTTTCTGCACATGCTATTTTGTCAGACCTATTTTTACCATCTATTTTTCCACTTCCTTTCTTTCTGTTGTCGACTTTTTGTCTTTCCCACCTCTGGGAGCTACAGGGAAACCCATCATGTTATTAACGTCAGGAACACCCCGATAGGATTCACATATTGTGCTGCACCATGGTTTGCTTAATAGCGGTTTGTTAAAAGCACAATTTTCTGGTGGTAAACCACAAATCATGGCTTACAAACCACAGTAATAGCATCCACACAATATGCTAACTCCAGATTCAACCAAACATGTGAAACCTACAAATAAATCTCTCTTACCCAACTTAAAAGACCACTATAGGAGAAGGGATGGCTGACTGTTATGTAATTGAAAACATTCTTTTGGGTTGGTTTTGATCTGATCAAAACCTTCTACCTGACTTCATTCAAAGTGAGATTCTAGGGATTTCACCTACAACCTTCTATATGCAAATGCCCCTGCCACGTATGAACATTAGCAGTTGGGGTGTTTGTACTTAGTAGCAAAATAATTGCAATAGGAAGTTGTGGAACCTCTTTATAAACCAGGATCTAAGGACAGGGATTTGGCAATGGGCAATTTCCATTTCTGATAGAATGGAGAGATTTGGAGGTCAATATATGGAAGGCAATTCGTTGTCCACCCCTGATCTAGAAAGGAAAAAGAAAAGAAAGTTTCCTTTGAATCAAGCTCAGGTAATGGACAGTGTTTACAGATAAGGGGATAGCCTTTTAAAAAATTAGCCACAGAGAGCTGCAAAACACATGGTAGATCCTCACTGCAAAACTGGTATTTTAAAACAGATTAATAGAGTTGGAATGGACCTTGTAGTTCATCTAGTCCAACCCCTGCCCAAGCAGGAGACCCTACACCATTTCTGACAGATGGCAGTCAAATCTTTTCTTGAAAGCTTCCAGTGATGAAGCTCCCACAACTTCTGAAGGAAAGCTGTTCCATTGATTGATTGCTCTCACTGTCAGAAAATTTCTCCTTATTTCCAGGTTGAATCTCTCCTTGTTCAGTTTCCATCCATTATTCTCTGTCTGGCCTTCAGGTGCTTTGGAAAATAGCTTGACCCCCTCCTCTCCGTGGCAGCCCCTCAAATATGGGAACACTGCTATTGTCTCCCCTGGTCCTTCTCTTCACTAGACTAGCCATGCCCAGTTCCTCCAACTGTTCTTCATATGTTTTAGCCTCCAATCCCCTAATCATTTTGGTTGCTCTTCTCTGCACTCTTTCTAGAGACTTGACATCTTTTTTTATAGTGTGGTGTTCAAATGATTTAAATGAGGGAATAGAAGGGGAACTCATCAAATTTGCAGGTGACACTAGACCCTTATCATGAATTAATTAAAGAAGCAATTTAGAAGGCCACACAACTCCAATGGAGTTTAATGCTAATGTATAGCATTAAAAATAGGGGAAAAAAACAAGAAAAACAAGGAGGAAAAAACCCCAATGTATAACCAGACACACAGTCCTACTAACAGATAAAATCCTATAAGAGGCTCAACACCCGTCCCAACCCAAGGCCTGGGAAACAGCCAGATTTTCAAGGACTTCTTAAACTATATCAAGATGGAAGCCATACAGGGAGATAATTTGTCATTTGAGGATATTATTTTAAATAAGGTTATTCTTTTTTAAAAAAAAAAATTACACTGGTATGTCATACTTCTTGGAGTTTTCATTTATTTTACTACCTATTACACCTGTTTTACTATCTTAAAACAGACAAAATGAAAACATTAGCAAAGATATCATGGAGGTAGACCCAGAAGCTACACAAAAGACCACAAGAGATGCATATAATTTATGGTTGCGAATTCCAAGATTAGAAAAAACAGCACTGTTGTCAGTTTCACACTTTCTTAAAGCAGAATCCAATAGAAATCTAGATTCATAATATTTATTCTCTATAACTTTGGAAAGACTCATTGCCCCTAAATATCTCCAAATTATATGCCTCAATTAACCTGTTCATTATTCCCATTTTGGGATTAAAAGATCAAAGAATTTAATGAAGAAATGGCGAATTAAGTGTAATGTAGAGGATAGCACTTGAAGGCTAGGTTTCAAATCTCCTCCCAGGCATGAGGCAATCCTTTTATCCAATAAAATAGCTAGCTAAGCAACCTAGAATAAAAAAGGATTTTTATGGCACCCTGAAACATGTTATAGCTGTTAATAATGTGAAGGTATTGCGTTCTCAAGTTTTAAAGATGAATATTCAAAAGCAAGGCCAATTTAATACTTTGTTCTCAGCAAAAGCACAATGGGGGATATTATTCCTCTAGAAAATGCAAGCTCTTACTGGCGCTTGGGACAAGAGCCTTGGTAGTACAGTGGTCTAAGGCACCCTGTTATTAAGCTGGTTATTAAGACCAGCTGCCTGCAATTACTGCAGGTTCGAATCTCACCAAGGCTCAAGGTTGACTCAGCCTTCCATCCTTTCTAAGGTAGGTAAATTGAGGACCCAGTTGTGGGGGCAATAAGCTGACTTTGTATAAATATACAAAAGGATGAAGGCTATTGCTGAGCACATTGTAAGCTGCCCTGAGTCTCCGGAGAAGGGCGGCATATAAATCAAATTAAAAAGAAAAAAAAACTGACTCCAAAGGTTCCATAAACAGACTGGCTTTTGGAGCTGCTTGTCCCACAGCATTGAAACTCCTTACAAAGCGGATGACAAGAATACAAAATACCAATAAATAATCATTACATACATCAACAAAATAATGGCCAAAATACAGGCTAAACGGGGGCCAGGCAGGTGGCTTGACTTGTGTCCATGGAAGGCCTTCAGAAAGGCAATCCTAGAGCCAGGATGGCTAAGGAGTGAGAAGACAATGACAACATCCTGTTGCTCTCCTTGGAAAACAGTTCAGTTTCAGCTGGGTCACCATCCCTAGCTTGCCACTCCTACCCTCACTTGCCTCTTCGGGTTTCCCTGATACTTAGTCTTCCTAGAACTGCAAGGTAGCTTTTTCTCCAGGCTCCACCTTGGCCATGTAGGAGAAGGTGAAGCAAGAGGGGAGGAAGGATGTGTGGATGGAGCAGATAAGATATAGCTGGTTTAACCAGGAGAAGATGAATCCGATAAAGGCAACTCACAGCACAAGGTTCTTTCCTTATAATTCAAGGTGATGACCAGCAGGCTTTCTCTTTCCAATGGTCTTCTTTGCATTGTTCTGATTTTATTAAAGCTTGTGATCAAGAATGTCATTATCTTGTCAGGTTGCCTCTTCTTTTTTTAACCAGTCGATGCAAGTTGTATGGTTGCTAGGCCTTCCCTTTCAGGAAAAAGTAAATCCAAAGAAGAAATCAAGATGAAAGGATGTTGTAAATGAAACCTGAGTTGTCAAGCAAACTAAGCTCATCTCCAATGCAAATGGACTGGTTACATCAGAGAACATGAATTAATAGCAGACTTTGCACATCCATAAATCCTTGCTAGGGCACATGCATATCCTTGTGCAAGAAAGCAAATCATTCTTTTAATTCTGCGTGGTTGCAGCCTTGACTTCATACATTATGTTATGTATATAATATATTATATTATCAACAGAAGAAAGAACACTTAAACATGACTCTGGAAGGATTTATACATAGATGTCTATTTTGCCTTGTTTAAATATATTTTCTCTGTTTTATTCTGGCAATCATTCCTCTTCTGTTTACCTTCTTTTGTCTATTAATCTGTTTCTTCCATCTTCACTAACCACAATGATTCTTGTTGATCTCTGTTCATTCTTATTTTCACAATTGTAAAAGTGTTTTCCATTGAGGCATGCCTCTCAGATTGGAATCGTATGAATAAATATAAGTCATGCCTCATTTCTGAGACACCTGCCTCAGATCTAGTTCAAGATCTGTCTTGAAAAATATTTAGTACTACTGCTCCATAAATGCCTATTCTACTCATTTCTTTTGCAACTTGTTGGAGTATTCTCTTTCCAGGTGATCTATCAAAGATAGTCCTAGCATAGCATTGCTAACCTCTTGCTTTGATCAGCAGGGTAATGTTGATTTGTGAAAAAATGTTGCAGCATTGGTAGAATAATTACTGGCCAGATCACAATCTCACATCACATTATGATTGTCACATGACTGTAACATGACTTTACTGAAGAATCAAAGTGAACCATGTTAAGAATGGAACATGCAGGGGGCTCAATGTGGACAGAGAAACACGCTTCCTTAAACAAGGACAGGAAACTTGAGCTACTCTGAAGGAGTTGATTATTTCTGGAGGACATTGGGTTCCCTATCCTTCCAATAAAAGATTGTATTTTTTTAAAAAAAGAGATTTGCTTAGTTCATTTTTATTCTACTTTTCTTCCAAGGAGCCCAGGCTGGCATCTATAGTCTTTGCCATTAGTTCATCCTAACCCCAAGAAACCAAATAATTTTCCTCCATTCCTACCAAATCTGGCTTTGCTTTCCATAGTTTTGGTCATCCTTGAATCTTCTGCATTTAAAGGACCGGTCCTATGGAACGATCCTGACATCTTCTGCATGTAAAGCAGGAGCACCAACATTAAGCTACAATTTCTCCCAACCTTTGGAGAAAGAAAACTTCATCTGGTCTGTGTAGTCTCGTGGGCAGCTTGAAGAGCAAAAATGCAATGTAGAAGAGAAAGGTCAACTCCTGATCCTAACAGCATGTCTTTCCCCGTGTCATCAAATCCAGCTTCAAGTCAGCCCCACAAATAGTCAATTACTTCTTGGATTTTTTTTCTCTTTGAAAAAAGTTTTCCCCCCCCCCAACTTTTTATGTGGTAAAATGGGTTGATAAAGCACCATCATGAAATTTGGTGGAAAAATAAGATCAATCAAATGAGTACAATTTCAAATGAAACCAATTAAAAAATGATAATAAAATAGATCAAATGGAACAGCTAGCCTTCAGAAATCATGAGTGCTCCATCACTTGAGATTTTTAAGAAAAGACTGGACAGCCATTTGTCTGAAATGGTATAGGGTCTCCTGCTTGAGCAGGGGGTTGGATTAGAAGACCTCCAAGGTCCCTTCCACCTCTATTCTGATTGATTGATTGATTGATTGAATTCACTAATGTTTTACCTTGTTATACTCAAGCAAGTCATCATCATCATGATACCACCTCAGCTTTCCCTTAATGCCTTCCAGATGTCTGGATTATAAAGGGCAACATTGATTAGTAGATGATGGGATGGTGGTCCAACACATCTGGAGAGCATCAGGTGATGCATAATTGTCTTGATGTATGTTTTCAATAGTATATCCATAAGAACAAATTCAGTTTTTGCATCACCATCCATGAGAGGAAATAATAGACATCTTCATGATACTAGCAAGAATCTAATTTTATTCTCTCATTCACACGTAATCCAACAGGCAGAACATACCCATATCTTTTGGAGGCTTTCCTTCCCCCACACCCCCTGTATTTCAACAGTTTTTTTTATCAATATGGTATTTTCAGATGTGATAAATACAATTCTGGTCATCTCTAGCCTTCATAGGATTTGCAGTTTCCATCATTTCCAAGCATATGAAAGCACATATATCTGGAGAACCCCTGGCTGGGAAGATTTCTTCAAGTATTGGGACAACAGGCAGAGATATATTTTGTTTTTCCTTTTTGTCCCTGTTTTCCTTGCTACATTGAGTCTTGGTGCTGAGAAAAAGCTTCATAAACTAAATTACTGTCTAATTTCCCATTGTTTAAAGGGATATAAACCTCTAAATTTCTCTGGCTGGCGTCATACCACATGAGGGAGAAGGCTTGAAGTAGAAATCGCGTATGACTATAACAATAGGCCACTGTAGCAAAATGATGAGAAAGAAAGCAAATTCTAACACACATCTCTGAAAAGTCTATTTCTCAGTATCATTTTCAGATAAAACTATTCTGGTGTATACACTTACCTGTATAACACACACTGTATTTTCAACTTCCAAACACCACCAAACCCAAATCTAATGGGGAGGAATGCATATGGAGAATGCACTGTGTAAGATCAGAGACCCTCTTGCTGACAAGGCAACTGAGCCTTTCATCCATGACCTACCTTTTCTTTCTGGATGCTGGTTGTGGGCCTCCACCCTCCACGGCGGCGCTTGGACTTTGGGGCAAGGGGTACCTGGGCTGTCTTGGCATTGAGGTGTTGGGTGATCTTGACTTCTACTGCCAGCTTGACGTTGGTGCGGAGGTTCCTCCTCTCGAAGACTTTCTTGCACTGGGGGCAAGATATCACCCGAGGGCCATTTCCCTTCATGGACTCCTCATCCCAGTAGCGAGTGATACAAGCTCGGCAATAGCTGTGGTCACAGTCAAGGATCACTGGGTCCTTAAAGTGACCCCTGCAGGCTGGGCAGATTGCCGCTCTCTGCAGCTCAGCCACCAGCCCTTTGCTTTCCATGCTGCACAACTGTGTCATCCTTTGGCTTCTGTGTTCTGGTGCCAGCTCAACACCTTGCCTCTATATAGGCAGGGAGGAGACCAGAGGCAGGTTGGGGGAGGAGCCTCTGTCTGGCAACAGGTAAACAGCCTTGCATAACCATCCAGTTCTTCCACTCCAGGGACTTGTACCAAAACGTGGCAGGCAGGAACTGCCGCTGGGTTAGAAGACAAGTCTGTTTTGCTGTTAGAAAATATCACGCCGTGTGATAAGTTACGGCTGCGGGCAGGGTGGGGTGTGCAGAGAATCGGGTTCGTTTTGTTTTGATTTCTGACCACTGCGAGGGCCAGCTGATCTTCTTCCTGCATCCCAGAGTTTTGCAAATCTGCTCCAGTCTCCTCCATTGATCTCAATTGTTCTGCCAAGAAGCCCTTAACATCAACTCTATGGCAAACCCTTCAAATGCTGCCGGTCCTGAGATACATTCTGAAGCACTGAGAATGTGTCAAAAGCTCCTCCTGTCCCTACTTGGTACCCTTCAGATGTGTTGGGACAACAATTCCCAACATTTCTAGACTCGCCAACATCTTCATTTGTTGTAAGAACTATTTTTGAAAGGATTCTTCTTTTAACGGTTATCTAACCAGCCCTCTTAGCTATTGGGCTTAGGGAAAACAGAAATGATCAGAGAAAAAAGAAAAGTAGCAGAATGAATGTTCCTTTTTTTTTTCACCTGGAAGCCATGAATGATATGCTACAGAATTGTCTTCTGCAATCACTGTGGTTTCTGGGTGATGAGAGTTGCTGTTTTGGAGGACATCTGGCAGGGAAAGACCCCAAAGCTCAAGGTTAAGATTGTGTGTGTGTGTGTGTGTCTGTCTGTCTCTGTATGTGTGTGTGAAATTACACCTCTGAAAACATGTTGCAGCTACAGACTTCCCCATCAGGTAAAACTGCCCCTGATCATTCAAGAAACAGAAGTGATGAGAATTGTGGCTACACCCTGCAGCGTAATCTGATATCGTTCTAGGAACATTTGATGGCACCACCAACAAGCCCCACCTAAGGTAGGTCTTCTCCCCTCCCTTGTCAAATTCTTGTGTTTCCCCCAGCCATTTGGCAGTTGCTGTATTGTTTGTTCTGCTTATAGTATGTTCTGAATTCAATAGTACAGCTGAAGAATATGCAATTCAGCAGTATGGAATTTTCTCTTTGGAACAAGAGCTCCTTAAAACCTTCTAGTGTTTTGCTCCTCACTTCCATTTTCTGGCCTTTCTGGTTTCGGTTAGAAGCAACAAAGTCTTGCTGTTCTGAATCTGATTCCTTCTTTGGCATCTCCTGCTCTTGAAATGTGGGTTCCATTATTATTTTTTTTTCCTCTTGAACCCCTTTCCAAAATCCCCCCCTCTCTCTTCCTATGATCCTCTTCTGAATATAGCTAGTCCTTGATTTATAAGCCACAACTGGGACCAGAATTTCCATTGCTAAACAAGGCACGTGTTCAGTGAGTCAGGCCCAATTTTATTCCCATTCTGTGTCACCGTTGTTAAGTGAATCACTGGGGCTGCTAAGCGAATCCCAAGGTCATTAAGCAGATCTAGATTCACCCATAGACATGTCAGAAACTAGCTGGAAGGTTGCAAATGGCCAGGATGCTGCAACCATTGTCAATACATGTCAGTTCAGCGGTGAAATCCGGCTGGATCTATCCGGTTCGCACGAACTGGTAGCGCCAGTGGTGGGAGGCTCCACCTACCCGCTGGGATGTCATTATGTCCTGTTTTTTTTTATTGAAAAAGTTTTTCAAATACAAATTTTTCCCCCTTTTTCCCTTTTTGTCAGTGACATTGTAACTTTGAGGACTACCTGTAACCCTTATGTTAACTTTAGCTGAGACATTGCCTTCCCAGACTACCAAAGCACAGTCGATTGGGTTTATTCTGATGGTAAAGGTTCGTTCTCTGAGCTTGCGGGTTGGTTTCCAAACATTTCGTTACCAGACTAGGTAACATCTTCAGTAGAGTTTAGGGGAGGGTTTATTTTGCTCAAATCCCAGCTCTTGATCAGGGCTTCCCAACCTGGTTGCCCTCTAGATGAATGAACTTCAAAACTCCCAGAATTCCTCAGCTGGGAAGAATTCTAGATATGGAAATCTGTACATGGGGAGAGGGCAATCAAGTTAGGGAAGGCTGTTCTTGGCTCATCTTTGTTAGCGGTATTTTAAGTTTGGGGGCGGGACTTCCTATTCTTGCTGACATTTCTCCTCTGATACGCATAAGTATGCATAGAGGTTTTGGCCTACCTTGGGCCAGTTCTACCACAGGTAGTCCTCGATTTGCAACCACAATTCAACCTCAAATTTCTCATTTGTTAAGTGAGTTTTGCCCCATTTTACAACCTTTCTCACCACAGTTGTTAAGTGAATCACCATAGTTGTTGAGTTGATAACACGGTTGTTAAGTGAATCTGGCTTCCCCCTTGACTTTGCTTGTCAGAAAGTCACAAAAGGTGATCACATGACCCCGGGACATTGCAACCATCATAAATATGAGTGAGCTGACAAGTGTCTGAATTTTAATTTTGTGACCAAGGGGATACTGCAACAGTTGTAAGTGTGAAAAATGGTCATACAGTAAGTCACTTTTTTCAGTGACTGTTGAACAACTCATTAAACGAACTGTTGTAAGTCAAGGATTACCTGTATTTGGCAGCGTGACATTTTCCTTTCAGTGGCAACTGAGACATCCCCTCTGTTATTTCTTCTGAGTACTCACATCATAGAGCTCACTCATCCTTAAGCTAGTCTGCTGCCCTTAAGTAAAAGGAATTAGGCTTTCTCATCAGTCCCACCAGCCCCCTAAGTTTCTACATATCATTGTTTCTCAACCTTATGAGCTTTAAGATGTGTGGACTTCAACTCCCAAAGGAATTGAAGTCCACACAGCTTAAAGTTCACAAGGTTGAAAAATTGTGTTCTACACAGACTGGAAGAAGATTCTCTGGTAACATTGTATTGCTAACTAGGGCATACAAAACCTTTGCCAGACCAATTCTTGAATACAGCTCGTCTGCCTGGAATCCACACTGTATATTGGACATTAATACAATTGAGTGGGTCCAGAGGTATTTCACGAGAAGAGTCCTCCACTCCTCTGCTCGCAACAGAATACCTTATGCCACCAGGCTTGAAATTTTGGGCCTGGACAACCTGGAACTACACTGCCTACGGTCTGACCTAAGTATAGTACACAAAATTGTCTGCTACAATGTCCTACCTGTCAACGACTACTTCAGCTTCAACCTCAATAACACTCGGGGAAACAATAAATACAAACTCAAGGTAAACCGCTCTAAACTCGATTGCAGAGTGCTGTTACTTCCTCAAACCCCCACAGCTTCAACCTTAAACTGTCTACCGTGGACCTCACCCCATTCCTAAGAGGTTTGTAAAAGGGGCGTGCATAAGTGCACCAGCGTGCCTACCGCCCCTGTCCTACTGTTCCCATTTATTTGTACTCAGTTCCTATGTTCATGTTCATGTCCATGTTTATACTTATACCTGTTATCTTGTACATGTTTGACAAAAAAAAAGATACCATGTTACAGAACATAACTGTGTGATCCCAGATTTCTTTTTCTTTCCACAATCAAATAGGAAGGAGAAGGAGAAGAAGGAGAAGGAGAAGGAGGGGGAGAAGGAGGGGAAGGGGAAGGGGAGAGGGGAGAGGGATAGGAGAGGATAGGAGAGGAGAGGAGAGGAGAGGAGAGGAGAGGAGAGGAGAGGAGAGGTGGGGAGGGGAGGGGAGGGGAGGAGGAGAGGAGAGGAGAGGAGAGGAGAAGAGAGGAGAGGAGGGGAGGAGAGGAAAGGAGAGGAGAGGAGAGGAGAGGAGAGGAGAGGAGAGGAGAGGAGAGGAGAGGAGAGGAGAAGGGAAGGGAAGGGAAGGGAAGGGAAGAGAAGAGAAGAGAAGAGAAGAGAAGAGAAGAGAAGAGAAGAGAAGAGAAGAGAAGAGAAGAGAAGAGAAGAGAAGAGAAGAGAAGAGAAGAGAAGAGAAGAAGAGAAGAGAGCCATTGGGAAGTTAGGGGGGATGGTCTCCAAATATCCCTGTTAGCAATTGGTTATGTGTATACAGCATTCGTAACCAATCCATACCAACATTCAGTTCATTTAATATTCTGGCCCAGTGTGTGTGTATGGCGGGGGTGGTGGTGGAGGGGAGCCAGGCCCACCTGGCCCTCCAGAAAACAAAAACATTGTCCCCATCCTGAGATCAGGTCCCTTTTGACTTTCCAGAAAATAATATGCTTTTTCCGCCAAATGTCAGGCCAGGAAATTAGACAAGCTTAGTATAGGTGTGGTTTGGGTCATGAGTTGGTTATATGGTGCCATGTTATTATTTCAATTGTGTTCGTTGTTTTGTTTTATTACCTTGTTTTCTTGTGAGCTGTGAATTGTTGTTGAGACGCCCAGAGTTATGCACGTACAATGGGCAGCCATATAAACTGTGTAAATTTTTCCAATCCAAGAAATAGTACAGACTTATACTGATCTCACTTCAGGTGTATTTTAATTTAATTAGTTTAAATTATATACAGACATGCATTTCCCCTTCTGTTACAAATTCAACTCTAGAAGTCTTTGGGGACCCCGCGCAAAACTGTTAAAGGCCACACAAGGATCCTCAGGCTGTATTTCTCTTCGGTGTATGGCAGTGGTGGGTTTCACATTATGTTACTACCGGTTCGCTGCCTGCACACGTGCTCAGTTCGCACACACGCCTGCCTTCCACACATGTGCCCAGCCTTCTGCCCATGTGCTTTGCTCACACGCACACTTTCCACACATGTGCCCAGCCTCAAAAATATGCCTAAATAGGATGGCATAGAGCCGGGACGGGCGGGTGGGCCAGTCCGAACCGGTTTGGGCAAACCAGTCCGAACCGGCTGAAGACCACCTCTGGCATATATTGATTGTCCATACACAGAAATCAGGCAAGGTTCTACAGATTAACATGCTATGTGAAGCATCATGGAACAAAAGCACTAGAGACTTGTTCCATCCCTCTGCTAATGTTAAAAGCCTTTGAGTTCCACAGAAAAGTTTAAAAGCCACATACATTTCTGTTGTTAAGCGAGACACTTGTTAAGTGAGCTTTACCCCATTTTACAACTTTTCTTGCCCCATTTGTTAAGCGAATCACTGCAGTTGTTAAGTTAATAACACGGTTGTTAAGTGAATCTGGCTTCCTCACTTGACTTTGCTTGTCAGAAGTTCGCAAAAGGTGATCACATGACCCCGTGACACTGCAACCGTCATAAAGATGAGCCAGTTGCCAAGGGTTTGAATTTTGATCACTTGGCCACGAGGATGCTACGGCGGTCGTAAGTGTGAAAAACGGGCATAAGTCACTTTTTTTTGGAAGTTACATAAATTGTAACTTCCAACAGTCACTAAATGAATGGTTGTAAATCAAGGACTATCTAATATGTTTGAAATCTCAGATTTGGTTAAGGAACTTTAATGGTATGTGGGAATGACTTAAGGAGACAAGGCAATGAGACACAGAGAAGGGAACAATCAAATAATAGGTAACTTAGCCCACAGGAGGAATGTGGATGGGGTAAGAAGCTCAGATGAGACCCTCTCTACTTTTCGGATGCTGTAAAGGCAGTTCAGCGGTTCGAATCCCTAGTGCCGCGTAATGGGGTGAGTTCCCATTACTTGTCCCAGCTTCTGCCAACCTAGCAGTTCGAAACCACGTAAAAAATGCAAGTAGGTAAATAGGGACCACCTTTGGCAGGAAGGTAACTGTTCTGTGAGCCTTTGATGCTTAGTCATGCCGGCCACATGACCAAAGAGACGTCTTCGGACAGTGTTGGCTCTTCGGCTTTGAAACAGAGATGAGCACTGCCCCCTAGAGTCAGGAATGACTAGCACATATGTCTGAGGGGAACTTTTACCTTTACCTTTAAAGGTGACTGGGAGGGGGAGAGAGAAGTAATTTGAAACTGCAAGATTGCAAAATTCCCTTAATGTAACCTTATAGCAAAGTATAATTTGTTCATCTGATTGTGTTTTCAGAGTAAGTCTACCTAATAAGGCTGACAGGAATTGATTGTTCATTACTTTGAGTGAAGGGCAATTTATAAATCACTCTGTATTGCCCACTCAATCCCTAGAGGATTTATTTCTCACCTGTTTGGCAATGCACACTGACCCCAAGTTAATGGCACTTTATTACATCTTTATTTATGGTCAAAGACCAGTCATTACAAATATTTCAAATACTGTACTGCAGATTAAAAGCCTGAAACAATTAATAATGTAAAGGTAAAGGTTCCCCTTGCACATTCCCGACTCTAGGGGGCAGTGCTTATCTCTGAAGCTGTAGAGCCAGCACTGGCTGAAGACGTCTCTGTGGTCATGTGGCCAGCATGACTAAACGCCAAAGGCGCATGGAACGCTGTTACCTTCCCACCAAAGGTGGTCCCTATTTTTCTACTTGAATTTTTTACATGCTTTTGAACTGCTAGGTTGCCAGAAGCTGGGACAAGTAACGGGAGCTCACCCCATTATGCGGCACTAGGGATTCGAACCGCTGAACTGCCGACCTTTCGATCAAGAGGCACAAAAAACACCCAACATCTATCTGCTAAGAGCTACTAATAAGAATTTTGTTACCTTCTTGGAAGTATCTGGAAATTGGTCACTTAAAAGGAGAGTGGTCACTCCTCAATCATAAGAACAATTAAATTTTCTAATGATTGATATTTGAATTCTGTTATCCACGGAAGATACAATGGGCACGTCAACAGGACATGTCATACAGATTCAGTTTCTATATTGGAATATATATAGGTCTGGTTTGGATAAGGAAGGCTGATATATAGGTAGTCCTTGACTTACAACTGGTTGCTTAGCAACCATTTGAAGTTACAACGGACCCCCCAAAAGGTACTTATGATCGGATTCCAAATTATGATAGCTATCCCTTTCCCCCGGTACCTGAGCACATTTTGGCCACTCAGCAACTGGCCTGCATTTGCAACTGTTTGCAGTGTCCTCCATCACATGATTGCAATTTATGATGTTTCTCAGAGGTGAAATCCAGTAGGTTCTGACAGGTTCTGGAGAACCAGTAGCAGAAATTTTGAGTAGTTCAGAGAACTGGCAAATTCCACCTCTGGTTGGTCCCAGAATGGGGTGGAAATGGAGATTTTACAATATCCTTCCCCTGGAGTGGGTTGGGAATAGAGATTTTGCAGTATCCTTCCCCTGCCACGCCCACCAAGCCACGCCCACCAAGCCACGCCCAGAGAAACGGTGGTAAAAAAAATTGGATTTCACCACTCTGCTGAAAACTGGTCTTTACTTCAGCAAAAATGCCCCCTAGTGAATAATAGGTTCACTTAATGATTGTGGATTCATTTAACAATTATGGTGATTCATTTAATGACTGCCACAAAAAAAGTCATAAAATTGGGTCAGTCACATGATGACTTGCTTTGGGACTGTCACCACTTACAGTCGTAAATTGAGGATCTGCCTACCATCATTCTAAGGTTAAGGCATTAATATGAGCCAGAGAGAAAAGACTTTTATTTGGGAAATGTAAAATGTTGGGAAAATATCTTGAGGTTTTCCAGGAAGAGGGAGAAATTGCGCTTTAACAGGGATGGGAAAATTCGAATGGCTTGGTTCCAGATCCTCTCCTTAATTTTAGCCCAGATTTTTTCAAAGTCAATATTGCCAGAAGGCAAATGCTGACTTTAGATTTCAGTGTCTGCTCTTCATCACTTAAAACACAGGAGCTCCAAATAACTCACCGACCCTTGAACTTCAGTTCTTGAATAGATCGTGAAATTGCCCTGCATGGTTGAATAAAAAATGATACCAGTAGCTAAATTGACTGCTTTGATTAAAGAAAAAAACAACCACAATTACTTCTGTTTCTTCTTGGAAACCGCTCTGGACTTTGTGCTTGAGGCGGGGTGGGGGTGGAGAAATGAAACTTTGATTTTGGGTTTTATCGATCAGATAGGTTTGTTGTTATAGAAATGGCTACTTTATACTACTATGTAAAAGTTAAAAAGTTAAGATTTGATGCTATTATCTTATTCTACTGCACCAAAGGGAGTCAGAAGTCAACACCTTTCGTTTTTTGTTTTTCCCTACACTTTCCCCTTCCCGTCTCCCTCCCTTATTATCCTACTATTTTCTTTCGTATATTTTGTATTTTATATTATAAATGAATTAAAAAGAAAAGATGATAGCCAGGCCAACTTTTGACAGACTAGGAAGAGACTGTGACTCAGGCATCGTAAAAGATTCCTGCTTGCTGAGTGGCGTGTCAACTTCTTGCACTATTGTGACATAAGTCTGAAGCGCCTTGCTTCATGGCGCACTGAAACCATCTCCTCAGTGGCATCACCTTCCCAGAAAGCTACAATCTCTTGCTATGTTCCACATGCCATCACTGGCGGGTTTCTTGTTCCTTTCCCTTTGCCGTGCATTAACTCAGACATGGGTTGTAGATTATACAATAAAAAGAAGAAAAAGTATTTTTTTCTAGGCTGATTCAGTGGTGGGATTCAGCCAGTTCGCACCACTTTGGGAGAACCGGTTGTTAATTTTCTGAGCAGTTTTGTGAACTGGTTGTTGGAAGAAATCATTAGAGCAGAGAACCTGTTGTTAAATTATTTGAATCCCACCACTGGGCTGATCTTGCTGATCATTAAGTCACCCTAACATCGAGTTGCCAGTTATCTCAACAGGCCAAAAAGGATACGAACAATTGGAAAGGAGGATACATTAACTGTTTCTTGGCATCCACAACAAAAATTCCAGTGAACAACAGCAAAAAAAAAAAAAAAGTATTTAGGCCTACATACATATGAAATTATTTTTTCCAGCAACAGAAAGCCTGGCTTGATTAAAGGAGTGGGAGATTGTTAAATTTGGAGGCACACAATCTCAGATACAATAGAACTCCAGTCACGACCGCAATCTGTTCCAGGACTTCAGTCGCAACCTGATTTGGTCATGACCGGAAGCAACACTGACTGCACATGCATGTCCAAAAAGAAATAGCGTGGAAGGGGAAATCGTCGTGGCAGGGAAAATTGCCGCGGCTGTGTTTGATCGCCACACGAGGATGTGTTTGTGACCAGAGTGAAACATTTAGCAGATTTTTTTGGTCGGCACCCGATTTGGTCGTGGTCAGAAGCATTCGTGACCCAAGGTTCTATTGTATGTTCTACAGCAGCGCCCCCGCCCCCCACCTTTTGAGTGCCAGGGCCCAATTCTGTACAGGAAGGTTTTTCCACAGATGGGAGGCAGGGGGGGGGGAATGGTTTCACATGTTGCCTGGACCAGTTGTGGGTTTCAACTTCGTTTGCTACAGGTTTGCATGCACAGAGACATCCGGGTGGGTGGGCGGAGCCTCCCACCTCTGCTGCTACTGGTTCGCCCGATGCGGGTGAACCGGTAGCAACCCACCACTGGCTTGGACCTCATGCGTGCATGAATGGGGCTTCACTAGATTGCTTGGGCCGGTTCCTGGTGGGCCACCCCCATTGTTGATCCGCATCCCAGGGGTAGGGGTCTCCTGTTCTACAGGGGTATCATATCTGGTTTGATAAAATAAATCTTGGTTTTAAGGATCATTATGTGAGAGCTGCTATATTAAAAACCTGGAATAAATACAAGAAAAGGTTGTTTCTGAGATTGTCGGTGTAATATCTCAACTCAATAAGTTTTTCACAATAGCCATGAAAAATTATGAGGATTTCCTGATGTTTCTAAGCGGGAAACCTATACTTAAGACTGGGGTGCAGTTAAGTACAGAAAGTATAAATTTGATCTGGTTTGCCTATGCATAAATAAAGGCGAAATTTGAAAATGACATGAAACAAGGAGGTATAGGAGGGAATAAGCATCATTTGAAATACAAGTTAAGATGACAAACATGTAATTGCAAGAATTTATAAACTGCTGTTAAAATGTGATACAGAAGCTGCACAAGTTAAGGAACGTATTATTAAATGGATTACATTTGGGGCACAGTACTGACATGGATATTTGGGGAAAGCGTGGAGTAGTTATGAAAGACTTTTTTTTTCAAAGCAATGTTTTTTTTTAACATATTTTTATTTTCAAAACTACAGGAGTTTTCAACGTAGGAGGACCATAACTGAGCAACAGAATTTCTGTTGCTAAGTGAAATATTTATTAAGTGAATTTTGTCCCTTTTTACAATCTTGCCACAGTTGTTAAGTGAATCAGTGCAGTTGTTAAGTTAGTAACCCAGTTGTTAAGTGAATCTGGCTTCCCCATTGACTTTGCTTGTCAGAAGGGCACAAAAAGTGGACACATGACCCAGGAACACTGCAATTGTCATTGTTGTGGCTCCGTTGCCTGAGCCTGGGCTATCGACAGATGCAGACTCTGAGAGTGAGGGAGAGGAGTTGGCAAGGCCTCCCTCTCCAGGACCCTCCTCTCTGGCAATGTCTCCGGAGGACACCGAAGGCCAAGAGATAGGCCCAGAGCCAAGCACGTCCCCGCAGCCACAGGTGGACAGCGACGAAGGAGATAAGTGCTGGCTGGACCCTCGGCGGAGGTGCAGGGAGAAGCGTGCGCAGCAGAGGGGAAGGCGTGCCAGAGATTAGCTGAGTCACTGGACCACATCCCACAGGGTATAAATGTGGGTGTGCTGGCCGGTTCAATTTGTGACGAGCAAAAACTAGAAATAATCCATGATCTCTGTGTTACTGGACTTCTGCCTGCCTTGTCGGACTGCATTTGGACTAATCCTTGTATTGCGGAAACTTTGCTTGCTTTATCGGAATGCTTGCAGTCTAATCTTTGTTTTGTGTGAGTAAAGTCTGAATTGGCAGCTAGCCACTGGGTTGCTGCCAGCTTTATCTTCAAAGATTTTGTCGTGTGGTTTATTAACTCGGGGCCGTCTGTGGGGGTGCATGTGTGGGACGGGGACAGAACAGTCATAAACATGAGTCAGTTGCCAAGCATCTGAATTTTAATCATGGGAACATGGGGATGCTGCAATGGTCATAAGTGTGAAAAATGGTCATGTCACTTTTTTCAATGCTGTTGTAACTTCAAATGGTCATTAATCGAATTGTTGTAAGTCAAGGACTACCTGTATATGCTAGTGATAGTATAGAATCAACAATGATGCGCTTTTCAAATTTCACCTTAGAAACATAGGAAGAGTCATGTAATCTGCAGACTGCAGAGATCATAGATTTGAAGGGGCTGGGTTAAAACCAATTGCTGGAATCAGGAAATAAATATTGTAAATAGGTGAGTCTTCAGTGGACAAGGAAAGGAAAGGAAAGAAGCAAAGAATTTATAACGTCACAGCAGACAAAGGTTTGAATGACTACTTGTAATGAACTGTGAGAATAACCCTGGGGGACCGGAGGAAGAATCACAGCCTAGAGCCAATGGTTAGACAAAAGAATCTCAACCCACTGAAGGAATGGAGGTATGAGAAGCATCTTAGAAGTGACCCTTCCTAATTTTCTGGAGAGAAAAAGTAAAGGAGGGGAGAAGTGCTTTCTGGATTTCAGGCTCTTTTTATTGTACCCTTACAATAAAAGTAATGCTAATATTCATAGGTAAAGGTAAAGGTTCCCCTCGTAAATATGTGCTAGTCGTTCCCGACTCTACAGGGTGGTGCTCAACTCCGTTTCAAAGCTGAAGAGCCAGCACTACCTGAAGACATCTTCGTGGTCATGTGGCCGGCATGACTAAAGACCAAAGGTGCACGGAGCGCTGTTACCTTTCCACCAAAGGTGGTCCCTATTTTTCTACTTGCATTTATTACGTGCTTTCGAACTGCTAGGTTGGCAGAAGCTGGGATAAGTAACGGGAGCTCACCCTGTTACGCGGCACTAGGGATTTGAACCGCTGAACTGCCGATCTTTCGATCGACAAGCTCAGCTTCTTAGCCACTGAGTCACTGCATCCCTATAATATTCATAAATAATAAATAAATAAAAGTAATACTGTATTCGTGGTTTTCATTTTTTACCTAGACTGCCTCAAAGGGCTGACACTACTATTGTGAAAATACTCCCTTAAAAACAAAAACAAGACACTAAAAAAATCTGAACAATATTTGATTTTTAAGGCTACGCCTGCTGGACAGGGGACATGAGGATACAAAGGAAGGACATGTTCTCCTTTTGCTGGACATCTGGTAACCCTACCCTCACATGGTCATCCAGATTGGTGCAGTTACTACCGTTCTGTGGGCATGACTTGGTGGGCGGGTTTGGCTTGATGGGCGTGGCAGGGAAAGGATACTGCAAAAATCTCTATTCCTTCCCCATTCCAGGGGAAGGATATTGCAAAATCTCCGTTCCCACCCCACTCTGGGGCCAGCCAGAGGTGGCATTTGCTGGTTCTCCAAACTACTCAAAATTTCCACTACCGGTTCTCCAGAACCTGTCAGAACCTGCTGGATTTCACCCCTGGATTGGTGTCTTTGGGTTTACTCCTTTTTTTATTCCAAAAGGTTTTTTTTTTAAGTGGACGATTCTGTCAATTTCTTTGGGATTCTTTGTCATGAGATATAACATCAAAAGAAAAAAAAACCTTTAATAATGAGGAGGAAAGGCAAGAAGCAAGGAATCTGATTATCTGGCTGATGTCACCGCAATGCACTCCTAGTGACAAAGGAAACAAATACTGGTCTGTGTGGAAGGGAATTACATACCTAAAACAATAACCTTTTTGTTATGTCAGTTGCTCACAGTGCTGCTGAAACCCAGTGCCTCTCAGGTGCACTGGGTGCAACTTTCCTCATTCCCAATCAGGTAGGAAGAGAGGGTGATGAGGTTATATTCCTCATACCAGATACGTGCATGTACCGTCAGTCAGATTCGACTGGTAATCAGATGGACAAATTTTAGTAAGGTATTTAGAAGTGGCTTTCCTTTGCCTTCTTCCTAGGTCAGCACGTGTGTGAGAGGGGAAGAGAGAGAAAGAGGGAGGGAGGCAGGGAGAGGAGAGGAGAGGAGAGGAGAGGGAGAGAAGGAGAGAGGGGAGGGAATGAGGGGGAAAGAGAGAGATTAATTGGCCCCAAATCACCCAGCTGGCTTTGTGCCTTAAGATGAGACTAGAAGAGGGGTGGGTTCTACTTACCTTTACTACCAGTTTGCATCACGCCCACACACACTGGCTTGCTTTGCTCACGCACATTCTTCTGCTCATGCGTAGAAGCTTCTGTGCATGCGTAGATCACCTATGATGACGTCCGGGTCAGTGGGCGGAGCCTCCCGCCAGTTTTACTACCGGTTCTTGCGAACCGGTCCAAACCAGAGGCAACCCACCACTGGACTAGAACTCACTGTTTCTCAATCTCTAGCCCAACATCTTTAACCGCTACACCAAACTGGCACGTATCATGCCTCAAGGGTCAAAATAGCTGTCCTTCTGATTTATAATCTATCAACATTCTGCTCATAAAAGAGGGATTAGCCAGTCTATGTCTTGGGTTCAAGCGAAAGATGAGATTACTACAAAAATGAAGGAGGTTTCAAAGGAAGCCCTACTCCCGTGATGGCGAATCTATGGCATGCGTGCCAGAGGTGGCATGCAGAGCCCTCTCTGTGGGCACACACGTCGTTGCCAGCTCCTCTTCCGGTTTCCGGCGTGTGCATGTGCACCGGCCAGCTGGTCTTCGGGTTTGGCACTCGGTGCCGAAAAGGTTTGCCATCACTGCCCTACTCTATTGATAGCAAACCTTTGGGGCTCATCGTGTCAAATATTTGGAAAATAAATCTAAACTGATTCTGCTTCTCTCTCACACACACACACACACACACTCACACACACACACACACACACACTCACTTTCTGGCTCTCTCACACTCTCCCTCTCTCTCTCTCTCTCACACACACACACACACACACACAAACAAAAGAGAAACAATGCTTTACATATTCATTTATTTTTTTAAAAAAAATACAATCTATTCATGTATGGAGGTAGTACATTAAAAATGTCCCAAAAAAATCACAAAAATGAAATACAAGTAAAACAAACTCATTTTCAGAGGCTCCGCAGGCCCCGTGAGATCACAATCCTCTCACGCGACTTCTGGAGGATGCATCTCTGAAAATTGTGGGAGCGTAGGGTGTACTCTTGAGAAGAGTTGTTGCCAGGAGTTGGTAAATGCTGGCGTATCACCCAAAATGTTGTGTGTCCACAGTGATGGTTCGCCATCACTGGTCTATACTTTACATTGTGTTTGGATGGACTCTTTAGCCATAATTCATGGATAAAGCAACAGTTCCACATGAACTGGATCTGATGTTCCAATCTCACATTTGCCAGTTAAAAGCAACAAGAGTTTGGGATTTCTTCCACCACGGTTTTCTTCTCAACACAGTAAGGCCATGAGTTGGTTAAAAGTGAAATGAGAGAACCAAATATTGCATATTGCACTTCTGTGGTTTCCATTTCTCCCAAAGCAATATTTTAGAAATATTATCTCCTGCTGGGACAAAATTAAAGCAAGAATTCACAATGCAGCTATTACAAGCTTTCATGTTTATGTGAACAAAGGAATATGGCTTAGAAAAATTAGAATCCTTTTGCCGGAAAGACCATTTAGCTGAATATTCTGTACTCCATGCACCAGAAGTAAACAAGAAGGAAAGAGAGAGGGAGGAGCTTATTACTGAGATCATATGCTAATTACTAAAGATTTCCTTATTTGCCCAAAGAATTAAACAATCCATTAGATAAAGCACTGATTATTCTTAGCACAAGGACTTCCCAAATTATACTTTCTAAAGGGCTCATCATGGGAAGCCGCTGCCCATATCTATTCTTAGAAAACTGCTTTTTCAGTACAGTATTAGAAAGCAATGCTAAGTAATTAAGCACTTAGCTTGGGGTAAACAAACTGTCATTCTTCATTGCTTGTATAGCTCTCCCATCTGGAAAGCTGCACTTAAGATCCCTCTCATCAGCTCTGTTATTTGTCAGTGCTGAAAAACAGGAATACAGCAGGATTGTTAGCCTCACTTTCTCCAATTAAATGTTAAACACACGCTTACAAGGGTTCCTAAGAATATGACCAGTGTGGATTTTCTATTGTTCACGTAATCCTCGACTTACAACAACCATTTATTTAGTGACTGTTTGAAGTTACAGCAACAAGGGAAAAAGTGAATCACAACCAGTCTTCACACTTACAACTTATCACAACATCTCCATGCTCACTTGATCAAAATTCAGGCACTTGGCAACGGGCATGTGTTTACAACAGCTGCGGTGTTCCACTTCCAGGATTGTATGATCACCATTCCTAGCTGGCTTCCAACATGCAAAGTCAATGGGGGAAGACGGATTCACCTAATGACCTCATAATTCACTTAACAACAGCAGTGAGCTGGTTAGCAACTAGAGCAAATGGGCTGTAATATCAGGCCTGATTTCCTTAATGACTGCCTTGCCTAGCAATGGAAATTCTAGTCCCAACAATAGTCAAAATCAGAGGGCAATCTGCAGTTCCAAACTGCTTCTGAAAACATTTTTTTTTAAAATTTGATTTATATGCCGCCCTTCTCCGGAGACTCAGGGCAGCTTACAATGTGCTCAGCAATAGCAATAACATTGAATGATGAAGCCAAGAAGACTGCTCTAAATGACTTGGAAATCAAATCTATTTAGTCCTGCAAATATTTTGAGAGCATGTGAAATCTTTACTAGAAGCAATTGGCACTCTGAAATCTTATTACAGGTAAATCTCACTTATTCTGACCTTTCATTGTTATGACAGTGATGAAAAAGTAACTTTACAGTCTTCTCAGGTCTGTAAAGCAAGTCAAAGGCGAAGTAAGATCATAAGCACAACTGTGGTTTCACTTAGTGACCAATTAGCTAAATGACTAAGTTGCGAGTCCGGATGGTGGTTGCTAAATGAAAACTATCCATAATCAGTTTGGGGTCTTCCCCCCTATTGAGATTTGCCTGTAAAGTCATTCACACAGTTTGTCATTTCTCTAGGAAGTTTCATATATTGGGTCTGACCCATTGGGCCCTTGGATAGGCTGTCTTGGCAAAGGATTCACATCCTGCAGAAGAATCCAAATTCATTAGATCGAAAACAGCACTCCTGACTTCAGAGTTGAATAATGTCATTGTTAGGATCCACCAACATGGGAACAAAAGGGGCATGTTTTGAATTCTTCAGAATTTTTCATTAGGCAAGATAAGATAAAAAAAAAAACCTTAGGGAATATGGAAAAGGCTGTAATTTAAAAATTAGGCCAGATGTACAGATAGAAGAGAATATTTGTAGCCCAGGACTGAACTGGGGGGTTTTTTGGTGCTCTCTTGAGTTTGGTGGTTTTCTTGCAGACATTTCATTACCCAACTAGGTAATATCATCAGCACCTTTCTACCACTGATTACGTTACCTAGTTAGGTAATAAAACATCTGCAAGTAAACCATCAAGCTCAAGAGCACCAAGGACCGTATAGACCAGATGTTTTTACTGTGACATGCCCTGCAGCTCCAAAACTGTTCCTGTAGAGCAGAGGTGGGCAACTATAGCCCCTTTATGACTTGTGGACTTCAACCAGGGGTGAAATGTAAAATTTGTTACTACAGGTTCTGTGGGCGTGGCTTGGGGAGAGTAATGTGACTGGGTGGGCGTGGCCAACTTTTTTTAAAAAAAACTTTTTAAAGTATTTTTTGTACAACCTCTTCCAAAGAGGTTGTTTAAAAAATGCTTTTAAAAGGCTCTGACGATCCCAGCTGAGCCGCGCGATCATCAGAGGCTTTTTTTTTTTCTTTTAAAAGCATTTTTTGGGCCGAAGAAAAAATGCTTTTAAAAGTTTTTTTAAAAAAGCCTCTGATGATCGTGCAGCTCAGCTGGGCATGGGGGGGGGCAGGGATTTTTGCTACTGGTTCTCCAAACCACCCGCCGCCATCACTACCGGATTGGGCGATCCGGTCCGAACCAGGAACATTTCACCCCTGACTTCAACCCCCAGAATTCAGGGAATTGAAGTCCATAAAAGGGCCATAGTTCCCAACCACTATTGTAGAAGGAAGATGAAATGACCTTTATGAACAGGAAGAAGAGCTGCTACTGAACCATAAGTCACAGTAAACAAGCCCTTTCTAATTCACACCAGGATTTTGTTACTACAGTTGCTGCAAAATAAAAGTTGCCCTGGCCTACATGGCACTGATTTCAATCTGGTGTACCTTGTAGGGCTAACACGTCCATGATGGAAAATGTAGACTGAATATGTTGCTGTTTGTCATTGTTGTTTTTATTTAATTACCTGGGGCCTCCCATCCAATTAATAACTATGGGTTATCAAGCAGACCTATCTGTTCCAAATGTCCAAAGTTGAAACTATAATTAATGACCAATCAAACCTTTCCGCCAATCAGAAGAGGTCAATTCTTACCCAGATGAGCAACTCTTTCCTCTAATTAGCTCTTACTGTTAAGTATTTAAGACCTCTATCATAGCCTATAGCATATTGATTGGAGGGTTGAGTACAAGCAATGATTGCCTCATATTTTTATAGTCTTAAATATCTTTAATAAATTATACTGATTGGTTTTTAATTATAGCCTCCACAATAACCACAATACAATCAGTCCAGAATTTCCATCACGGAAATTAAGACTTAATAGATGTTTCCTTGTGATTAGCTGTTGCAAAAATAGTGACAGTGCATATTTTATTTCAAAGGACATCTTCTCTTTCTGAGGTACCTTTTTTGAGGCAGCCATTGGAAAATTACAGTCATAAGAGATTTTAAAAACTTCTCTCTCTCTCTCTCTCTCTCTCTCTCTCTCTCTCTCTCTCTCCCTCTCTTTCTCCCTCCCTCCCTCCCTCCCTCCCCTCCTACATCCCATACCTTTGGTTTAAGGCAAATTCTTAACACAACACTAAACACTACCGTATTTCCCCCGAAAATAAGCCCTTCCCTGAAAATGAACCCTCCCCCAAAAATAAGCCCTCCCCCAAACATAAGCCCTCCCTGAAAATATTTGAACGCAGTCCCTGCCTTTTCCTCTGGTTAGGGTTAGGGAGACAGAGCTGGAAATCAGGTAATATGGCAAGAGGAGCCCCGTATTGCTCCACGTGCCCCAAAATAATAAGACTCCCCCGAAAATAAGGCCAAGTGCTTATTTCAGGGTTCAAAAAAATACAACACAGGGTCTTATTTTTGGGGAAACACGGTAGGTATAAAAATTAATCACAACGTACCATATGCAACTCTACTTGCTCATGAAACTAATAAACAATAGTAATCAAAGTCAGAGTCAGAGTATAAAAATAAGGAACAACCAGTGCTGTCAGTATTAGATAAAATTTAACTTAAAAGTGGAAAGAAAAGCTACTTTTTCAGGATTATAGAACCAAGAACAGTTGGTCTTAGGTTGCTGGTTCAATTGTGGTTAGTCACATTTTTGCTTCTTGGAATCCAAATATGTCTGCGAAAAAGCAGGGAGGAACGATAGAATCTCGAAAACAGAGCAACGCAAGCTGTATGCATGAAGTCATTGTTTGTGGCAAGGAGTGCCCTCACTACTTTTACAATGCACTGACCATAGAGGAGTTATAAACAAGGAAGCAGAATTTCCACTTGAGCTGGGCATGGAGGTATGGCATTTGGTGAAGCTCAGTGGCGGGATTCAGCCAGTTCGCACCACTTCGGGAGAACCGGTTGTTAACTTTCTGAGCAGTTTGGCAAACTGGTTGTTGGAAGAAATCATTAGGGCAAAGAACCGGTTGTTAAATTACTTGAATCCCACCACTGGTGAAGCTGGATGTTGAAATCTCAGTAAATTAAAAAATGGCATTTAAAAGAAATACATGGATCAAGGTCCAGTTCTCTATTTTTTAGCCTAGAAATTTCACTGCTTTTGCTTTAAGGAAGTAAATAAGGTTTCAGGGAGAGAACATGCCTGCAACTAATTTCAGCTTTAGCCAGGCAACAGGAAGCCCTTTCCAGATTAAATAGCATGAGTGTATGCAACTAATTCACTTAAAGCACATCGTAAACATTCCCTGAATCTCTTTGCACATTTCACCAGTTTTGGCCAATACAGCCTAACTGGAGCAAAGGAAAATTAGAAAGTGATTTGTTCCCTTCCTCAAATTCCTCTATAGCTTTTGATGAGCTTACCAGGTTCTTTCTCATAGGATTTGGTTTCTGGTAGCTCTCCTCTGACCTGGCTCCATACAGGTAGTCCTCAATTTACAACAATAGGGACCAGAATTTTCATTGCAAAGCAAGGTAGTTATTAAGTGAGTCATGCTTCGTTTTATGACCTTTTTGCCATGGCTGCTAAGCGAATCACTGCAATTATTAAATAAATCACAGAATTAGAGAATCATAGAGTTGGACAGGACCGTAGGTCACAGGGTAGCTAAACGTATCGAGCTTCCCCCATTGACTTTGCTTGTTGGAAGTAGGCTGGGAAGCTGACAAACGGCAGTCACATGATCCCAGCACACTGCAACCTTCCTACATATATGCCAGTTGCCAGCCACCTGAGTTTTGATCACATGACTATGGGGATGCTTCAACAGTCGTAAGTACAAGGACCAGTCATAAGTCACTTTTTCAGTGACGTTGTAATTCCACATAGTTGTTAAATGAATTCTTCTGCTTCCATAAACTGCTTAGAACTCTGGGAATGGAAATGTGGCCTACTCTTAATGTAAATGAAGGGATCTGATAGATGACCACTGGATAACTTTCTATTCACTCTATTCTAAAAAGCAGAAAATGCATCCGGTTGGAAAAAGTATAAACTCAGCCAAAATCCTTTTGATACCTTTAGAATGCCTCTAAGTTGTCAGAAGAAAGGAACATTCTAATGACATACAGCTTAAAGGTTGGTTAGGTCAAGGGTATCCACACGAGCTATAAGTCGTCTATCAACAGAAGATAATTTGAATCTATGCTCCAGTAATTTACAGAAGAATTATGATTGTTTGGCAAGGATAATGTAAAACTTTAGTAATTAGGAAATGTCAATTAAATATAACAAATGTATATGACCATATAAACTGCTGAGTTAACAGACTCCTTTGTCTTAGAAGTGTATAAAACCGTTGTAACAGAGTTCTCTCTTTGTTCAAAGCTTCATGTACAAAACTGGCTCTGAACCTTGCGCAATAAAACTGTCTCTGGCTGACCTAGGAATGTTGCTGTTGCAATATTTTCAGGATCAGACTCAATAAGGATAATAGAAGTTATAGGTTTAAATATAATTCTCTTTAATCATAATAGGCATTCTATATTCGCTGAATATTCAAGATAGAAGCAAGGAAAATGGGGAGGATGGCTCCTTTTATATACAAGGGGCGGAGCCAGGAATGGGAGTGGTAAAATATGAATACATTAAAGCTCAAGTAATAAGTTAACCCCTGATGTTCCATATATACATTATTTACACATTAGAGAATAAGGCATTTACATCTGACAAATCCCCCTCTAAATGCCGGTTCGTTATACAACACCAGTTACATTCAGATTCAGGACAATATAATACATATAATTTAGAAGTTAAATATTTGTGTTGTTTAGAAGGTAAAGGTTTTGTTAATATGTCAGCTAATTGTTCAGAAGTATCACAATGTATTGCTTTGATGAATCCGTCTTGAGATAGTTGTCTCACGTGCTTAAATTTTATATCAATATGCCTGGACCTTTGTCCAATTGCATCGGATCTAGAAATTTCAATGGCCGCTTTATTATCTTCATGCATAATAAATGGTAAAGTAGGTTTCTTCCAAACATCTGTGATCAAATCATTGAACCATACAAGGTTATTTGCAGCTTTAGACAAGCAAACATATTCTGCTTCTGTGGTAGAGGTGGCTACCAGTTCTTGTTTACCAGTATACCAGTAAACTGGACAATCGTTCAATAGAAAAACATAACCAGAGGTACTCTTTCTGCATGATGTATCACCAGCCCAATCTGCATCAGCATAACAAGTAATTTTTGGTTCTTTGTCATTATTGGGTTCCAATATTAAACAAAAATCTAATGTACTTTTCAGGTATCTTAAAATTCTTTTGACAGCTTCCCAATGATACAAGGTTGGTTTGCTAACATATCTTGACAATAAATTGAGAGGTAATGCAATATCTGGCCTAGTCCAATTAGATATATAAAGGAGTGAACCTATAACTGATCTGTAAAATGTGTTGTCTTTAAACTCAGGGGAAGATTCATCATTGTTTCTGAGAAAATCAGTTTGCATAGGTGTGTCACATGTTTTGGCATTATTTAAGTTACATTTGTTTAGGAGTTCAATGATTTTATCTTTTTGAGTAAGTTTGAATCCCCTTTTTGTTTTGTTAATTTGTACACCAAGGTATTTATTCACTCTACCTAGTGATTTCAATGAGAAGTGTTCGTTTAACTTATTTACAAAGATTTCCCTGCTCTCTTTATGCTTTCCAATATATAAAATATCATCCACATAAATTAATACAAATTCAATATGATCATTACTCTTTTTTACAAAGAAACAGTTATCAGCAGTGGTGGCGTTGAAATCCATGGTCTTTAGTACTTTTACCAAACAATCGTACCATCTTTTGCCAGATTGCTTCAATCCGTACAGACTCTTATTTAGTAACCAAATTTCGTTCTTATTAGTGTATTGACTGTGTGGTGCTCTTACATATATTTCCTTATCTAATTTTGCATGTAAGTATGCAGTCTGTATGTCATATTGAAACACGTCTAGATTGAGTGCAGATGCTACTACAAGAGCTGTTTTGACACTCTCTGTTCTCACTGTGGGTGAATATGTGTCAGTATAGTCTTCTGGATATTTTTGTGCATAACCTTGTGCAACTAGTCTGGCCTTGTATAAGGTATTACCTCCTTCTAAATTCTTAATTTTATAAATCCACCTGGTACCTATAATTGTTTTATCCTTAGGTGCGATCGCAGGTGTGAATACATTTAATCCTTGTAAACTTTTCATTTCTTTTTCCATAGCTAGTTCCCATTTTTCTCTTTCTTCACGGGGAAGTTTCAATACTTCCTCATATGTATTAGGTGTTATTTGTTCTCCATCCATATGCATAATATAATCTTTGTATTTATTTGGTATTTGGTTTCTATTATTTCTAATATTTCTTTCAGGTTTGCTATGGTTGTCATGCAAATATCTGGCTTCCTTTTTTGTTAATGTGTCTGTCTTTATTTTATGCTGACTATTTGTCCAAGTTTTGGTTTTGTTCTTACTTTTGTTAATATTTTGATTTTCTGTTGTTCCTTCCTCGCAAGATATATTATCTTTGCTTTTATTAGGAAAAATTTCATTAAGGTGCAACTTAGACCAATTGGCCTGCTCATGAAACACAGCTGTTCTGGATACTATAAATTTGTTATTATTATCGATGAATCTGTACCCTTTGGTTCCAGTTTCGTATCCCATGAATCTTAATCTCCTGGATACGTTTTCTCCCTTTCTCCTCAATTGTTTAGGTATGTGCACGTCTGCAGTAACTCCAAATATGTGCATGTGTGCTAACTTAGGTTTTCTATTGTACATCACCTCATATGGTGTCTTATTCACAATACTGGACCATGTTCTATTTTGAGTGTAATTTGAATAATGTAAGGCTTCTGACCAAAATTGTTTGCCTAAACCAGCATCCTCTAATGTGCATCTAATCATGGTTTGTAGTGTGGAGTTCTTTCTCTCTGCAATCCCATTTTGAAAGGCAGAAAATGGATTGGACGTGAAATGTAGCATCCCTCTATCCTTTAACCATTGGGAGAATTCTTTAGACATGAATTCACATCCCCTATCTGTCATAATTTGTTTTATTCTGATATTATGTTGTGTTTCTATGCGTTTGTAGAATTCCTTAAATTTCTGAAAGGTTTCATCCTTGTGCTTTAATGTGTAAACAAAACCATAGCGACTGTAATCATCCACTATTGTTAGGAAGTAACGTTTTCTATAGGTAATTGATGGAGTTAATGGACCAACTAAGTCCATATGTACCAAATCAAAAATATTGTTAGTTGATCTGTTAGATTTTTTTGGTCTAGGACTGGTTTTTAGTTTGGTGGATTTACATACTGAGCATTCTAAATAATTTTCACAATTTTTTATTTTTACACCTTCTGCGTGTTCAGTCATTTTTTGTACTACAGGAAAGCTTGCATGTCCTAACTTCCTATGTAAGATATGAGCACACTCATCATGAATTGGTTTACCTATTTTTGGTTTCTTCTCATTGTGTGTATTTTTGTTATCATGAGTTATTTTACATTCATCATTGTCACTGTTACTGACATTTTCATCATCTGCTTCAATACAATCTTCCATATTTGAATCAATGTTATGTAACCATCTTTCTTTGGTTATCAGATAGGGTAGACCCCCTTTTATCATCACAGTGCCTACATTTGTTTTGTTCTTTTCTATAGTTGCTTTCCCCTTTGAGAAAACTATATTGATGTCAGATTCTCTGCTTAGTTTTATAGCACTTAGTATGTTGTGAGGTATTTCTGGGATTAATAATACCCCCTCTATTTTCCCTAAACCAGGCAAGGTCACATTTCCTCTGCCTAATACTTGAACCTTTTCTTGATTAGCTACCTTTATCACAAACTTATCTTCTGTAAATGAAGATAATATACTTTTGTTATTAGTGGTGTGATTTGTTGCACCAGAATCAATAAGCCAATTATTGTTCTCATCTTGTTGTGTTTTGGTGCTGTCTTGTTTATTTAGCCCATTTAGTGACCCAGATTTTCTCTCTTTTGAATTTTCTCTACCCCCTCTACTTTCTCTGTAGTTTGGTGGACTTCTATATTTGTGTCTATCTGTGGAAGAATGTCTGTAATTGTATTTGCTCCTATATTCAGGCCTATGTCTCTCCCTTGGGACTTTGGGACAGTCTCTTCTACTGTGTTCCCTGGATCCACAATTGTGGCATCTAAAGGCCTCATTATATTTATCTTGAAAGACTACTTTCCTAAAAGATTTGTGTTCTGTTTGGTTACTGGAACGATTTTTTCTTGAATTGTCTTCTGCTATCAATTTGTTAGATAGACTTTCTATTGATAAATATCCCAAATTAATGGTATCTAAGTGTGACATAAAGCTATCCCATGATGGATCAAGTGAATTGATAATAACACTTTTCATAGTTTGATCTGAAATCACTTCCCCCCTCAATTGCAGCTCAGCTCTTATTTTGTTTAGATTTATCAAATGTTCACTTATAGAAACCCCTGGTTTCACTCTAGAAGAAAAGAAATCCTTAGACATTCTTGTGGTTGTGGCTACGCTATCGCTGTGAAATAGATTAAACATGCATTGAATTATTTCTGATACAGTTAGGTTTGGTTTGATGCTATGATACATTGCAGGAGACACGCTAGAAATTATTATGAAAAATGCTCTATGATGTAAACAGTCTATTTTTAAAGTCCAAGGTCTTCTTGGAGGACTATTTATAAAGAATAGTAAATTTTCTTTCATAAAAATAACCTGAAGCTGTTGGTACCACTCTTGTAAATTAATGCCATCAACTCTAAGTTTTGGGAAGTCACTGGGTAAGTTCCCCACATTATTTTGTCCATTACTTACAACCTGAGGCAGTCCGTGGTCTCTCAAGTGCAGGAAATTACAGAACGGCATTGGGATGCTTGTAACGAGTCTGCGCGGTTCTCTGGCCAGTTCAAGTCTTTCGGGGCCGTCTACGTAGTTTTGCACATGCGCGTTGCTCATTTCTTCTTTGGCGCCGTTGTGGAAGGTTCTCTCCATTTCAGCTCTCTCGATCCGCTCCTCTTCAGATGAGTCGGTCTCTGGCTCGGTTTTTGGGGCTTTGGTGATGGCGGCGGTTCTTCTCTTTCTCTTGTGTGTGCTGTCACTCGATTCTGTCTGCGGTGTAGGGCGGAATCGGCATGGCTCTCTGGGCTCGGGTGTCGTCGTTTTCGAAGTCAGGATGGGAGCGTGCAGGTCTTGAGTTGTCGGTTTGATTTCTTGCTTCTTCGCCGATGTCTTGGAGATTTTCAATCTTGGCCCAAAAGCAGCAAAAAGCGTTTTCATTGCTGACTTTACTTGAGACTTTGTTAAATCGTCTTCACTTTCTGATTTTGGTTCATCTGAAGAGTTTGAGACTTCTTTTTCACTTTCTTCGTCTGATAGTGTTTTTCGCGCCAGAAATTTTGAACTGAGCGTTTTGATTGGCTCTGCTTCACTCTCTTTTGAAGTTCGTTGAAACCAAGATGGCTGCCGTTCAAAATTTCGCGCGGGGTCACATCTTTTCTTTTTTACAACTATTTTCTCAGTAGTCATTTCACTCACAGTTTTTTGATCTTTGGGTTTTTCTTTAATGACGTTTTTCTCTCTCGCTGCTCCGCTGTTCCTCAGCATCTCCTGGAGGTCCGCGATGAGGCTTTCATCATTCTTTTGGCTTTTTAGTATTTTTAATATTTCTGACCTGAGTTCGTTATTTTCTATCTCGATTTCTTCCTGGTCGTTATTTTCACTCATCAGTTCTTCTTCTTCAGTGGTGTATTCTTCGGATTCTCTCGAAATCGCATTAGTGGATTCGTTGATCATCTCTTGATCAGTTTCTATTTCTTTGCTGTAGGCCCTGGTGTTGAGCCTATCTTTCTTGGACATTTTTAATTACTTATTGAGTCAATTAACCATCCTCTGCTACCAGCTTGTTGCAATATTTTCAGGATCAGACTCAATAAGGATAATAGAAGTTATAGGTTTAAATATAATTCTCTTTAATCATAATAGGCATTCTATATTCGCTGAATATTCAAGATAGAAGCAAGGAAAATGGGGAGGATGGCTCCTTTTATATACAAGGGGCGGAGCCAGGAATGGGAGTGGTAAAATATGAATACATTAAAGCTCAAGTAATAAGTTAACCCCTGATGTTCCATATATACATTATTTACACATTAGAGAATAAGGCATTTACATCTGACAGTTGCTTTGTCCTCATTATTCCACAACACTCTTAGAATGCAATGATGCAATATTATAGTTCCTACTAAGATGAAAGTATCCAGAGGAGCAAGTGAAACTGTATATGGAAAGAAAAGGGGAAAAAAAATAGAGATATTATGAACAGTGGAAGAAACAGATCTACAGGCTACAAGAAAGCACGAAAAAAATAGGCGTGGACCAGGGGTGTCAAACTTGATTTCTTTGAGGGCCTCATGAGGGTTGTGTTTGATCTCAGGGGGCCAAGGTGGGCATGGCCAGCTCAACGTCACTCGTGTCGGGGGCGCCTGTGGTGGCCCGAATACTCTGCCACCAAAAACGGCCTTCCGAACTCCGTTTTTGGCTGCGATGGCCTCCTGCAACCACAGGTGGGTTTCAGCAGGTTCTGACCAGTTCTGGAGAACCGGTAGCGGAAATTTTGAGTAGTTCGGAGAACCGGTAAATACCACCTCTGACTGGCCCCGCCCTCATCTATTCTCTGCCTCCCGAGTCCCAGCTGATTGGGAGGAAATGGGGATTTTCAGTAACCTTCCCCTGGGTGGGGTGGGAATGGGGATTTTGCAGTAACCTTTCCCTGGAGTGGGGTGGGAATGGAGATTTTACAGTATCCTTCCCTTGGAGTGGGGAGAGAATGGGGATTTTGCAGTATCCTTCCCCTGGAGTGGGTAGAGAATGGGGATTTTGCAGTAACCTTCCCCTGGAGTGGGGTGGGAATGGAGATTTTACAATATCCTTTCCCTGCCATGCCCATCAAGCCACACCCATCAAGGCATGCCACACTCACCAAGCCACACCCACAAAACCAATAGTAAAAAATTTTGAAACCCACCACTGCCTGCAACTCTCTGTCAGCGAAAACGAAGCTCAGGAGGGCTGTGGTTTGCTGGCAGAGGTACCATGGGCCGGTCCTTTGCTATTTCCAGGGCAGTCCCACAGGCCAGCTCTAAGCACCTCACTGGCCTGATCCAGGCCCCCGGCCTTGAGTTTGACACCTCTGGTGTAGACAGTCTATTATTTTCCACTTTCAACAGGGAGAATAGGAAAGGCAAGATTAGAAATCTAGCTAAGGAATGATGAGGAAAGTCACAAAAACACCTTAGCTTCCCAGGTCTCTTCCCCTATTTCCCCAATATTAATTCCCTGTCCCTAGTTTTGTAATTTATTTATTTATTTATTTATTTATTTATTTATTTATTTATTGCGATTTATATGCCGCTTTTCTCCCTAGGGACTCAAGGCGGCTTACAAAATGACAACTTCAATACAAATCACAATACAATACCAAATTAAAATCAGTAACCCAATTAAAAAATGATTTAAAATTATACCAGTGTACCCCCAAACGGATCATTAACTCCACATTCTCCTTCTTTCTTGTAGCTAGCCTTATTCGCTATCTTTTCTCCTACCAGTGTTTAGCATTTATAATTGCACTTTTCCCTCTCTCTCCATGCTAACATTCTTGTGAACAGTTGCCACAAAACTCCTGTTTGAAAGGCCAAAAGCTCTGCCCGACTTCCACGTGTGTGTGTTTGTGTGTGATGCCACAAGGTGTGTCCTAAAGGGGTGGAGATCTCAATATGTCGGTGTGATGCTACTTTTGTCATTTCCATCCTCGATCCATCCCTCTCCTCCCAGACATAGCCACGCAGGAGTGATTTGGTTTTAGCCATAGTACCAAGACGTTTTGCCGTTGTCTTTTTCTGCGATATTTTTCTATTTCCCAGTCTAATTTACAACCTAGGATCTCCTGTTGGCCTCCCATCCATTTCCTAATGAGGCCTGAGTGTGCTTAGCTTGCCTCAGAGCCCAGACAAGGCCAGTAGCTGGATAAATATTATGACTCCCATCCAACGAGTAGATAAGGGATTACCCATATAATAAAGTATCAACTATTGCAGTTATATGTTTTCCATTTAGGTAGCAGGCAGGAACACTCCTGCGGCAAGGAAAATAAATCCAGAGAGCCAAAGATTGTGCCACGCCTGTCACATACTTCTTCTTATTCTCCCCAATCCAAACATCACTATAATAATGGCCAGAGTTTTGCGGTGAGGCCCTTGGTAATCTCCTTTTAAGTGCAGCCTGAGTTGTGGCTTTGGGATTTCCTCTCAGTCGTTAGATAGAAATGCTGCTCTCCTGTTTCATGGCTGTGGAATGCCATTCCCGCTTGGCTCCCCACCCACCCACCAGCCTAGCCTCATTTGCCAGGCAGGTCAGCGTCATTGCCCAGAGCTATTTTTGGTCCCCACGTGCGGTCAAATAATGGGCGTCCTCAGCACACTCGTTCGGGCATTTAGATCCCTGTGCTTGGAGAGAAAGCCGCTCTAAAGGGATCAGCCCAGAATTTTATGCACTGACTCAAGATGGGAATTGAAGAGGAAGTGGGGCTCAGAGGCCCGCCTTGCCCCGAGGCCTCCAGGATGCCAAAAAGCTTCTTTCATTACAAGAAAAACACAGACTGTCACTGCAGCTTGGAAACAACAATAGGGATGCGCCTGGGTTGTGAAAGAAGAGTCAGATCCTTTCTGACCCAGCCTCTGGGGTGGCTCACGTGAGAGTTTCATTTTCCCCAAGGTAGTTTTGAAAGGATTGTGGGTGGCATTTTTCTCCTCATTCTCATGCGTGATCTCTCATCTATCCACCTACCTACCTACCTACCCACCTTACATTTCGACTGGACTAACTAGCCACCTTGCACACACGCACAAGAGACAAATAAAAACATACAGATAAAGCAAGAAAATAAAAATGCACAGGGCACATTTCTGTAGAAGGTAAGATAAAGGTAAAGGTTCCCCTCGCACATATGTGCTACTCATTCCTGACTCTATGGGGTGTGGCTCATCTCCGTTTCAAAGCCGAAGAGCCAGCGCTGTCCAAAGACGTCTCCGTGGTCATGTGGCCGGCATGGCTAAACGCCAAAGGCTCACGGAATGCTGTTACCTTCCCACCAAAGGTGGTCCCTATTTTTCTACTTGAATTTTTTACGTGCTTTCGAACTGCTAGGTTGGCAGAAGCTGGGACAAGTAACGGGAGCTCACCTGTTAGGCAGCACTACGGATTCAAACCTAGAAAGGACAAGCCAGATGTAGTCATGGCCGGTAAGCCAAGGTATGCTGACAGAAAATGTGGTTGAAACAAAGTCAAGATGGTGGCCACGACAGTGTGATATCATAAAGCTGATAAATAATGCACATAAAAACAGAACCTTGATCATATATACCTGCAGATAATCCCATAACAGGATAAGATCACCACTCCTAATCCAGGAGTTTCATGGTTTACAACACTGTTTCACAATCTTAGAAGCTTTAAAATCTGTGGACTTCAATTCCCCGAATTCCCCAACTAGTTTGACTCCCCAAATTCCTCAGCCAGCTCAATTCCCAGAATTTCTCAGTCAATCATTGTGCATTTTCCCTCTCAAAATTATGGGAATTTTGTTAGCCAGGTCTAATACGGATGGGTAGAGATCAGTGGTGGGTTGCCCTGGTTTGGACCGGTTCGCAAGAACCGGTAATAAAACTGGCGGGAGGCTCCGACGCCAACCTCATTAGGAAACTTCTGCGTGTGCGCGGCCCTGTTGCGAACCGGTAGTAAAGGTAAGTAGAACCCACCCCTGGTAGAGATTATCTCTTTTCACACAGTGGTTTGAGGCTGCTATAAAGACAAGGGTTTGGAGACAGACATGCCCCAGGCCAAGATGGCAGCCATGGTCATCCTGATCACACATGTAAAAAGGGAGGGGCTTTGCCAGATCAGGTAAACCAGGTCCACCTGAGCTAAAGCTCCTTTTATTGAGATTGGCTGTAAGAGAATCTTACTAGTCTAATTGTCCTCCTCTTACTAATTAGGGAGATGTCTTCCTGAGCCCCTTGTTGTGGCTTAAAAGTGTTTCAACTTCTTTTGCCTACGTAATGGTTCCTGAATATTTCCCCCAAGATCAACTTCCTTTAACCACATGGCACATTCATGGGGCGCATCCAATCTTCTTGACTTTCTGGATCCTAGGTTGAAAGGAAACAGTAGACAGGAACTTAGATTCCTGGTTGCTGCCACAAATATAGCCAAGTCCTTCTCTTATCAGCCCTATAAGGTAAACCAGACTAAGAAATCCTATAAGATAGACAAGACTAAGGAACCAATATGATATACCGTATTTTTCAGATCTAAGAGGGGGTGAAAATTTAGGTGTGTCTTATACACCAAATGTAGCCCGGCCCACCCACTAGCCCCCACCCTTTGGCCTCTGCCTCCCAGCAATTTATCTCCTTGCAGCAAGCAGCAAGAAGAAACAGCCCATTTCACTTCAGCACAGCCTAATTAGCACAAGTTGATTGTCTGTTGGATTGGCCTCCCAACTCTCAGCTGTTTTGCAAGGGCCTTTGCTGCTTGCTGCAAGGAGGTAAATTGCTGGGAACAGATTTTTTTTTCTTGTGCTAATCAAGCTATGCTGAAAACGAAAATGAAAGTAAAGCAGGTTATTTGCTGTTTGCTGCAACAATGCAAAATCGCTGGGTGGCAGAGGCAGAGGCAGAGGCAGATTTCTTTTTTTTGTTTTCCTCACCAAAAAAGGTAGGTGCGTCTTATAGTCCAGAGCATTTTATACGCTGAAAAATATGGTAGGTCTGGACAGGAGGTTTTTTTTTTATTATTGGAACAGCATTGAATCTTGAAACTCTGAATGTGCTTGGTGAACTGGGGAGGGGGCAGTATCTGAGATGTTTTCTTATTTTCTCAGCCAAGGTCAAGTTCCACTTATCTGACTATTGCCTTGGCAGTGGCTCTTCCTCCTGTCTTCAAGGCCATTCCCTCTGTCATCTACAGGTAGTTCTCTACTTACAATCATTTGTTCAATGACGAATAGAAGTTATGATGACGCTGACTATCCTCAAAGTTACGACCATTGCACAACCCCCCTGTGGTCTCATCATCACAATTCGGGCATATGGCAACTGGCTTGCATTTACAACATCGTAGTGTCCTGTGGTCACATGATCGCGATTTGCGTCTTTCCCAGCAAGCTTCCAACAAGCAAAGTCAAAGGGAGAAGCCAAATTTACATAAAGACTATGGTAATTCATTAATCGACCATGATAAAAATGTTCATAAAATCAGGTAGAGTCACATGATGTCTTGCTTAATGACTACTCTTAATGTCCAGCCCCAAATGATGTCAGACCAAGAACGACACATGGAGTTACTTCTGATTAGTTGCTTTATTGTTGTTTGCCTACAGACAGAATCTTGCTGGAATAAAACTATCTGCATAACTAAAGATATACTCTGTGAATTGCTAGGGTGGGAATGTCCTTGCCCTCTTCCTGCCTACCAGACACCCTAAACTTTGCTCCCTCTTGCCCTCTGGGAGGCAGACTCTCCCTCCTGGGACTCCAGACTACATTTCAACACAAATGTGGTTGTAAATCAAGGACTACCTGTATATCTCTGCAGGTTTTGCTCAGAATCTAGTAAGCCCTGCTAAATTGAACTGGTTTCACTCTGTGCAATAATCTTTACACAATAACAATCCTGCAGAGGGTGGTTACATTCGCACATGCCAGGCTGAACTAGGATTAGTGTTGTACAAACCAGGGGTGAAATCCAGCAGGTTCTGACAGGTTCTGGAGAACCGGTAGCAGAAATTTTGAGTAGTTCAGAGAACCGGCAAATACCACCTCTGGCTGGCCCCAGAGTGGGGTGGGAATGGAGATTTTGCAATATCCTTCGCCCAGGAGTGGGGAGGGAATGGGGATTTTACAGTATCCTTCCCCTGCCACGCGCACCAAGCCATGCCCATCAAGCCACACCAAGCCCATCAAGCCACGCCCACCGAACCGGTAGTAAAAAAATTTGGATTTCACCACTGGTACCAAACAAGCGGGTTTATTCAGCCAGACCTACATCAGTGGTGAGTTGCCCCTGGTTCACACCAGTTCTATAGAACCGGTAGTAAAACCGGCGGGAAGCTCTGCCCACCGACCCTGATGTCATCAAAACGCTTCGCGAGCATGCAGCCCCGTTGCAAACCGGTAGTAAAGATAAGTAGAACCCACCCCGACCTACATTAACCAGGAATAACATAACAAATTCCCGAGACTAAATGTGATTTATTTTTACTTCAACTCCAATCATTTCTCTCCCTCCATTTCATGACTGCGTTACCCTACAAAGACCTCTGCAGAATCAAAGTATGTCAGCTTTGCTGCAGATCTGGCATGGCCTTATCAAAGTTTATCACTGACTCTGGAATGTTTATGACAACGTGGTAGGACTGGAAAAGCTACGTTTCTGGAACGTGGTTACATAATCGTAACACACTGTGAAGTACAAATCTTGCCTCTCCCATCAGAGCTTGTGATTTCTAATCTGGGGCTGTGGACACGCTGATTATGTAACAGGGCTGATGCCTTGAGAACCGTACATCTGAATTGAAGGGGAGCAATTAGCATGCTAATTTATAAAGCTCATTCCCTGAAGAACTCTCCCATGTTTGTTGAAACGTATTAGAAAAATCCGTTGAGGCTCAGACAAAAACTGTGAGAAATGAATCAGCCAATGCAGGATGATTGTCTGTCTGTCTGGTGAACTAACCCAGGGTTGAAGGTTGGCTCTGGCTTCTGATTGCTCTTTGACTGGGCAGCAAATAATCCAAAAATGGATTATTTCTTCTGTAAACTGCTGTGTATTCAGATTCAGTGACAAATATATGTCCGATGAATTTTTTTCTAACTAGTAGCTTCCAATTGCACCATAGTTAAAGGCAGGGCCGGATTTTCCTATAGGCTAACTAGGCTTCAGCCTAGGGCCTCAAGATCAAGAGGGGCCTACATTCAAATTGTTAGCAAAATTAAAATTACACTTTCACTATAGGTGAAAGGGCCTCATAAGTGGAATAGCCTAGGGCCTCTTTTCATCTAAATCCGGCCCTGGTTAAAGGGCAAAGAAGCCATAATTTTCCCTGTTGAAGGTTGCATTCCCTTGGGAATTATTTGAAAACACCCAGTCAGTTGGGGGGGGTGTTTCCCCAAAAATAAGACCCTGTCTTATATTTTTTTGAACCCCGAAATAAGCGCTTGGCCTTATTTTCGGGGAGGCCTTATTATTTTGGGGTACGTGGACCATGACAGGGCTCCCCTTGCCATCTTACCCGATTTCCAGCTCTGTCTCCCTAACCCTAACCAGAGGAAATGGTGGGGACCAGCTGCACATGCGTTTAAATATTTTCGGCGAGGGCTTATTTGGGGGGGCTTATTATCAGAGGGTGTCTTATTTTAGGGGAAACAGGGTAGAATTAGCCTGGAATCCTTGCACAGCCTCAAGTCAGTCAGAACTGAGCCTTATCTATCTGTTCCCAGGCTGAGGCTGGCAGTCTGGGGAGATTCCTGTATAATAGGCAGAATATAATAAAGTTGTTAGCTTGAACTCTGCATGCGTGCACTAGAAGACCTCCAAGGTCTCTTCTAGCCCTATGACTCTATATTCCCCTTCCAATTACTCTACCAGATGATAATGTCAGGCAAGGGGAGATATCCAAATCATCACGACACAAGTCACACCATGTGTCAGCATCCCAGCACTGTCATATATAAAGAGAGGAGAAGCTTGAACTTTTGCCTACTAAATCCCTTTGAAGGTTCTGTCTCCTCGGAGATGGGAGGGGGGGAGACATTCCTGTGATCTGACAAAGAAGGGATGAGGAAAGTGGCTTGGAAGATAGCCAATGAGAAGCAGAGAATTGGGGATCGGAAAGGGAGGGATTGGGGGGTAAAGGTCAGTACTGACCGCGAAAGAGCCAGGATCAGATCGCTATGCTCAATAAAGAGAAAATTTCCTCAAAGATCAGCAGTTTGGAAATTCAATTATTTTGAGATAGCATCGAAACCTGACACCATGTCTATATAAGAGCAGCCCCATCCTGATACTTTCCAGTTATTCTGAATTTGAATTGCTATAAGCTTCTTGCTAGCATGGTCAACACATCTGAAAGGCAGTAGATTGGGAAAGACTATATTAGATATTACACAAAAATGAAACAGATTTCGGAAGTCCCTTTTACTCCATAAATTCTATTTAAGAATTAAATAGCCAGGGGTGGGCTTCAAAAATTTTAGCAAGGGGTTCTCTGCCCAGTTGCTGGGTGGCTGTGGCCATGGTGGGCGTGGCCTAGTCGGCCTCCTGCACCATGGGGAGGGGGCATTTTTGCCCTACCTGGGCTGTGGAGCTTTCCTTGAGCCTCCGGGAGAGGGAAAACAGCCTCTCCAGACTCCGGAGGCCTCTGGGAACTTCCGGTAGGCCCATTTTTCACCCTCCCCAAGCCTCTGTGCATGCCCTGCACTTACCTGCATCGAAAACGGGCCACGTGGGGACTCCTGGGAGGGGCGGGATGGGGTGGGTAAGGCCAGCCAGGAGTGGGATTTGGGGGTTCTCCAGACTGCACAGAATCTAAGCTAGAGGTTCTTCCTTCCTTCCTTCCTTCCTTCCTTCCTTCCTTCCTTCCTTCCTTCCTTCCTTCCTTCCCTCCTTCCGCTTTCGCTTTCGCTTTCTACCATCATCTATCAAATTTTCACATTTCTGAATCGCTCATCTCCCCCCAAAAAGGGACAATATTCCAACAGATCTGGATATTTTTACACATCTTTGACTTTAGCTCGGAAGTTTGTTTACCAAAACCAAATATTTCTATTTGGTTGCTGTTGCTATTTGGACAACAGTCTACCATAATTTCAAGTCTCCCCCCCCCCACCACCACATATTCCTGGAAAATTCTGTAAGATAGGAATGGCAGGTGGATCAGAGGGCCTAGCAAATTAGAAGTGGGAGGGAACAGATTGTTTTTAAGAGCTGGAATAGCAGGAGCAAGGAGCAATCGGCACACAAAATGTGTGTACAAAAGCATTCCTGGCCACAACTGCCACTTGCTCCTCAAGCATGAGCTATAAGTCCAAGAAGGCACTCAGATCTGATACCAACTCTGATACCAACCAAAATACTAGATATGAGTGGCCCTAAAACCCAGGGACGCGATGGCTCAGTGGCTAAGACGCTGAGTTTGTCTATCAAAAGGTCGGCAGTTCAGCGGTTCGAATCCCTAGTGCTGCGTAACGGGGTGAGCTCCGGTTACTTGTCCCAGCTTCTGCCAATCTAGCAGTTCGAAAGCACGTAAAAATGCAAGTAGAAAAAGAGGGACCACCTTTGATGGGAAGGTAACAGCGTTCCACATGCCTTTGGTGTTTAGTCATGCCGGCCACATGACCACGGAGACGTCTTCGGACAGCGCTGGCTCTTCGGCTTTGAAGTGGAGATGAGCACCACCCCCTAGAGTCGGGAACAACTAGCACATATGTGCGAGGGGAACCTTTACCTTTACCTTTAAAACCCAGAGTCACTCAATCTTGACAAGGTTGAGTCTATGCTGGTTCCTTCTTATCCAGCCTCTGGAGCCCACAGGCATGGATAAAGAACTTCAACAGCATCCCTTGGACAGCCTGGAGCAGATATCTACAACTATATGTCATCAGCACACTAATGAAACGTCACCCTGTGCCAAGAGTTAATTTCATGAATAATCTAGGATGCCTGAAGACCGACTTATCTGTCATCATTCTTCCATGATCTGCCAGAATTCTTCGAATTCTGCTTACATCAGGTGATGAAGAATATGTGACTTCTCTCATTCTCATCCTTTTGCTCACCCAACAAAGGGGTTTGTGAGATGGGAGAGGACGTGACTGACAGAATTAGAGACTGGGAAAGTTGTAGGTGCCTTGTGTCCCGTTTCAGAAGTATGCATCGAAAAAGGAAAGCGCGCACTGAAAATGGCAACCCATTGCTTGAACAATCTTGCCCCCAGAATATTTTTCCTGCTCTCTGGATATTTTATTTATTTTATTTATTTATTTAACACAAATTTATATGCCGCTCTTCTCCCAAAGGACTCAGGGCGGCGAACACAAGCTAGAAACATACAATGATAAGAGTCTAATTAAAACCAATTAAAATAAAAATAATAAACAATAAAACCCCAGAATCAGAACTCAGCCCATTTGTTGACATAGCCAAGTCTTTAGGCCCCGACGGAAGGAGCGGAGATCAGGCGCCGTCTGGAGCTCGGTGGGTAACTCATTCCAGAGGGTAGGAGCGCCCACAGAGAATGTTTGTCACTTGCTCCGGGATGAGCAAGAAAAAAAGATTCCAAGAAATCAGATTATTTTTTTAAGAGCTGGGATAATCAGGGGCAAAGAACTGGTTTGATCTAAAAAGGATGAGCACTCCTAAATTTCTAGCAGGAGTTTTGCAGCATAGAGCAAAGGCCCTCACCCATTCCTGTAGGGCAGAGGTACAAAGCACAATGGGAAGGAAAATACATGCCCTCCATCTGCAAACTGCATTCCTTCCCTCTTTTGGCAGTGACAATGTTCCATGTACAAAAATTTATTACAGCCACCAACCTCCAATCATACACAAATCTTGTCTGCGCAAGCAGGACCAAGGGGCGTTGTACTACAGTACTGTCAGTTTTGCTTTAAATTCTTAGAACTTAGACTAACTTGATTGTCACTTTAAATGTACACTAATCGGCGTACATTAAAATGAAATTTCGTTGCATACAGCTCTCAAAGGGTCTCCACCTCCAATATACACTACATAAACATGACAAAATAAACAAACAAATAAATAAACAAATAAATAAACAAATACAAAATTATGCATATTAATATCCTTCTGCAGCAAATATTTATTTTTATTTATTTGATTTATTTGATTTTTATACCGCCCTTCTCCAGCAGGACTCAGGGCGGTGAACAGCCGAGATAAAACAGAGCATACAAAATTTAAAAAACAGTTTAAAAGGTAATTAAATAATTTCAGCCCACAATTTAAAACAACCCAGTTAAAACCAATTTCAAATTAAAACCAAACGGATGGGATCAAGCCAGCCCAGCTAGATGAAATAAATGAGTTTTCAGGGCCCGACGAAAAGTCCGGAGGTCTGGTATCGTGCGTATCTCTGAGGGTAGGTCGTTCCAGAGGGTGGGTGCCGCCACAGAGAAGGCTCTCCCCCTAGTGGTCGCCAACCGACATTGTCTGGCGGACGGCACCCTGAGGAGGCCCTCTCTGTGCGAGTGTACTGGCTAGTGAGAGGCTATTGGCGGCAGAAGGCGGTCTCATAGATACCCCAGCCCTAAGCCATGGAGCGCTTTAAAGGTGGTCACCAACACCTTGAAGCGCACCTGGAAGACCACTGGGAGCCAGTGCAGCTCGCGCAGGAGAGGTGTCACATGGGAGCACCCCGTCGCTCCCATATTAGTATTGCAGTACTGCATGCTTGCCTGGCAAGCAGCATTATTGGTTCTCACCTATAAAATATATATTCCTCAACATGCAACCACAATTAGGACCAGAATTTCCATTGTTAAGCAAGCTGGTTGTTAAATGAATTGTGCTCAATTTTTAAGCGAATCACTGCAGTTAAGTGAATTATACAGTCATTGAGCGAATTCAGCTTCCCCCATTGACCTTACTTGGGCTGGCTGGGAAAGTCACAAGTGACAATTAGATGACCCTGGAATGCTGTGACCTTTATAAATACATGCTGGTTGCCAAGTGCTCAAAGTTTTTTTTTTAATTTAAAAAGTTTTTTATTAAATATACAGTAGAAAACATTGGACATAGTGGGACTTTTCTGGTTCAAACATTTCCATCAAGTTTTTCCTTACAACAAATACAATTCATATTCAATATATAAATATGTGCAGTCTATCAAAATTCCGAGACATAAATCTCTTCATCTGTGAAAATTACTTTCAATACCAATACAATTCCTACCTATCACATAATACTAACATAATAATTTTCCAACTCTCGACTTATCAATATTTCTTTATCCTGACATTCCTCCTCCTCTCCTAAGTGCTCAAGTTTTGATCACATCACCATGGGGGTACTGCAACAATTATAAATGCAAGAACCAATTATAATCATTTTTGGGGGGTGTTGTAACTTTGAACAGCCGCTAAATGAATGCTTGTAAGTTGAAGACTACCTGTAAGTGCCTGGGGCATATACCAATCCCCTGCAGGATCCCAGAAAGTTTAAGGAGAAATTTTGTGAGAGCTGTCAGAAAATTTGACAGCTTCAGAAAACCAATGGAACAGAAGTTGCCTTCAGAAGTTGTGGGAGCTTCATCACTGGAAGCTTAAGACACTGGACTGCCATTTGCCAAAAATGGTGTAAGGTCTCCTGCTTGGGTAGAGAGTTGGACTAGATGACCTACAAGGTCCCTTCCAACTCTGTATTCTGTTAGAAAAGTCTCTGTTCAGCCTCCAATTCATTTTTTTTTCCTAAAATGGTCAATTAGGGAAGAGACATCACCATTGTTATTCTGGTGTGGGAAAAAGGGAAGAATCGGGAACCAATTTAGGGAAGACATTCCAGTATCTCTGGTGTGATGAAGATCCTATTAGAGCAATTGATTCCAACCTGGTGTCCTGCATCTTCCAGATATACAGGGGCTCAACTCCCAGTTTTCCAGCTGGCCGTGCCAAAAGATCTGGAGGATGCCAGGTTGAGGATGGCTCAGTTATAGTTTATGGTTGTGATGGAGGAACTTTTGTGTTTCTAGAGCAGGGGTCTCCAAACTTGGCAACTTTTAAGACTAGTAGACTTCAACTCCCACAATTCATCAGCCAACCATGCTGGCTGTGGAATTCTGGGAGTTGAAGTCCCCAAGTCCTAAAGTTGCCAAGTTTGGAGATCCCTGTTCTAGAGTTTCCTCTGAAATGCCCACCAGGCAGTCACAAGCAGGGCCAAAGTCAATGGAGACAAGATCTTTCTTTTGTTCTCCTTTTTGCTGCACCTCTCTTTCTCACTCTATTTTTTTTTTCACTTGCATGAGTTGGAAGAGACACAAGAATTCAGTCCAGGTCTTTGGATTTCAGTTAATTGCTGAACAACATCCTCCAATCATCTGGGCAGTGGACAGATTTAAGGGGTGTAACACAAGTTGTGTGATACATAAAAATAGGAAAAATCTAGAGATTGGCATGAATGTCTCTGGAAACCAATTACTTGACAGTGGTTGCTTTCTTCTCTTTAGACACAGGACTGCCCCACTCTTACCAGCTAATTGACAGATTGGATGTCTCCTTCTAGCAGTGGTGGGTTTCAAATTTTTTTATTACCGGTTCTGTGGGTGTGGCTTGGTGGGTGTGGCTTGGTTGGCATGGCAGGGGAAGGATACTGTAAAATCTCCATTCCCACCCCACTCCCGGGGAAGGATACTGTAAAATCTCCATTCCCTCCCCACTCCAGGGGAAGGATACTGCAAAATCCACATTTCCTCCCAATCAGCTGGGACTCGGGAGGCAGAGAATAGATGGGGGTGGGGCCAGTCAGAGGTGGTATTTACCGGTTCTCTGAATTACTCAAAATTTCCGCTACTGGTTCTCCAGAACTGGTCAGAACCTACTGAAACCCACCTCTGCCTCCTAGATACATACCAGATTTGGAGAGGGTGATGATACCTTGTTTCAAGAAGAATCTGCAGCTTTAATTATTGATTTTCGTACTAATAGAGGTCCTAATGCCAATAGTGCTTTAATGTGGATATTTACAGGACTCGATAGGCAACTAGTTATATAAAGACCTCTGCCCGGTTTGAGGTGGGACAGAAGGCAGGATAAGTTCATGAGATGGTTGGAGGCTCAAGCCCATGAACAAAAGGGAGAACATTGGACAAGAGAGATGTTGGGGAGCCTTCCTCTGTGGCCTGGAGTTTAGTCAGTCAACAAGCTGACACATTGGGAGGAAATATTTTCAGAGCAATTACTTAAGATCCCAGAGGGAAAGAATAGTTGAGATAGTTATTATTAACAGCTCTGCTGTAATAGAACTGAAACACCTGAATAAATAAAGTTACAAGGTCTGAGGGATTAACTTTATATTTTAAGCTCATGAGCTCCCTTGGAGTCAAAAACATGAGGTAAGATGCTCCTACGTTAAACCTCCCCAACCTGAGGCCTTCCAGACATGTTGGGACTTCAGTTCCTGGAATTCTTAGCCATGAAATCAATTGCCATAAACACTTAGAAACACATTCTTACTTTTTTATGGCCAAGGGAGATCAGGTTGGTCCTGCTTCTACTGTCTTTCTGTTGACAATCCAAATAGATGTAGAAGCACGTTGGCCATGAGCCAGAGAAGACCTGGTGCATTCTGTTCTGCCAGTCATGTATTGTACTGATCCAAGTTATCTTCTCTCCAAATCAATGGCTCAAGCCAAAATATGCATAAGCCGTCATAATTTAAATGGTTTGGATTTTCTTCAGACCAGCCGGTTATGGTTTTCGATTTAGTTGTGTGTGAGAAAGGTCTATGGTTCCCCAGGCTACATAATGTATTTTATCTTCTGCAAGATTCAACTCATCAAAGAGGGGAAAAAATTAACCCTCCCCCCTTCTCTCCTCCTTCCCCATACCAAAATACGGCTTACTAGATTGCAAAACGTGCCAATGACGGTGTTTGTTCTTTCCACATTTAATTTGATGGTTTGGTTGGTTCCATATTCTATGGCCCACCCAGGTTTGTAATTGGTTTATGATAATCCTGCCCTGCAGTGGAAAAAAACAATTAAGTAAAAGTCACTTGAGCTTCAGGCATGTGTTGATTGAAAGCAGTTCTGCAAAGGCAACGGAACAGAATCCACACCAAGCAGTTTCCTTCCATTACACCTGGGCCTCAACCAGAGCCAGCACACCCTGGAGCAGGAAAAGCCCATATCCTGTTATTTGATCCACCCAGTCTCTAATTTGCCCATTTATGCTGTAAAAAGGAGTACGCAGTTGGCATTTCCTGCCACAATCGGAGGGGCTTTTATACCCTGTACAAATAAGAAATGGGAAGAGTAGGAAGCCTGCCCCCATTTGTGCAAGAGTGAGTTAGGGGAATGATAAGTTTTCCAAAGTCCCCTGAAGTCCTGTTGCATTGTGGGAAATGTAAATGATGGCTGCCAAGGCTAACCCTTAGCAAAAAAAAAATACTCAGCCAGAAAGGAATGGAAATATTACTCCCAAAACTAAAGGACTTTGGGGCTTTAACATTAACAGATGATGAAGGTGTTAATAAAGAATGTGGATATTGAGAAACAAAAGGAACTGATGAGGAAAAAAACTGGTCTTCAGATTGAGAAAAAAAAGTGAAATACTTGAGTATCACTATGACTAATAGAAATTGTATGTTATGGGGAAGAAATGAAGGTAGTGACAGATTTTATTTTCCTAGGCTCCAAGATCACCGCAGATGGGGACTGCAGCCAAGAAATTAAAAGACGCTTGTTCCTGGGGAGAAAAGCTATGGCAAATCTAGACAGCTTACTAAAAAGCAGAGACATCACCCTGCCAATAAAAGTGTGTATAGTCAAGGCTATGGCTTTCCCAGTTGCAATGTATGGTTGTGAAAGTTGGACCATAAGAAAGGCTGAGCACCAAAGAATTTAGGCCTTTGAACTATGGTGCTGGAGAAGACTCCTGAGTCCCTTGGACTGCAAGGCAATCAAACCGGTCACTCCTAGAGGAGATCAACCCTGACTGCTCTTTAGAAGGCCAGATCCTGAAGATGAAACTCAAATACTTTGCCACCTAATGAGAAGGAAGGACTCACTGGAGAAGAGCCTAATGCTGGGAAAGATTGAGGGCAAAAGAAGAAGGGGACGGCAGAGAACAAGGTGGCTGGATGGAGTCACAAAAGCAATAGGCATGAGCTTAAATGAACTCCAGGGGATGGTAGAGGACAGGAAGGCCTGGAGGAACGTTGTCCATGGGGTCACGATGGGTCAGACACGATTTCGCAACTAACAACAACAACAACAAATGTTGTACCACAATAATTAAATTAGGACATGGAATAAAATCAAGAAGGATATGTTAACATGGGAGAAATTACAATTGCCATTGCTAGGGAGAATTTCTCACTCATGCCCACTAAGCCACCCCCACAGAACCGGTAATAAAAATATTTGGATTTCATCACTGAGCTGAACTATGTACAAACGATGAAAAATGTAATTGCTAAAATGTATAAACTTTTATTGAAATTTGAAAGGGGAGAAGAGCAAGGGAAAGGGTATTTATAAAACAGGCTTAGAAGCCGTTTTATAAGAATATATTGCTGGAACAGAAGGAAAATATGTGGTTAAAAAGACTGAAATGTACACTATGTTATAACTTAAAAAGAGAAATTTTATAAAATGATGTACCTGGCAGGTCTGTCCCAGCTTGGACGTCCTCTCTCCCTATTTTCCGATTCCCCCTCCCCACATTTTATGACAGGCTGCCATCAAAGCAAAGCACAGCAGGGCTGAAGCAGTTTGACTGCAGATCTGACGGTACCATTGGTATATAACTCCAGAAAAACACCAGACCTAGATTAGATTGGCCTTATGCCTGATCCAAAAGAGCTTTTCTTCCTCCTTTCCTCTCCCCACCCTTTTCAAAGAATCATAAAAGTTGAAAGCACCGTCAACTCTACCCGCTGCTTTCTAAAAACATCAAAATTAAACCTTCCAGCCTCTATTTGCCTACCTATGCTGCACCCATCTCACAATTCAAGATGATTCTTCCCATCTGCCTCTTTGGATAGAACTTTGCTTCCAGTCCTCTGGTCATCCATCTTTGGCCATCTTTGGCTCCATTCCAGTTTGTCCTTAAACAGGTCAAGCCTGAAGGCTGCGTTGTGGTTAATTTTAGATTTGGATTGCTTTGTTGTTGTTGCTTGTTGTGTTATGAAAACCCTATCTTTTTGGCTAATGAATGGTTCGGTGTTTTATGTGAAACCAGAAAATAAATTAGTTCCTTTAAAAAAAACACACACACACACATGTAGTATAAACAGCATTAAAATGTAGCACCCAGAGCTGTGTAGGAAATTAGCACCCACCCCTCTCCTAGGAAAATGAAATATTCTAGGAAATATTAAAAAGGCAGAATATTATATTTTCCCTAAAGGAGAAACATGTTTCTAAAGACAAACTCAGAGCCTCAGCTCCCTGCCCCACCCCCAGCAAATATTTTGGTGTCAACGAGAGGTGGATTTCAACAGGTTCTGACCAGTTCTGGAGAACCGGTAGCGAAAATTTTGAGTAGTTCGAAGAACCGGTAGTAAAAATTCTGATTGGCCCCACCCCCATCTATTCTCTGCCTCCCAAGTCCCAGTTGATTGGGAGGAAATGGGGATTTTACAGTATCCTTCCCCTGGATTGGGGAGGGAATAGAGATTTTACAGTATCCTTCCCCTGCCACACCCACCAAGCCATGCCCACCAAGCCACACCTACAGAACCTGTAGTAAAAATTTTTGAAACCCAACACTGGTGTCAACCTATCTACAAGTCAAAGGCTGGGCCAGCTTATCTACAACACAAAAGACATGGCCCTCAGGACATCATAGGATTAGCCCTCACTCAAGATCCAAACCAGAATTAAGCCATAATAGGAATTATTATTATTATTATTATTATTATTATTATTATTATTATTATTATTATTATTATTTATTAAATTTATATACCGCCCTACTCTCGAAGGACTCAGGGCGGTGAACAGCCAAGAGATAAAATACACATAATACAAACATTAAGAAACCATTTAAAAATACATTAAACACTTTGGCCCACGAACAAATTTAAAACACCACAATTTATAAAACAAATTTAAAATAATTTAAAAGGGAGGTTAGGCCAGATCAGCCTGCTGGAATAAGAATGTTTTGAGGGCACAGCTGAAAGTGCGCAAATCCGGGATCCTCCGTATCTCTGGGGGGAGCTCGTTCCAGATGGCAGGTGCCCCCACAGAGAAGGCTCTCCACCTGGGGGCCACCAGTCGACATTGTTTGGCTGACGGCACCCTGAGAAGACCCTCTCTATGGGAGCGTACTAGTCGGTGAGAGGCTACTGGTGACAGAAGGCAGTCTTGTAGGTACCCCGGTCCTAAGCCATGGAGCGCTCTAAAGGTGGTAACCAAAACCTTGAAGCGCACCCGGAAGACCACCGGGAGCCAGTGCAGCTCGCGCAGGAGGGGAGTCACATGGGAGCGCCACGTCGCTCCCGTAACCACCCGCGCGGCTGCATTCTGGACCATCTGGAGCCTCCGGGTGCTCCTCAAGGGAAGCCCCATGTAGAGAGCATTGCAGTAGTCCAGGCGGGAAGTGACGAGGACATGAGTGACCGTACGTAATGAGTCCCGATCCAGAAAGGGACGCAACTGGCGGATCAGGAGAACCTGATAGAAAGTCCTCCCGGCCACAGCCGCCAAATGCTCTTCTAAAGACAGCCATGAGTCCAAGAGGACACCCAAGTTGCGAGCCCTCTCCGTGTGGGCCAACGACTCACCCCCAATAGTCAGTGATGGCACCAACTGACTATATCGGGACGTCGGAAACCACAGCCACTCAGTCTTGGATGGGTTGAGCCTGAGTCTGTTTCTCCCCATCCAGATCCGCACAGCCTCCAGGCACCGGGACATCACTTCAAGGGCATCATTGGGGTGATTCGGGGTGGAGATGTACAGCTGAGTGTCATCAGCGTACTGATGATACTTCACCCCGAAACCACCAATGATCTCACCCAGCGGCTTCACATAAATGTTGAACAGAAGGGGCGTGAGGACTGACCCCTGTGGCACCCCAGGTTGCCCAAAGCCCCTTCATTACATCATCACCCAGCAAGATGCATCCAGGCCTGGGAGTGTGACAACCAATCAGAGTACATTTCTTACACAGGAACAGGAAGCTCCAAGGCAGGGCCCAAGCGAGGCTATTAATCTCTCTCCCTCTCTCACATATGTGCTCTTTTTTGCCCAGGATCTCACACCATGTGGTCCTGATTCCTGTCCACCATTAAACCATCTTTCCAAGCTGTCTCCATGTTTCCAGTGTCTTTCTTCCCACTTGGAACTGAACCCAGATGGACATTTCTTCCAACAGCTGGATGCAGTATTCAAAGTGGGGTTTGACTATGACTTCCTGTGATTTGGAAAGTACTCTTCTTACTGCTGCAACCTAAAATTGAATCTGCCACATCACATCTCTAATTCCTAGCCACTCTATAATTTATTGTATAAGACCGTGATTAAAGCACAGTAATTAGAACACAAAACACCAGAGTTCCCAAATGAACAGCCTGGAGGAAGTGCGAAGTCTTCACAGCTTGCTGGAAGGCCAGTAAGGTTGAGGTGTCCATATCTCTAGGGAGACGATTTTTCCATAGGGTAGATGTTATGAACAGAGAAGGTGTGTTTCAAATATGCACAGGAAAAAGAACCATCATTATACTTTCATGTTGTCCTTTCTACAAACAATAAACCTATTTAGGGCTCAGAGAAACCCTGGAATGTAAATGGGAATTTAGATTCAGTCTCATTAAGAAAAAGATTATTTCCGTGTGGACTATTACCAAGCCAGACATTTCTGACTTAGTTTCTCTAAGATGCAAAAGAGAGCCACAAAAAATTATGAGGTCCTGTAGGAAATTAGCACCCACTCCTCTCCTAGGAAAATGAGATATTTTAGGAAATATTAAAAGGGCAGAATATTTCCCCTAAAAGGGAGGCAGAAACTCAGCCACCCACACACACACCTTTGTCAATGGGCCATTAAGGCCTGGGCCAGTCTAATCTACATAACAAGAAATCTACCTCCTTCAGGCAGAGCCGTAGTAGGAATTGCCCAAAGCCCTTTCATTACATCATCACCCAGCAAGTTTCAACCAAGCTTGGGACTCAAAAGACAACCTACAAAGTTACCCCTGCATGGCCCCATGGGAGTCTGACAACCAATAAGAACACAAGCTCAAATTCAAAGCCCAACAGAGGGCATAAAATCCAGGCACTCTCAGCATCTCTGCCCTTTTTTCGCCCAAGATCTCCAAGCAGAGGTGGGTTTCAGCAGGTTCTGACCAGTTCTGGAGAACCGGTAGCGGAAATTTTGAGTAGTTTGGATAACCGGTAGTAAAAAGTCTGACTGGCCCCACCCCCATCTATTCTTTGCCTCCCAAGTCCCAGCTGATGAGGAGGAAATGGGGATTTTGCAGTAACCTTCCCCTGGATTGGGGACGGAATGGAGATTTTACAATATTCTTCCCCTGCCATGCCCACCAAGCCACACCCACAGAACCGGTACCGTGTTTCCCCGAAAATAAGACCCTGTTTTATATATATTTTTTAAACCCCGAAATAAGCGCTTGGCCTTATTTTCGGGGAGGTCTTATTATTTTGGAGTGTGTGGAGCAAAATAGGTCTCCTCTTGCCGCCTTACCTGATTTCCAGGTCTGCATTTAAATATTTTTGGGAAGGGTTTATTTTCAGGGGGAGGCTTATTTTAGTGCATGCGCTCAAAAGCACAATTGGGCTTATTATTAGGGGATGTCTTATTTTCGGGGAAACAGGGTAGTAAAAATTTTTGAAACCCACCACTGTCTCCAAGGCATGTGATCCTGTTCATCAATAAACCTTCTTTCCAACCAACTTCCATGAATCCAGTTAGTGTCTTTTTTCCCTGCTTGGAACTGAACCCAGAGGGATATTTCTTTCAACAGTCCCAAAGGTGCTGTTCTTTTTAAGATAACTGGACTTTTGGGGAGTTTTTTCCTTGAAAACATTTTGCTTCTCATCCAAGAAATGTCTTCCGTTCTCAGATGTTGTTGTTGCTTGTTGTGTTATGAAAGCCCTATCTTTCGAGCTAATGAATGGTCCCACGTTTTATGTGAACCAGAAAATCAGTTCCTTAAACAAATTGAACTGAAGAAGCTTATTGGATGAGAAGCGAAACGTTTTCAAGGGAAAAAAACCAAGAAAGTCAAAAATTGCCTTTTGAAAAGCATCTTTGGCACAATCATGATCTGGATGATTGAGAATCTCCATAGAGGGGGGAAAAAACGGTGAGGAGTTTAGAAGTTACATCTTACGAATAGCGATTAACAGAACTAGGGATTATCCGTAAGAAAAGAAGGCTCAGTAGAGACACAATAGCAGTCTTCCAATAAAGAGCTGTCTTAAGGAAGAGGGTGTGGATTTGTTCTCCGTAGTACCCCAAGGCTAGAACAAGAACCAACAGATGGAAGTTTTCCAGGAAGAGATCCAAACTAGAACTTGGAAGGAATTTCCTGGTTGTGAGAGCTCTTAAGCAGTGGAACTGACTGCCCTCTAGAGTTGTGGGTGCTTCATTGCTGCAGATTTTCAAACACAGGTTGGAAAGAAAGCATTTGGTCTGAGGATGTTCTGAGGAGGTAGGAATAAAAGACCTCCAAGGTAGCTTCCAACTTTGTGATTCTTAATCTTGGCGTTTCTCTCTTATTGCTTCACAAGAAGCAATAGTCAAACCCCATTTTTCCAATCTGTTAGGATGATTTCAAGGGTTGGTCTTGCCTTCTAAAGCAGGGCTGTCAAACTCCCGGCCCATGGGCCAGATGAGTCACGCCCTGGACACAGCCATGCCGGGTTTAGCAAAGGGGGGAAAAAGTCCTGATATGTCAGGTGACGCCATTGTGACAACGTGAGTTTAATACCCCTGTTCTAAAGTATTAAATATCTCACTTGGTTTTGCATCCTTGAGAACAGAACAGAACAGAACAGGAACAGGAACAGGAACAGGAACAGGAACAGGAACAGGAACAGGAACAGGAACAGAACAGAACAGAACAGAATAGAATTCTTTATTGGCCAAGTGTGATTGAACACACAAGGAATTTGTCTTCGGTGCATAAGCTCTCAGTGTACATTAAAAAATACATTCATCAAGATCCATAAGATACAACACTTAGTGATAGTCATAGGACACTAAATGAGCAATCAAATCATACTAGGAAACTTAATAAAACAATATAAATCGCTCTTCATCTGAGTGAGTAGCAAATATGTGGTGGGATATTGGCTGTGGCGCCGTATTCACTCACCTCACTGATTAGGAGTAGCCAATCAGCATTCTTATATTTGTAAGCCAGCTAGTCCTTACCTAACCCACAACCAATGATATAGCGACTGTTTGAAGTTACAATGGCACAGGAAAAAAAGGGGATTGTGTGACTAGCCCTCACGCTTACTACTGTCACAGCATCTCCGCAGTCAGGTGATCAAAATACAGGCACTTGGCAACTGGAATGTATTTATAACAGTTGCCATGTCCTTGTGTCACATGATCGCCATTCGCGACCTACCAAGCTAGCTTCTGGGAAGTCAAAGTCAATGGGGGAAGCCGGTTTTGCTTTGCAACTGCATGATTCAACTAGCAGGTCTCCAGGGCAGATAGCATGACTGATACCACAAGCCAAGAAATGAATGATAACTGTGGGAAGCCTTTCGGACAATCTCCTTTCTCGTTCATACAATTGCCAATTTGAGCTACGCATGACTTATTATGGCTTGTGGGAAAGCTAGCCCTGTCATTTGTGTTTTCTTGATCTGATTTCCGTATTATATTCTTAGTTCACCCAAGAGTTGGATGAGTTCTTTGAGCAGAATATGTTATTTGAAACATGTGCCCAGTAGAATACAAATAATAGCAATAAATAATAATAAAGTTTTGTATATGACTTGGAGCTCCTTCTCAGCTGATGCCATGAAGTTACAGAAATATTACAAAAATAGACCAATAGAGGTAGTCCTTGACTTACAACCATTCACTTAGTGATCATTCGAAGTTACACCGGCATTGAAAAGTGACTTATGACCAGTTTTCACTCTTATGACCATTGCAGCATCTGATCAAAATTCGTACACTTGATAACTGGCATGTACTGTATTTACGACGCTTGCAGTGTCCCAGGGTCATGTGACCGACCCTCTTTTGTGACTTTCTGCCAAGCGATGGGAAAGCCAGATTCACTTAACAACAGTGGCAAGAAAGGTCATAAAATGGGGCAAAATTCACTTAACAACTGTCTTGCTTAGCAACAGAACTTTTGGGCTCAACTGTGGTCGTAAATTGAGGATAACTTGTAGCCATTTTTTTCCTACATTTTATAAGCCAGCTTTCCCTAGCCTGGCACTCTTATTGGACCTCACAGCTCATGCTTCTTAGTCATTCCTTGGCCTTGGGCAGAGAATTCTGATCACCAGATTAGGAAAAACTAACACAGACTGCTAACTAAATGAGCACCGATAAAGTCAGATGATGTACCTAAAATTAGGAATGCAGATCACAAGAAGAGTCAGGCCAGCCATAACCAGTTTTGTGGTTTGGAATGGACCCAATCATAGGATGAGATATATTTATTTAGTAAGTAAAACTGCCAAATTCTACGGCATACAGTAAAACTCCTGAGTAAAAAATACAAATAATAAAAAAAACCCATTGCTTTTTGAATAATCAAAGATACTTTTAAGATTGTCACATATGGTGCCTGCAGGTATAAATATTGGCAAATTTCACAACAAAATCGTGTTTCAGAAATTCTGTAGTCAAGGAAGAGGAAGGATCAGCAAGTGAAGGCAAATCTTCCAGGTGAAGGCAGGTTCCAATGTATTCCTGTGGCACCAAACTAAGTGTTGCAATCCTCAAGCGAGAAAAAAAATGAAGTTCCATAATGCACATCCTCATGTGTACAGGTTCAAAGAAAAAAAAAAAACATTTTCCTCCTCAAAATATTGCAGAAAAGCCTTTTAATTTTATCTGGAGGTTTAGAAACAGTGTGGGATTTCACTAAGCCATTTTTAGAAACCACAATAGCTTGTAAGCAAAATCACTTGGTCCCTCAAGCTGGAATTGAACCAGTGACTTAATGATAACTTAAAACATTCTCCCTTCTGCCAACTGAGCTATCTAAGGAATGTGCCAGTGTTTGCTTTGTTCTCTTTAATCTTTGAAGTGGTTCCTTTAAAAACTAGATAACTATGAGCCTTTAGGGCACTGAATTGAAATTTCATTTTAAATTATTGTGTCTTCTTGCAGAATTCTTGCCACATAGATAATTCTCTGCCTTGCATGATAGGTTTTGGGTGGCATCAAAATTAAAGCGTTAACGGGACAAGCAGCTCTAAAACACCCATGTATCATAAACTCTTCATACAATGTCATCTTTATCATGCCAATCTGCCTACCGCATTGAATTTACATCACTTGTTGGGAAAGAAAAGTAAGCATCCATAACAAGTCTGGCCTTTTTATGGCTCCTCAGCCATATATTGCCCTTTGATTGTCCCTGTCTGGCCTGCATAAGATCAATCAGAAATTAGATAAGTAAATAAATGTACAGGTAGTACTCGACTTATGACCGCAATTGAGCCCAAAATTTCTGTTGTTAAATAAGTTTTGCCCCATTTTACATCACAGTTGTTAAGTGAATTCCTGCAGCTGCTTAAGTTAATAACATGTTAAGTGAATATGGCTTCCCCATTGACTTTGCTTGTCGGACGGTCACAAAAGGTGATCACATGACCTTGGGACACTGCAATGGTCATAAATATGAACCAGTTGCCAAGCATCTGAATTTTGATCACATGATCATGGGGATGCTGCAAAGGCTGAAAAAACAGCCACAAGTCACATTTTGAGTGCCATTGTAACTTTCAATGGCCACTAAATGAACTGTTATAAGTTGAGGACTACCTGTACACCATGTAATACAACTGCATTGTTTTTATTTTGATGTCAACTGCTATTTTGTTTTTCAATTTATGTTTGTGCATGCATGCATTCCTAACGTCAACTGTCCGACTAATGAACCCAAAACAAGGAGACACTCTCAGGAGATTTGAATTCCTAAAGTAAAATTTTATTGGATATACCATATTGGTACTGAAGAAGCAAAACCAGCTCTGATTTTCCCATGCAAATGCTTGCCGTGTTAAACCGTAATTTCCTCTTCTCCCCACCCCTGGGTGATCCCATTGTCCAATTATGAGACGTCCTTTTGTTATGGGAACAGTCCATCTTTTTCTCAAGCACCTGCAGTGATGACCTTGATGGTTTCTATGTTCTCACAATCTCCGCATACATTCTCAGCATTCCATTTCCCCCTCCCTTCCTCCAAGTTCATTGGCAAGTTGAAAGCATTAGGGTTTGAAAGAAGCAAAGTGATTCAATCTTGACGCC